>NC_035441.2:163630955-164230955 GCF_002127325.2 Helianthus annuus | reverse complement strand
TTATTCTGATTATAGAAGTCATAATATGTGTGCAGATGGATTGATTGATACTATTGTGCAGATTGATGAGAATGTAGGAAGCTGTGAATTTGTCACTTGGGAACCATTTCTCTTACCCTTTCGTTGAAACGACAACGATAATAGAACACTTTCCTACGAATAGGTAAAATCCAAGTCACTTCACGTGAATAATGAAAGAAACAAAATGATATGTGCTTAGAGTAATGTTTTCGGGACAAATTGTATAGGATATATGTAACATCCCGAAAATATAAAACTTTATAATAATATATAGTTTAAATAAATGAGAAATTACCCTCTAGAAATCTGTAACTTAGTTAACTAACAAGTCCAAATTTAAGTTACAATGGGGTTAAAACAAACAAAAGCAATGTTAATAAGTTGAGGGGCCAATATTGTCAAAAATGGAACTTAATTTACTAAAATAGTAAAACATAAATCAAACCTGTCACAACTGAGCAGAACCCGCAACAATCTTGATTTCTCACTTCGTTCCTCTCACTTGACGCTTGTCAAATTTCGGGACGAAATTTCTTTCAAGTTGGGGATGATGTGACAACCCGAACCTTACCGAGCCTTTCAGGTTAGCATCGTCGTCTTAACAATCCTAAGATCCTCATCATTTTATTCCATTATGCACTATTTTGTTGTACGTATTAACTTACACCCAATTCATGTACATTGAGCATTGGGCCGATAATTAACATAGCTGGGCCGAACACTAATTCATTGGGCCGGTAGCTAGTATAGCAATAAACAGGCGCCAACACTTATCTAGTTGGGCCGAACACTATTTCATTGTACATTGGGTCGTTAACTAGCTTGCACACATATTGGGCTTTCATATAACACACTTATGCTAAACCTTGGTAGTCACGTATGGAGGAATCCAAATAGGATTATATTAGATCGGTTGGTTGGGAGCTAGAGTATAAATCACGTATATACTCTAATTCTATCTTTGACTAGTTTAAAACCATAACAAACTCTACCCTATCTCTCTCAAACCTGCGTACGGCCACAGGAGAAACCCCCTCCCCTTCTCGAAGCCTGCTAGTGTATCTCTTACGCTTTGGTTAGTGATGTTATATTGCTTTTGATTGTATTATACATGATGTGTGGGACTGTTTCTTGATTAATGGTTGATAGATCAGGGATATATGCTAATAATATGTTGTGTATAATCGTGAACTATGAATGATATATGCTAATAACACGACTGTTTCTTGATACGTATTATAATCGATGCTTGATAAGGTAATTAATTATATGTTGTGTATGATACGTGATGCTTAGGATCCATGCTAGAACTATGAACGATAAATGGATCAGGATAGGTCACGGTTTCAGTTAGGTTATGGCCGGAATATAACATTAGCTATTCGATTCGATATTCTTTATTCGGATGATTAACATTAATGAGCCAATTATTATCATATAGCATGTCGAGCAAGTGTTGTTTGGATCGATTAGATTGTTCCTGTTAGTGATGATGAACTAAAGTTAATTGTGATGTTCTAAGAATAGGTGAATATGCCACTTATTTGGGCCCTATATGAGTATTTGATGAACTAATTAACTTGTTTGAAAACTTTGGGATATATAATGCGAACCGAGTATTGATGCTGTTATTATTGCGTGCAACAATTCAAGAAAGAAATAAGGGTTAATAGTGGGCTGTTATAAAGAAATAGACTGATGAGTATAAGATGATACATGTCCACATATAGCATAAACAAGCAATAATGATGTATGTGATTTGATAATAGTGGTGTTCATGTGTTTGGTAATATGATATTGAATTACTTGAATGTGGGAAGTTGTTTATTAATCATGTGATATGTTTGACTTGAATTAATATAGGATAATACTAAACCTAACTAACTGATGTGAATTGGACTTTGGTTAAATAAATAGTGGGACTATAAGACACTTGGATGTATTCTGGAACATGATCGTTCATGAAACAAATAGGAAGCCAAGGGGGTTTGGGCTATGTGTTAAGTCTTGGGCTGAACGAATGATATTTGGGCTGCACTTAAATGGGGCAGCGCTTAAAGCATAGTTGGGCCGGGTTGGTTTGGGTTATAGGCTATGAACAAATTGTGGTCAAGCTGACCCGGGTCACACACGCACCTACGCCGGTAAGGCCGGTGGGCCGCACTTTAAATGGATAGACGTAATGAACTTGTAATGGGAATATGCGTTGGATTGAGTTTAATATTGGGCCGGTTGATGTTATATGGATTATTTAGTTCACTGATCTTATGTTGAATAATTATTGTTCTTGCTTGAATTGTGCTTAACTGTTATACGTGCCATACGTGACAACCACTGATGTGGTCTATGTGTAAACAAACTGTAAAACTGATCATTACCAAACACTCTCCTAGGTCGCGAGTATTGAATAAATTAACAAGTGAAATATTCTGCCGAGCAAATCAAGGTGAGTTCATTGCATTTTCTCAAGCATGCGTCCCGGTGGTTTGGGACAACTGGTAAACATTTGGAAGGGAAACATTGGGTAAATAACTTAATCGGTTTTGGTTATTGCCTGGAGGGCAATGGGGGTGATTAGTTGATAGCGCTATTAGGTGGGAAACCTCACACCGGGCCGTAAGGACGGGCGTGAACTAATTATCTGGATAGGGCTATGGTTGTTAGAGGCACACTCCTCGGATACATATGGGCACTCTCCCTAGGGTATCTAACGAAGGCAACATAGCAAACGGTCGTTAAGGGGTACCCACTCCCCGGATACATATGGGCACATTCCCTAGGGTATCTAGCATGAGCAACATTGTATCGCAGTGTTAAATCGTATTAACATACATATGGTAACATAACTTGTTAACAAAACCTTGAACTCACCAGCGTAGTCTGACACACTTGTTTACATGCTTGTAGGTAATTACTGAAGGAACTTGGGAGCTTGCCGTCTGATGCTGCTGGAGTGGTTATGGTCATGATTAACAATTACATTGATTTGGTTCGATACATTTACACACTTATACATTTATGCTTCCGCTCAATACTTTGGTTTTGGTTTAACTTTTCAACGTTACATTTATTTCAATTGGGTATTTCAATACATTATAACTTGTGTTTGATATGATTGGTGGCTCCCTGTTGAATCGTTACACCTCCATTAGGGACACGCCCTAGGTGATAAATTGGGGGTGTGACAGTTTGGTATCAGAGCCACTGGTTATAGAGAACTCGGTTTTAAAAATTGTTTTCATAAAACCAGACTATAACCGAATTGATCCAAACGATGACCATGGCACTCAGCTTCAGACTGCAAGGTTCGTTCCTCCTTAGCTTATGCATTATATGCCTAGTAAACGTAACCATATTTACAGCATGCGCGATACGACATGGTAGGCATCATGACACATTGATAGTGTAACCTAACACTTGCATCTAGTAAATTCTAATCTTGTTGGTAGTGCTTATTTTGTGTTGATTGGGGTGGGAGAAACTTCAAACATAAGTTAAGAAGCATCGAGAGGAGCATGCAAACCGCCTTATTATCATGGGTGCACACATAATAATAACGCGTGGTGCATGTAAATCCCAATGAGGCTTAACGAGTGTAAGAGGGGTTCTTCCCTGTTTGTGTATGAACATGGTAGTTAATCGTCCCTAACATGATAAACCTGAACACTTTTCTCGTTCTCGACTCCTAAATTTGTCCCCTTCCCCTATTATAGAACCCTGAGTGGACGAGGAAACGGACGTAGCGACTGTTGATTGAAACCTTGTGTGCTTACTCTTTCTGTCACTTTTTTTTCCTTTCTGCGTTAATACCCTCTTTTGGTACGTTGTGAGTGTGCATTCTTTCGTTTAACTTGCGTTACGTCACCAACTCGACAGGCATGTCTGCACCGTCCGCATCTTTCGACCAATCCCGGGCGCCAGGGAAGGCACCCGCTGCTACTCACTCACCCCCGCGTCAGATGGAGACGCGTGCTGCTTATAGGAAGAGACTCGCACAGGGCGGGGAGTCGTCCTCCCGACCTACGCATGTACTACCAGTTAACTCCCTCAGCGCTCAGGCCGAGTCGGCTGTGAGTAAGGCCCTCCGAGATTATAACCAGATTCTAATAGGACAAAACCAAGTCTTAATGGAGCAAAATCAGAAATTACTAAGAAAGGTTGATACCCTAGGAGGGCGAGTGGAAGCTCAAGAGAAGCAGATACAGGAACTTAATAGGAGAACTACTGACTTGAAGGCAGAAGCCCTAAAAGGGCGTGAGGTACAAGGTCTGATACTGAGAGACGCTCGAGTGGATCATGAAAGGCTTAACTCGCATGCCGAAAGGATAGGTATGATGGATTGGAGGGTCCATCAATTGGAGGAAGCCCGCTTCGCACCTGAACCCGAGCCAGCCCCAGTCCCGGCACCTCCCGAACCAGAGGCGGAAGAGTCTGATGAAGAGTCGGAAGAGGAGGAAGAAGAGCCAGAGGAAGTCTCGGATAATGACGGAGACGATGATGATGGTAGTGACCTCGGGGATGGTGACGTGGACGACTGACTCATCTTTCAATCGTTTATCTAGTTATTTTTCTTTCAGTTGTTTTCGTATAAACAATCATGGTGATTAAAACTTTTGCGGATATTCGATGTAGTGACTTATATGGTTTAATTTGAATGGGTTTCTTATTTTATCGTTTAAAGGATATTTCTTGTACTGAGTCGTCACCTTACCTCTTTTTACCCTTGCACCACAAGAGTCACATCTTTGACTCTACGATAGTTACCTTAATTATGGTAAACCTCTCGCTGGCCTTTGTACTACCCGGTGCCTATTGGTTGATGCAATGCCTCTTGTTCGAGTTCGTTGGAACTCCCGTCGTGGCCCAGAGTTCACCTGATAACAAGTAAATCAAAGGAAACGCAAGTATCCCCAGTTGTGCAATGAACGTAAGTCTACTACTGAAACTACAATGGAATTTCGGGACGAAATTCCCAATCAACGGGGGAAGGATGTGACACCCCAAGAAAAACCAGGAAACCACGCAACTTAGCTAGCTTCCTTAGTAACCACGTGCTAAATTTCGGGACGAAATTTCTTTCAAGTTGGGGATGATGTCACAACTGAGCAGAACCCGCAACAATCTTGATTTCTCACTTCGTTCCTCTCACTTGACGCTTGTCAAATTTCGGGACGAAATTTCTTTCAAGTTGGGGATGATGTGACAACCCGAACCTTACCGAGCCTTTCAGGTTAGCATCGTCGTCTTAACAATCCTAAGATCCTCATCATTTTATTCCATTGTGCACTATTTTGTTGTACGTATTAACTTACACCCAATTCATGTACATTGAGCATTGGGCCGATAATTAACATAGCTGGGCCGAACACTAATTCATTGGGCCGGTAGCTAGTATAGCAATAAACAGGCGCCAACACTTATGTAGTTGGGCCGAACACTATTTCATTGTACATTGGGCCGTTAACTAGCTTGCACACATATTGGGCTTTCATATAACACACTTATGCTAAACCTTGGTAGTCACGTATGGAGGAATCCAAATAGGATTATATTAGATCGGTTGGTTGGGAGCTAGAGTATAAATCACGTATATACTCTAATTCTATCTTTGACTAGTTTAAAACCATAACAAACTCTACCCTATCTCTCTCAAACCTGCGTACGGCCACAGGAGAAACCCCCTCCCCTTCTCGAAGCCTGCTAGTGTATCTCTTACGCTTTGGTTAGTGATGTTATATTGCTTTTGATTGTATTATACATGATGTGTGGGACTGTTTCTTGATTAATGGTTGATAGATCAGGGATATATGCTAATAATATGTTGTGTATAATCGTGAACTATGAATGATATATGCTAATAACACGACTGTTTCTTGATACGTATTATAATCGATGCTTGATAAGGTAATTAATTATATGTTGTGTATGATACGTGATGCTTAGGATCCATGCTAGAATTATGAACGATAAATGGATTAGGATAGGTCACGGTTTCAGTTAGGTTATGGCCGGAATATAACATTAGCTATTCGATTCGATATTCTTTATTCGGATGATTAACATTAATGAGCCAATTATTATCATATAGCATGTCGAGCAAGTGTTGTTTGGATCGATTAGATTGTTCCTGTTAGTGATGATGAACTAAAGTTAATTGTGATGTTCTAAGAATAGGTGAATATGCCACTTATTTGGGCCCTATATGAGTATTTGATGAACTAATTAACTTGTTTGAAAACTTTGGGATATATAATGCGAACCGAGTATTGATGCTGTTATTATTGCGTGCAACAATTCAAGAAAGAAATAAGGGTTAATAGTGGGCTGTTATAAAGAAATAGACTGATGAGTATAAGATGATACATGTCTACATATAGCATAAACAAGCAATAATGATGTATGTGATTTGATAATAGTGGTGTTCATGTGTTTGGTAATATGATATTGAATTACTTGAATGTGGGAAGTTGTTTATTAATCATGTGATATGTTTGACTTGAATTAATATAGGATAATACTAAACCTAACTAACTGATGTGAATTGGACTTTGGTTAAATAAATAGTGGGACTATAAGACACTTGGATGTATTCTGGAACATGATCGTTCATGAAACAAATAGGAAGCCAAGGGGGTTTGGGCTATGTGTTAAGTCTTGGGCTGAACGAATGATATTTGGGATGCACTTAAATGGGGCAGCGCTTAAAGCATAGTTGGGCCGGGTTGGTTTGGGTTATAGGCTATGAACAAATTGTGGTCAAGCTGACCCGGGTCACACACGCACCTACGCCGGTAAGGCCGGTGGGCCGCACTTTAAATGGATAGACGTAATGAACTTGTAATGGGAATATGCGTTGGATTGAGTTTAATATTGGGCCGGTTGATGTTATATGGATTATTTAGTTCACTGATCTTATGTTGAATAATTATTGTTCTTGCTTGAATTGTGCTTAACTGTTATACGTGCCATACGTGACAACCACTGATGTGGTCTATGTGTAAACAAACTGTAAAACTGATCATTACCAAACACTCTCCTAGGTCGCGAGTATTGAATAAATTAACAAGTGAAATATTCTGCCGAGCAAATCAAGGTGAGTTCATTGCATTTTCTCAAGCATGCGTCCCGGTGGTTTGGGACAACTGGTAAACATTTGGAAGGGAAACATTGGGTAAATAACTTAATCGGTTTTGGTTATTGCCTGGAGGGCAATGGGGGTGATTAGTTGATAGCGCTATTAGGTGGGAAACCTCACACCGGGCCGTAAGGACGGGCGTGAACTAATTATCTGGATAGGGCTATGGTTGTTAGAGGCACACTCCTCGGATACATATGGGCACTCTCCCTAGGGTATCTAACGAAGGCAACATAGCAAACGGTCGTTAAGGGGTACCCACTCCCCGGATACATATGGGCACATTCCCTAGGGTATCTAGCATGAGCAACATTGTATCGCAGTGTTAAATCGTTTTAACATACATATGGTAACATAACTTGTTAACAAAACCTTGAACTCACCAGCGTAGTCTGACACACTTGTTTACATGCTTGTAGGTAATTACTGAAGGAACTTGGGAGCTTGCCGTCTGATGCTGCTGGAGTGGTTATGGTCATGATTAACAATTACATTGATTTGGTTCGATACATTTACACACTTATACATTTATGCTTCCGCTCAATACTTTGGTTTTGGTTTAACTTTTCAACGTTACATTTATTTCAATTGGGTATTTCAATACATTATAACTTGTGTTTGATATGATTGGTGGCTCCCTGTTGAATCGTTACACCTCCATTAGGGACACGCCCTAGGTGATAAATTGGGGGTGTGACAAAACCCCTCATTTGAGAGGCCTGATCGACTAGAACCACCCCATGGGCGACACCCACCCTTTCAAACCCTAGTTCACAAGAAATGCTGCAAATTGAAGGCCTTAATCAGTTAGAAATCGAAATCCAAGCATAGAATCGTGATCACCTCGTCAAAGGGATCCTAAGGTATGTCAAATTAGGTCATTTTGATGCAACTCGAATACTTACATATGAATGAAAATTTATGTTTAGCTTAAATTGGTGGTAGAAATTGTGAGATTGGGAGTAATATGAAGTTTGGGGACAAACCCTAGATAAATTCTTGCCCAATCTTTGCATGATGATAGTATGAATCAAAATCACTAAAGTGGGTGATTACAATGTTAGAAGAACTTGGTAAACACTAGGGTTTAGGTTCTTGCCTAGTGTAATTTGAGATTTTGAAATAGTCTCTAGGATTGTTGATGCTAATAATATGTGTATGTTGTAAAAATTGAGTTAAGTGGAATGATAGATTCAAGTTATGAAATTAAATTAGATCATGTAGAAAGTTGACCCGCTAGGTGTTCGATGAAACGCCTAAATTAGGGTCAAAATGTTAAAGGTTTGATAAAACGCAGATTTGAATGTGTTAATTAAATGATGCGTTAAAGCTTAAGAAAGAGTTCTAAACTTGTTGTAAATTGAACTCTTTAGGCAAGGAATCCGGGACGTCGAGCGGACACGCCGGAGGAGATACACGCGGAAAAGGAGTGCTTTAAAGGTACGCGACTTTATTTTCGTTAAGTTGTGCATATTTGTTGAGTTTAAAGAATAGATAGAATTGAAGCTTGAAAGATACGTTTGATGCATTCTAAAGTGGCGTAGTTCACTTGAACATCAAACGGGTCAATATAAGGATTTGGGAAAGGGTTTGACTTGTTAATTAAGTGATGTTTCACTAAATAGTCAAACGGGTCGAGTAATGGAGTAAATAGTAGTGTTGATGTCCAATTACTTGGCAAAAACGATATCAAGCGTAAGTGTAATAAACCACGGAATTGGTAAGGTAACACGAGTGGTGTTAAGCCCCGGATGTTGGGTGAAAAACGCCTCAAGGTTACTAGTGCACGGTAGCAAGTCCGTGTATTTAAAATGAGCCAAATATCCAAACGGAGCTTTTAGTGACTAAGTCCGTAAACCAAGTTTTTCGCAAAATAATTATGGTAGCCACGTCGGTAATTTAAATACGGTCGTGTAGGAAAAAGAATCACTAAAAACGGACTTACGGGTCAAAAGTTATGGCACATTGAAGTTAAGATTGGAAAATACTTGGAGCTGGGTACATACAGCAATCAGCAATGAACATTCTGTGAAAAACAGGGCGTCGCGCGATGCCAAGGCCCTACGCGTCACGCGACGCCCCTGATCCGGAAAAATTTTATTTTTTTGATGTGTTTGATGTTTGGAACTTGATTATATCCATAATAGCTTCACTAAAACACATGTTTGTTGTGATTTTGACCTTAGGTGACTTGGAACTTATCGGAAGATGGTCGAGATAACTTTTGAAGAACCGAACACTATCTCCAAGCTTCCGCATCAGTTTATCTTTTAATGAATTATGTGTTGGCAAATGTAAACAATTAATAATTAGTTTTCGAATGTTTTAACTTAGTACTAAGTTGTCTAAACTTTTGTAACTTATGAATTCCATGTAAGGAATTTTCGTTATTTAAGTGTGTTTTTACTTAAATGTTTTAAGTTGTTATTATAATTAAGTATATTCAAACGGGGGTTACAATATATGCGTGTAATTGTTCGGTATAAGGTAAATTGTAAAATCGAGAGTTTAACAATTTTGTCAAGATATGAGTCACAGAGTGGGTTTCTCTTGGCTTTTGGATTATGACATAACTATGTTCCTCTAACTAACTGACTGAGTGTTATTTAATTGTAGATGGGTTACAAATATTTGGTTATTCAATTGTTTAGACCCCAGAGAAAAAATGGTGAAGGCGACTGTGATTCTTAGCATCAGTGAGGGTGTTGGTGGCGCTAATTTTTTAGTCAAGTGGCATAAGGTAATAATAGGAATGCACTCTAAATCTTGATGTTGTGTGGAGCTTTAGTTAATTTACTTAACTAATGTCCCAGGTGCTTCTACTACCATTACCGGAGACCTTGGTGGCCTCAAATTTGGACCTCATGATTTCCATGTTCATGCACTTGGTGACACGACCAATGGGTGATGTCAACTGGTATGTGTTCCTCAAGGAAATAATCTAAAAACATTGGCTTATTTCCGTTGATGCACTGATGTCTGTTAACTTTGTCTTTATCAAGTCTTGTATTGTACTAGATAGATCAGGGCACGGAAATCGAGAAATAGTGTTTTAGGGTAAATCCGCACGAAATTACACTTGTGTAATTTCGCACGGAATTAAGGTTTCACACGAAATTACTAATTCCGCACGGAATTAGTAATATCTCATGAACTTGTAATTTTGCATGTACAGTTTCGTGCGGAATTACATCCCCTATAAATACCTGATGTCCCTGATTCATTACGTACGGAATTAGTGTGTGAAGAGCTGAGGTGCTGCCGAATTTTTGTCAGAATTGTTTGTAAAAGCTTAGGAAATCAATCAGAGAAGATAATTAGAAAGGAACAAGCTGTTTGACATCGTTTACATTGATTCCGCCTTTGTATTTGATGATGAACTACTCAAACTGACTGTTTAGGGTCACACGACGATCCAACAAGTGGTATCAGAGCTCAAGACGAGGAGTTCATACCAATTCAGCTTGATTTCACCGGATTCTCTCACTTCTACTCATTCTTTTCTGATTTGGACAAGTTTGAACGGACAAAATGGCCTGAAATTCACATATATCAAGCGAAACATATTTTTAACTAATCCTTGAAAGTATTGGACATTAATTCGAAAAAAAATTAGATAAAACTTGTAATTCCGTTTGAAAACAGAATCAAAAATGATGACGTCACTCTAATTTCGTTTGAACTGAATCATTAATTCCGCACGGAATTAACCATATTGTTCTAATTTCGCTTGAAAATTTCACACAAGATTTAATTCCGCTTGAATCATTCAAACGGAATTACTAATTCCGCACCAAGAGATTAATTTCGTTTGAAAGTGATCTAATTCCGCACGGAATTAGATATTGTTTGGTAATTCCGTTTGAAATCTATTTCCGTGTGAAAGTAATCTCGTTTGAAGGCTAATTTCGTTTGAAGTTTACAATTCCGTGTGAACTAATTTTGTTTGAAATTCAATTTTTCAAAATTCCAAAAATTTTTCTAAGTGTTTGTTGACTGTTTTAGGTACTTGAAAGATTGATGATTTCATGAATCCATTTAGTGACGTGTTTGCATTTACTAGTGGTTCGGGAGATGGTACATCAAGCAACACGAATGAAACTACACCAACACCGAGTGCGAAGAAAATTCTTCAGGACGCTAAGAGTGTAGACAGTGCATACGTAACATACAACAAGCCGCCCAAGTTGATGGCTATTGAAGATTACAACCGGTGGGCTACGAGATTCGAAGAATGGCTTAAAGCATTTGCGTATCCCAGTTGGAGAAGTTTAAAAAATGGATTTGATATGGGGAGAGATGATTATGAGAACTTAGAGGAAAATCAGATTGAAAAATATGTTGCTGAACAGAAGTGTATTGCCCTACTTCACCAATCTGTCTGAGATGACATTATCGCACTGATCGAGTACAAAAATTCGAGAGACCTTTGGGAAAAATTGAAAATAAAATGTATTCGTAGTGCTGAAATAGTTAAGAACAAAAAGAAACTGTTACGTAAAGAGTTTGATTTGTTTGGTTGTTTAAAGAACGAGTCTGTTTCCAAGATGATCGAAAGATTTGGGCATCTGAAGATGGAGCTTGCTAGACATGAAATCATTTACACTCAAGAAGAGCTGGTAGACAAATTGTTTGACGCACTTCCAAATGAGCAAGACTGGCAATATTTTGCATTGATGCTGAAGAATACGATAAAGCCAACTGATTTGAAAGTTGATATGCTTATAGAAAGACTTGAAAGCCATGAATTGGAGATCAAGAAATCCAGCAAAGTCAATAACTCATCTTATCAGCAGAATGTGGAGTTGTATTACAGAGGCAGTGTGATTCCAAAGACTACATCTCCAAAGACAGCCTTTTCAGCAGAAAGTTCAAACATAGTGAATCAAGAAACCCCTAGCAGCGGCTATCATAGTGGTTCTTCATCAAATACTTCAAATCAATCTGCATCAAAGAATTTATTTCAATGCAACATTGCTGTCGATTTGAAGAATGGTCAGAATTTCAGTGAAGAGTCTGCTAAACAACAGATGGTATTTTAGCATCTGTGTTGGAATCCTACGAAAGTCTCGTAGCAGGAAAGATAGGCAACACCAACCTAACAAAAGAAGATTACGATCAAATCGATCCTGAGGAGATGGAGCTGATCGATATAAGGTGGTGTATGGCTAGTGCAGTGAGGAGAGTGCAGCGATCATGGAGATTATAGGAAAACAGTCTATTGGTGGACCTTCTACCAAGTTAGGCTTTGACAAGTCAAAAGTGACGTGTTTCAAGTGTAAACAGAAAGGTCACTTTAAGCGTGAGTGCAGAAATGCTTACACTGATGAGACTGCAAATCCTTTTCGAGAGGATTATTACAAGAGAACGATCTATCATCAGAATAAAGCAGAACCTCCCAGGATGAAGCAGATAGAGGAGGCATCCAAAGAAAAATCCAGGGCACTTGCAGTTTTTCATGACGATGAAGGTTATGATTGGAGTGATGTTTTGCGTGAGGAAGACGCAGTTGGTTATGCCTTTGCAGCAACAAAGATTGTTCCATTTAAAGATAAGAGAACTGAAGAAGTAAAGTATGTGAACAGGAAGGATACAGCTCGATTCATGAAAGCCAAAATCTATCGTATATTTCAGGAAGCAAAGAAGGCAAGGCGATGGGATCCTGATAGATAATGTTATCTTGATCCTAATGGTAACATAGCTGTGGATCCAGATACTGTTGATCTTAAAGTTCTCACCAAACAAATTGTTGATGAAAAAGAAGCCAGACAGAAAGAATGGTGGGGAGGAGGAGAAGCCGTTGAGAAAGAAAAAGAGAAAGAGACAGCAAAAGAACCGGAGCCAAAGAAGATTTATGATGGAATCATTGATACATCACAAGAACTCACCGCTAAAAATTTGAAGAAGATGGCTGACAAGGTTCTTGCTGTAAAAGAACTAGAGGTAGTTTCTGGTTCTGGAACTGAGTCCAAAGATAAGGTCAGTTCAAATGATACACATGTGTCAGGTAAGAATGGTAAATCTGAGAACAACTGCAAAAATTGCATGAAAGAGTGCAAAGTTTGTAGTACAGTTGCTTACCTCAGTGGTAAGAAGGTTGAAGAACTGACTGGTAGAGTCAGAAGTGTTGAGGATCAGATCTTAAACCGTGATAAACTGTTGAAAGCTTCGAATGACAAACTAAAAGAATTAACTGAGAAAATTGAAAACGATAAAAATGACGTAGAAAGAACTAGGAATGAAAATGAAAAATTGATTCTTGAAAATCGTCAGATTTCAGAAAAATTTGAGAAGCTTAAACAAACGGTTAAAGATGCTGATGAAAGAAATGGTAAGACAGACAAAGAAAATCTTCAACTAACAGGTGTTCTTAGAGTTAAGGAAGAGTTAATCAACCAGCAACTGGATGAAATTGCTAAGTTGAAGCTTCTATTTCAAGAAGCTAAAATTGAAAATGAGCGAATCCAGTTGAAATTGAAAAGTTACAACTCCGCAAGCTTTGTTTTCCAACACATTGTTCCCAAACCCATCGGGAAAAACAAAGCAGGCGAAGATGTCTTTTCTGATGGAACAGGGGTGGGGTATCATCAAGTTCCACCACCAGTTTTAAACAATTATTCAAAGAAATAATCAGGGCTGGTTAATGATGAAGATGATCATGAAGTGAAACTTCCGGACACATTTGATGTCACATTCACTTCATTTTTCGATGAAGATAGTGTCCAATCTGAAGTTGTGAAAAGTGTGGTTGAAAAAGTTTTAAAGTCTGAAAGTGATACTACTGAGGAAGATGAATGTTTCTTAGACAAATACATTCCGAAACCAAATTCCAAAAACAACTTAAATGAAGAACCTACTCTTGTCATGTACAAGATGTCGCGATCGGATAAGTTGTATTCGGATTCTGAGTTTCCACTAGAGAATGTTAATGTTGCTAAATTGACAAATGTGTTCAAATTGATTGAAGTTGATCTGTCTGAAGTAAAAAGTTTAAATCAAACAAAGAGGCAAATGAATTTTGAAAAAGATAAAGCTTACTACAAGAAGCCTGTTGTTCCACCGCGTTTTTATAACAACAATCAAAACAGATGGTCAGGTGGTTATCAGGGTGGTAAGAAGTTTCAAAGAAAGAATTTTCAAAACAAGAAGTTTGTTGAGAAGAAAGTGTTTGTGAAAAGGTCAAGTTCGAGTTCACTTTCTGATGAAGAATCCAAAATCTTTTCAAAATCAAACAAAGAGTTCTTTGAGAAGAAGGCCTCACAGCCTCAGTCTGAAGGCACAAGTCAGGCAGTTGACACCCGAACATGCTTCAAATGCAATCAAGTTGGACATATTGCACGAAAGTGTACCAACTTGAAGTCTAAGACTGAAGTTGTTGAGTTCCAGAAAAGGAAAGTTGATAGGAAAGGAAAAGCTCCAATGATTGTTGAGAAAAAAGTTTTGAAAAATGACAGCACTGAAATCAAAACTGAACCTGTTAAGAATGAGGTAACTAAAAACAACAAGTTTTATAAACGGGTTGCATCAACTCAACAAACATGGAAGCCAAAAGTGGTTGAAAAGAAAACAAGTTCTCCAAAACCAAAGGTTTCAGAGTCAGAAAAACAATCATCTTCTACCACACCGGTAAAGATGAATGTTCCTTTGGATTATTATATGAAATTTGAGAAAGAATTGCAAAAGTCTGAGAAGAAAGACGTTCCAAAGAAAGACCAACCATCTGGTCAACCTCAGAAAGATGAGTTTTTCTTATACAAAGAGGTTGAGGTTGGGTCTGAAGAAAGTTTGAAGATTGATGATAAGAATTTTCCACCATTGATCATCAAAAGAACTGTTCTTGATGTCCAGTTACCTGAGTCGATAGAGGCTTGGGTAGCACCAAAATCTAACTAAATATTTTTGATGTGTGCAGGAGCTTCCAAGATCCGTTTCGCGGTGGATTATGGATAGTGGAGCTTCTCGGCACATGACGGGGAAGAAGACCCCGCTGTACGATGTTAGAGGGTTTAATGGAGGTTATGTAGGTTTTGCAGGAAATCAAGGAGGTAGAATTATTGGAGAAGGAACATTATCCAATGGAATTGTAACATTTGAAATAGTTAACTACATTGCTGAGCTGGAGAATAGTCTACTGAGTATTTCACAGATATGTGATAGGATGTATACAACGCACTTCACAGACAAAGAGTGTTTGATCTTGAAACCAGGATTTGTTGTTCCCGAAGAATGGATTATCATGAGAGCACCAAGAGTCAATGATCTGTACGTGTTGGACATGAGTGTTGCTACTACAACCACGGGTCAAGCTCATTGTTTTATGTCTAGAGCAACAGAGAAAGAATCACAGTTGTGGCACAGAAAAATGGGTCATATACATTTGCGAAAAATGAATCACCTGGTGCATAATGATTTGGTTACTTGTGTTCATGTGAAAGGTTTTCATCTTGAGGGGGAGTGCATTAGCTGCATCAAAGGAAAGCAAAAGAAAAAATCACACCCCAGGAAGAAAGAAAATTCAATCTCAAGACCTTTAGAGAGACTACATATGGATTTGTTTGGTCCAGTGAACGTCAAAAGTATTACTGGAGATCTATATTGTCTTGTAGTCACAGATGATTATTCAAGATTTTCTTGGGTATCATTCTGAAGTCGAAAGATGAGACGTTTAATAGTTTGATGGCTTTGTTCAGAAAGATTGAAAATCTGTACCATGCACGAATCAGAAGAATCATAAGTGACAATGGTACTGAGTTCAAGAATATCAAGATGGAAGAATATTGTGATGAAAGAGGTATATTGCATGAATTTAGTGCTCCTTATACTCTGCAACAGAATGGAGTAGCTGAAAGAAAGAACAGGACGCTAATCGAAACGGCCAGAACGATGCTTGCTGATTCAAAGCTGCCAGTTAATTTTTGGGCAGAAGCAGTGTCAGCCACATGCTATACGCTCAACCGGGTTCTCACTGTCAAGAAATTCAACAAGACGTGTTTCGAGCTGATCAATAACCGCAAGCCGAACCTGAAGTATTTAGAATCGTTTGGGTCTCCCTGCACAGTTCTAGAGCCTTTTGGTAAATTTGGTCCAAAGAGTATCGAGGGAATATTTGTGGATTATTCAAGTTGATGTGCGTGAAGTGTGTTATAATTTAGATGTATATTTTAAGCCCTTTTTACACTTTTAGCCAAGTTTTAAATTTATAAACACGATATTTATTAACACTAAACACACATATGGGCAAGTGCACCCATCGTGGACGTAGTATAGTGTTGGTAAGATACCGAGGTCGTCCAAGGACACAAGAGCTTTTAGTATCGGTTTATCCTCAACGTCTAATCAAATCAAAATGTTAAAAAAAGATTTTAAACTAAAAAAATAAAACTAACTAAAATGCTGAAAATAAAAATAAAAATAAAAACAGATAGACAAGATGAATCACTTGGATCCGACTCGTGTGTTAGTGTAACCTTTGATTATTTTTGCACTTTTGCACTTGTTTAAGAGATTATCTTAGTTATTGTAGTAGGCCCCTCTTTTGAAGGCGACGTTACCCTCAACCCAATAGTTTGAGTCAGCAAGGATACAATCCTAAAGGGTCGGATTATTGAAAGATAATTAATTAAGTTATTAATGCATAATGTGGTAGGCCCCTCTTTTGAAGGCGACATTACCCTCAGCTAAGTAGTCTGAGTCAGCAGGGATACAGTCCTAAGTAGCTGGGTTAAAGTTTTAATAGTAGTTTAACTTATGAGGGGATCAAAGAGTTTGGACCCCCGCCATCCAATACCTTTGGGTATTGAAGGAGGTCCTACTAAATTTGACCCAGGTCCCTTGCAGGATCTCTAAACTGAACAATGGCAAGACTCTTACCAAACCGTTCCCTTAACCCCTGACCAGGTAGCCAACGTACCTCCATATAGACCGTGGAGATATGAATGGTGAAAATCTTTTATTTTATATAGACAGTAAAATAATGTCAAGACACCACGGACAAACGATAAGGAAGAATCACCTTCAACATAAGAAACTAGTAACTAAAGTCATTAACACAAAACCAATTAAAAAGTGCAAAAGATTAAAAATAAAAAGTATTACACTAAACACTTGTCTTCACCAAGTGATGTAAGAGACTTAGGCAAACATGGCCTTTAATTGTCAAGAACTCTTACGATCAATCTTGGATCCCGAGACGACTCACACACTCTATGATGGATAATGGATGATGGTGGTGGATGATGGTGTTATGGTGGTGGTGGGTGGTGGGTGAAGTGTGAGAGAGGTGGTGTGCAGCACGGGGCCGTGTTGGGTGGACACGACCCGTGCTGAGCCTACTGTAATGGGAGATCGTTGTTGGATTGCTTTGTTTTAGTGCATGGGGCGATGTTTCTCGTTTCCCTTGTTATCCTTCACCATCCAGAGTGTGTTTTATTTCTTATAACACCATTCAAACCTTAAAACCATCCATTCATTAAAAATCATAGAGAGGATTACATAGTCCTAGATATTACTAAGTTAGATAAGTAAGCACAAGAAGCATAAACCATGGAGTTCTAGCCTACAAGTTATTTTAATTAGAAAAATTTCCAAAAAGCTAATAGTCTTAGTTGGTTGTGGCTTCATAGAACTCCTTCTTCCGGGCATCGACTCCTCATATGTCGGCGAGCCACTCCTCTATCTCCCTTGGGAGGAGAAAAGATGGCTCGTTAGCGTTGGTTTGAGGAGGTGCAACTTCCACCGGGACTTCTTGTAGATCTTCAAGGGGAGGTTCCGTTGGAATGTCATCCCATCCGGTCAGGTTGTTGACTCCAAGTGCTAGGTTACAATCCTCTTGAGGGAGGACGGGTTCCATTGGAGGTGTTACAAGAATGTTTAACCTTTGGTGCAGTAGGTTAATTTCTTGAAAACTATTTTCCAGCCCCACCGTAAGATAGTTTATACGGTCAGTTAGGATTTCCTCAACCGAAGTCATCTCATCGAGAGCTTCCCGAAGTGCCATGACATAGTGTACAAGGGTAGCTTCAATGGAAGGCCTCCTTCCTCTTCTACTGTTTGTTGAATGCGCGGAAGATGTTCCACTGTTTTCACTTGACATTCTACGAAAATAAACCGAAAACAGCTTATTTTTATGAAACAGTATTTTGGACACGGCCCCGTGCTCATTGAACACGGCCCCGTGTTCATCTTTCTGCAGAGTTTTGTAAGAAGAAATTTTGAAGTTTTAAGTTATTCCTCTAACGTATGAAGCCCGGTTGAGCAATATTAACTTAAAACCATGTTGTTCAACTTGTTTTTAACAAGATTTCTTGAACAAAACTCAATAATCCCTTCATCAAAGCTTGAAACCTTAAGCTTTAATGGAGGTTTATGGAGAAAGATGAAGAAGAAGGAAATGGATAAAAGAGGAAAGGACAAGATGTTTGTTGGAACCTTCTTTTAGAACATACCTAGGATGGTAGGAGAGAAGATCCCTTCAAATCTCTGTCCCTAAATGGTCCAAAAGTGCAGAATTCTTGGCTGAATTTATAGAAAACGACAGCGCGCTGGACACGGCCCCGTGTCGGCTGGACACGACCCCGTATGCAGGTAGGATCCTGACACAGTTTGTCCGTATTCTGACGTAAAAGTCAGAAGGGAATCTTTTGGTGGACACGGGGGCGTGTTGGCTGGACACGGCCCCGTGTCGAAGGGCTGTTTATGAAGTTTGTCTATTGTTTTAAGGAACTTATCTGGATCGGGTGGTTCCTTACTGGATGGAACAACCCCAAAGTGCCTAAGATACCTTAATTGACCTAGGTTAAGACGAGAACGCAAGAGGTTGTCGGTGAGGGTGATTCCTATGCTATATGTAGGTGGACAAGTCCAACCCTTTTTCGGGCTCTCGTTAAAGAAGGTGTATGTCGAATCGCTCAGGTCTATGTATGCATCGAACGAAGTCGATGGAGAGTCCTTCACGGCACAATCGACACAGGGACGACTATCGTCCAAGTCTTTGCTAGAGTCGAAGGTATTATCATGAGCAACGAGGTTGTTTGAATGCGATCCCAACACTTCTTCTTGGTTATTGTCTTGAGATGAATTTAGAAAATCCATCCTAAGTTCTTTTAACCAATTAAGAATCAGATCTTCTAGTTGAAATAGTTTATCAAGAAGCATTTCTCCTAAAATATCTGGTTGGGCGCCTTCGAGGGAGAGATAAGGATTATTTTTACGTTCGCCCTTCTTAAGGATACAGGGAAACGATGGGTCTATATAGTGGGGCTTATAGTTTAGAAAATAACATTCTAATTCTTTATGTCCGCCTACACATAATTGACACCATGTACCATAAGAGTGCAGAAAGTAAAAAAAATCGTCATCACTTATTTTTGTGTCAGAATTTACCAACCGCCGGGATCTTACGGTTCTGTTTTCAGCAACTGAATCTTGGGCACGGGGGCGTGTTGAGTGGGCACGGCCCCGTGTTTAGCTTACTGTCTGACTTAAAACAGGATTGCCAGTTTCAAAGATTGGGCACGGGGCGTGTTCAGCGGGCACGGCCCGTGCTGAGTTCTGCAGAAGCTGAAAAATTTAAGAAAATCTAAAACAAATAAAAAAAATGATTAGGCCGTGGATTCCTAACTTTCTTAAAATCCTTGTGTCCCCGGCAACGGCGCCAAAAACTTGATGTGCGTGAAGTGTGTTATAATTTAGATGTATATTTTAAGCCCTTTTTACACTTTTAGCCAAGTTTTAAATTTATAAACACGATATTTACTAACACTAAACACACATATGGGCAAGTGCACCCATCGTGGACGTAGTATAGTGTTGGTAAGATACCGAGGTCGTCCAAAGACACAAGAGCTTTTAGTACCGGTTTATCCTCAACGTCTAATCAAATCAAAATGTTAGAAAAAGATTTTAAACTAAGAAAATAAAACTAACTAAAATGCTGAAAATAAAAATAAAAATAAAAACAGATAGACAAGATGAATCACTTGGATCCGACTCGTGTGTAAGTGTAACCTTTGATTATTTTCGCACTTTTGCACTTGTTTAAGAGATTATCTTAGTTATTGTAGTAGGCCCCTCTTTTGAAGGCGACGTTACCCTCAACCCAGTAGTTTGAGTCAGCAAGGATACAATCCTAAAGGGTCGGATTATTGAAAGATAATTAATTAAGTTATTAATGCATAATGTGGTAGGCCCCTCTTTTGAAGGCGACGTTACCCTCAGCTAAGTATTCTGATTCAGCAGGGATACAGTCCTAAGTAGCTGGGTTAAAGTTTTAATAGTAGTTTAACTTATGAGGGGATCAAAGAGTTTGGACCCCCGCCATCCAATACCTTTGGGTATTGAAGGAGGTCCTACTAAATTTGACCCAGGTCCCCTGCAGGATCTCTAAACGCTGAACAATGGCAAGACTCTTACCAAACCGTTCCCTTAACCCCCGACCAGGTAGCCAACATACCTCCATATAGACCGTGGAGTATGAATGGTGAAAATCTTTTATTTTATATAGACAATAAAATAATGTCAAGACACCACGGACAAACGATAAGGAAGAATCACCTTCAACATAAGAAACTAGTAATTAAAGTCATTAATACAAAACCAATTAAAAAGTGCAAAAGATTAAAAATAAAAAGTATTACACTAAACACTTGTCTTCACTAAGTGATGTAAGAGACTTAGGCAAACATGGCCTTTGATTGTCAAGAACTCTTACGATCAATCTTGGATCCCGAGACGACTCACACACTCTATGATGGATAATGGATGATGGTGGTGGATGATGGTGTTATGGTGGTGGTGGGTGGTGGGTGAAGTGTGAGAGAGGTGGTGTGCCAAGGGATGAGTTGAAATGTCTCCAAGCACTCCTATTTATAGGCTGAACAGAAGCTCGGGCACGGTCCCGTGTCCATCCTTGTCTCTCTCCTCATTAATTGTAATTCGCAATTACAATAAATGCGCCTGCAGGAGTCTGACCACGCCCCCGTGTCCACTGGGCACGGCCCCGTGGTGGGCAATAGAAGCTTCTAAAGGTTTGTCTTTTCTGCTGCTTCTTGGGCACGGCCCCGTGCTCGCTGAGCACGGGGCGTGTTCAGTCTTCTGTTTCCTTGGTTTTGCTTGGGAAGATGCTGTTGAGGGGTCGGGCATTCCACTTTTGTTCCTTTTCTTGTATTTATGTTAGATTTTGCTGTCTTTTTACTTCTTTTGTTAATTTGAGCTTGATGCGTGGTTGAAAACCGGCGTTCGTTAATGTTTAAGTTGATGTTTTTACTTGGATTTTAATCTCGAATAGCCTACTTTTAATTAAATTTGTGTTTTGCAGGTTTAATGAAGTTTAAGGAGCTTTTCGGGAGCTTTACGGGTCACCGGATCGAAAACCAGAGCACTGGGATGCGAAACGGGTCAACCGGACTCAAGAAATGGACGAAACAGAAAACCCAACATCTGGGCACCATCGCCGACGCCCATAGGGGCCGTCGCCGACGGTTTGCACATATGTCCGTCGCCCAGAATCGTCCGTAGACAGCAACATACCCCATCGGCTGAAAACGAAGAAGCAGGCACCGTCGCCGACGGGGCTTCAGGCCGTCGGCGACGGCTTCTAAATGTTGGCGACGCTGTTTTGTTCGTTTGGGGGTTTGGAACAATCAAAAATGGTTGGTGGGACATTATTTCGGGGGTTACACACTATTCTCAAGTTTGAACATCATCTGGGAGCCTAATCTCACCAACCATTCATCTCGAATTCCATCTATCACTATATCCAATCCGGAATCAAGGAATCATCATCACCATCTACACAATCAATCATTCATTCCACAAACCCTAATCTTTCCACCATCATCATCCATCACCAACCTTCATCATTCACCAATCATCCAATTAAGCTTCAAGATGACTCCATCCGCATTCCAAACCTCCGGTGATCAAGTTGCATCAACCATGAGCGGCTAATCATCTCGGTTTCACCCCGGTGTAGGTAGTTGTTAATTTTAGGGTTTCGAATTGTTCTTGTTTTAACTTAGTGACAATTTGTATTTGATTTTTGAAACTCTTGATAATAGTGTTACATTTGTTGCGAATTCGTGAATTGTCGAGCGATGTTAAAAGTTATGACTTCACGAAACGGTGATATGTAATTGTGCATTATCATTGTTAGGATTTACTTGTGTTGATTACAAAGTGTCTTTTTGTCCGTTCTTCGGGGCGTTGATAGTTAGTAGCACCTAAGTCACGGTACACTAAATCCGTTAATCAAATGCATTTGAGTTGAAACTAAAACTTGTAGAAATCCTAGGTTAACAATTACCGAAACCGGGTGTGATTCCTTTTTATTATTATTGTTCTCGTATCCAAATTTCTTGCAATCGTTAAGTGGTAGTTGTTAATTAAGTAATTCAATTTCAGTAGTCCAAATTCACATATTTCTACTAAACAAAAAAATACAAAAATATCTGGCAAGCTTCATAATTGTGACAAGTCTTTATAATTCAGTCAAATCCATACACAAACCACATACTCTTCGTGGATCGACCCCTTACTACCACTAACACATTGTTAAGGGTAATTTGGGCTTATAAATATTATCTTTGACCGGAGCGCGACACTCCGATCAAATTTTGGCGTTGTTGCCGGGGAGTGCGTGCGCTTTGTGTTTGGATATTGTTTGAATTTTTTTTGTGATTAACTGTTTAACTTGTTTAGCTTTCTTTTTGTATTGTCTTTTTCCTTGTTACGCGGGGTGTGTTACTTGTGCAGGTTACAGGTAGTGCATGCGTACACGAAATTCCGGGAGGACTTCACCTTTAGTCTACGAACCGGAAATCGAAAGACTCGCAAGAAGGAACCTAGCAAGCCGGTTAGAAGCAACTCTTGCTTCTAATCAAACCAACCAAACACCACCACTCACACCGACCCTTGAAACCGATTCAATGGCAAACCACAACTCCAACCAAGACTTTAATCCTAACCAAAATCTCCATCCAAATCAATTCCAATCCCGAGGAACTTTTTATCCCGCTCAAAACACCCAACCTATACCTCAAGAGCAACCGGGTGGTAACACCAACGCAAGACCACCCACTCCACCTTTCCGAAACCAAAATACCAACAACACCCAACGAACACCTCAACAACAAACCCTTCACCGACAAGCATCGTTACCTGTCAACCTTGATGATCGGAATGTCAACTCCGATCGTAGAGGTAACCGTGATCGCGGCAATCCCGCAAATGAAGACCCGTTTTTCAACATCGACGATTTAAGGAATGCAATCCCCGATGATGAACCATATAGTGTTCCCGGTTATCAATCGCCGGAACACGTAAGCATTCATACAGAAAATTCGGACGATGGGGGGTATTACGATGATCGGGCTAATGATGATGAAGATTGGGGCTACGTGAATAGGGGAAACGTCTACAACGCTAGAAGGTATGACGATGAGGAATTTGGTTACCAAAACGCCAATTATGTTGGGGACGATGAATCGGTTACGGAGGTGGAAGAAATGATGGTTATGGGAACAACTGTCAACCACGAAACAATAACCAACGGAACCAGAATGATGGGTTTTACAACAACAATAACAACAATGCAAACCCTAACCGGATTCCTCGTTTCGTGGGAGGTGGTAACCCAAGGGATAATCGAAGGGGGGATCAAAGAGGTGAAAGAAGGGATAATCGAAGACTGGTCGATCAAGAGGTTAATGGTCCACAACGTCGTCAACAACCTCCACGGGGAGTAAATGACCGTTTCCGCCCGATAGTGACCGAGAATAATTCTCCGATAGTATGCGAAAGGAGGATGTTTGATTGTAAACCGCATTACATCAACATACTTCCTCACTTCAATGGGAGGTCCAATGATGAGCCGTACACACATTTAACGGAGTTCTCTTCCATTTGTGATACTATTGGGGGGCACAATTTCGCACTAGAGGAAGTTAAGCTTCGGTTATTTCAATTTTCGTTGAAAGACAAGGCAAAACAGTGGTTCCTCACACTTCCGGCCAACAGTATTCGAACTTGGGAACAAATGCAACAAGCATTTTTGGATGAATACTATTCTATGGCAAAGACCGACGATGCTAGAGATGAAATTCGGTCGTTTCGTCAACTTTCGAGTGAGCCTTTACATGAAGCATTCACCCGATTCAAAGAGCTAATGAGGAGATGCCCACATCACCAAATAGAAAAATGGGAGTTGGTAAAATGCTTTGTACGGGGTTTGGATGATGCAACTTGGAATCGTCTCGAGACAACAAGCAATGGTACACTCTTGAGCAATCATGAAGATGATGATTGAGAATTTTTGGAAAGGATGAGCAAACGATCCAAGGAAAAAGAATCGGCCGATAGAGCAAAAAGACATCCAGTTTCCCGGTCACTCCCCGATCTCGATTCCAAAGACCGGATTTCCACCTTAGAACGGGAAATGGCCCAACTGAAAAAGAAGAAAGAGGTAAATGCGGTTCAGTTTGCGGTTTGTGAAGAATGTGGAGATATTGGGCATGCGACCGAGCAATGCTCAATGGGGTCGAGTGGTTACACCGAAGAGGTCAATCAAGTGTATGGAGATAGAAAACAATATGACATGAACTCCAACACTTACCATCCGCGTTTGAGAAATCACCCCAATTTCCGGTATGGCAACGCTTCAAATCAAATGAACCCGAATTTCCAATCGGGTAATCAAGGAGGAAGTGGGTCATCATATCAAAACCGTCAAGGTGGTAACCAAGGAGGTTACCAACGAAATTACAACCAAGGGTACCAAGGTGGGTACCAAAAGAATTACAATAACCAAGGCGGTAACGGAAGTGGGTCGAACAATCAAACTGGTGGCGATGATTTGAGTGCCAAGATGGATGCTTTGCTAAACATGCAAAAGGAGACTCACAGTGATGTTAAAGAGATAAAGAAGGCAAACGAGATTCGAGACAAAGCACACGAGGCATTGGCGAAACAAGTGGGTCAACTAGCGGAAGAAGTGGCCCAATTAAAGGGAGGCATGGGGAAGCTTCCAAGTGACACCACCATAAACCCTAAGCATCAAGGGTCGAGTTCGAGGAACACACGTGAGGTACCAATTAATAAAATTACTTTACGTAGTGGTCGAGTTGTTGATAATGGTGTCAAAACACCACCACCCCAATTTGTTGAAGGGGTGGTGGAAGATGCTAGTGATGAGGAGCTTGAGGATGGTCAAACGGGTCAAAATAAAAATGATTTGAAAAAGAATAATGTTACTCCCGTTGCGTCCATCCCCGTCCCCAAGGCTAAGGAAAAGGGTGTGGAGGCTAATACCGCCCCTTATCCCGAAGCATTGAAGGGACCGATGAAAAAAGTTGTAAACAAAAGAGGTCCACAACAAGAAGAGTTGTTGGAAATTTTCAAACAAGTCAAAATTAATTTACCTCTTTTGGATGCAATTAAACAAGTACCGTCGTATGCTAAGTACTTGAAAGATTTGTGTACCCAAAAACGAACTCACAAATTTCCAAAAAAAAAAATTAGATTTAACCAAAAACGTGAGTTCGATTCTTTCGGGTGCACTTCCACCTAAGCTCCAAGATCCGGGTGCGCCTATCATTTCAATTCAAGTGGGCGATTTTAAAATCAACTGGGCACTTCTAGATCTTGGTGCTAGTGTAAGCATTCTACCGGGTAGTTTGTATGACCAATACGAGTTTGGTCCACTTCAATCGTCAAACACTACCGTGGTGTTAGCCGATTTGACACCTAAACTACCCCGTGGAATTGTTTCGGATCTGATAGTGAAAATCGAGGATTTTTACTATCCGGTGGACTTTCTTGTACTTGATTATGTGGCCAAGGACCCAACCAAACAACCTACGGTGATTTTGGGTCGACCGTTCTTAGCAACTGCAAATGCTCAAATTGATTGCAGAACGGGAACGGTTGACATGACATTTGGAAACCGGAGGTTGAGGTTGCATGTTTTTTCCAGACTTATGAGCCCTCCAGTTGATGATGAATGCTATATGGCAGAAATTGTTGACACGTGTATACCTCTTTGCGACACAGTCGTTTATGGGGAAAACACAATGGAGGATTGTTATATGTTTGACAGGTCACAGGTGGAGGTGGAACAAAGCATGGACGAGGAAGTAAGGAGTTTGGAGGTGCTTGCGGTTAGAGAAGGAAAACCGACATGGACGTACCAAGTTGAAAGCTTACCGGAGAGCATTGATACTAAATTGAAGCCGTCTTTAATAGAGCCTCCGGAAGTGGAGTTGAAAGCATTGCCAAAGCATCTCAAGTATGCTTATGTCGGAGAAGGCAATACTCTCCCGGTTATCATTGCATCAAATTTAACTGCGGAGCAAGAGAAAAAGTTGATGGAAGTGTTGGTCATCAATCGGGCGGCGATTGGATGGACCATTGCGGATTTGAAGGGTATTAGTCCCTCGGTGGTGATGCACAAAATCATCACGGAAGAGAATGTGACTCCCGTTCGAGATGCACAAAGGCGGTTAAATCCGAACATGCGGGAGGTCGTGAAGAAAGAGGTGTTGAAGTGGCTTGATGCGGGTATCATTTACCCAATCTCAGATAGCCAATGGGTGAGCCCAACACAGACGGTTCCCAAGAAAGCCGGTATACAAGTCGTTAAAAATGACGCAGGTGAAGAGGTAGCTACCCGGCCGGTAACCGGGTGGCGAATTTGTATTGATTATAGGAAGTTGAATACTGCAACTTCCAAAGATCATTTTCCTTTACCTTTTATTGATCAAATAGTTGAGAAATTGTCGGGGCAAAAATTTTATTGCTTCTTAGATGGTTATTCCGGTTATAACCAAATTGCCATCCATCCGGAAGATCAATCAAAGACTACATTTACATGTCCCTACGGTACTTTCGCATTTAGGCGGATGCCGTTTGGATTATGTAATGCTCCCGCCACCTTCCAAAGGTGCATGATGAGTATCTTCTCCGATATGGTGGGAAAGTCTTTGGAAATCTTCATGGATGATTTCTCAATTTTTGGATCATCTTTTGAGACTTGTTTGGACCAACTAGATAAAGTGTTAAAGAGATGTGTTGAAACTAGTTTGGTTCTAAGTTGGGAAAAGAGCCATTTTATGGTTCAAGAGGGAATTGTGTTGGGGCACGTGGTGTCAAGTCGTGGGATAGAGGTTGATCGTGCTAAGGTACAAGTCATATCTACTTTACCATATCCCACGACTGTTAAAGGTGTTAGGTCGTTTTTAGGTCATGCGGGGTTTTATCGGCGGTTTATTAAGGGTTTTAGTGATATAACAAAGCCTTTATGTAATTTGTTGCTAAAAGACCAACCGTTTGATTTCAATGAAAATTGCCAAAATGCTTTTAACAATTTAAAAGAGAAGTTAGTGGAGGCCCCAATCTTGCAATCACCAAATTGGTCTTTACCTTTTGAGATTATGTGCGATGCAAGTGATTATGCGGTGGGGTCCGTGTTGGGACAACGGGTTGACAAGAAACCCGTTGCCATATACTACGCAAGTAAGACTCTTTCGGATGCACAATTGAACTACACAACCACCGAAAAAGAGTTATTTGCGGTGGTATATGCATTGGATAAATTTCAGTCTTATATATGGGGTAGTAAAGTGATTATTTACTCGGATCACACTGCATTTAGGTACCTCATGGAGAAGAAAGATGCGAAACCGAGATTAATCCGATGGGTGTTGTTGCTCCAAGAGTTTGATTTGAAGATACGGGACAAGAAGGGCATTGAGAATGTGGTAGCGGACCACTTGTCCCGGTTGATGGTAGAAGATGATCCGAGAGCCTTAGAAATCAATGAGTCTTTCCCAGATGAGCATATAATGAAATTAGATAAATTGCCATGGTATGCTAACATTGTCAATTATCTTGTTACAGGTGATATGCCGGCACATTGGGATAGACGGAAAAAGCAACACTTCATGTCCCAAATCAAATACTATCGGTTGGAAGAACCGCATTTGTGGAAGGAGTGTGCGGATCAAGTTATAAGGAGATGCATTGATGACGAAGAGATTCCGAGCGTGTTGCAGCATCTACACTCGTTTGCATGTGGTGGTCACTTTAGTGGTCACAAAACGGGTCACAAAGTGTTGAATAGTGGCCTTTATTGGCCTACTATTTTCAAAGATGCAAACGAGTTTGCCAAAAATTGCATCGAGTGCCAAAAATTAGGGGGTATCTCAAAAAGGGATGAGATGCCCATGCAACCAATCCTTGTAGTCGATGTTTTCGATGTATGGGGTATTGATTTCATGGGCCCATTCCCCAATTCCTATGGCAATTTGTATATCTTGGTGGCCGTTGACTATGTGTCAAAGTGGGTCGAAGCAATAGCCACCAAGACAAACGACCATTCCGTAGTATGTAATTTTGTCCAAACTAGTATTTTCTCAAGGTTTGGGATTCCTCGTGTCATTATAAGTGATGGAGGATCCCATTTTAAAAATTTTCGGTTTGGAAAACTTCTAAAGCGGTTTGGTGTTGACCATAGGATTGCCACCCCCTATCACCCGCAAACAAGCGGGCAAGTTGAGGTGTCGACTAGGCAAATCAAACAGATTTTGCAAAAGACCGTTCGGGCGGACCGTAAAGATTGGTCAATTAAATTGAACGATGCTTTATGGGCCTACCGAACGGCACATAAGACACCCATAGGCACTACACCTTACCGGTTGGTCTACGGTAAAAACTGCCATTTACCGGTTGAACTTGTGCACAAATCGTTATGGGCTATTAAAGAGGTTAATGTGCAATATGATGATGCAGGTAAGGAACGGAAGCTCAAGTTGTGTGAATTGGAGGAGCTAAGGGAGATGGCATATGAATACGCATCTCAATACAAGGACGGAATGAAGAGAGCGCATGATGCCAAGTTGAGGAAGAAAGAATTTGAAGTAGGTCAAAAGGTGTGGCTCTACAATTCAAAGCTCAAATTCTTTCCCGGAAAGCTCCGAAGCAAATGGATGGGACCCTATGTTGTCACTCGGGTCGGGCAATTGGGTGATGTTACTATCGAGGACCCAAAGGACGGGGTACGGCAAACGGTAAATGGTAATCGGCTAAAACCGTTTCTCGAGGGTAACGAGAAAGTGGATGCAAACAAGGAATCGGTAAGCTTTGTGGCAAGTTTCCCGATTTATGAAGTCGAATGAAAAGGACCGGTAACAATTCTTGTAAAGTTATGTACAATTATTTAATTGTTTGTGTGTTTTGAGGTTAATCGTTTCCATTTCCTACTAACCTTTGTAATTGTGTGAAGTCCGGACATCATAAACGGGTCTTGAAGACAAAAGGTATGTTTACAGACTTATTTGTGTGTATTAGGGACAATACACGACTTTTCGGGGGGTGGTAGGGCCGTTAACGATTTTCGCATTTCAAAATTTTAACTTATAAAAATTTACAAAAAGATGTTTTAATATTTTTTAGGATTTTTATATGTACATAATCCCTTAATAAAAGTTAATAAAAATTCTCTTTTCTTTAAAAAAAATAAAAATAAAAAAAATAAAAATAAAAAAATAAAAAAATAAAATAAAAAATTGCATTTAGGGGAACCGTCGCCGACGGTATACCCTGGCGTCGCCCACGGTCCCTTTAATTCACCGTAGCCACCATTTGTCCGTAGACAGCGAGTTAGGCCGTCGCCTGAGGTCCCAAATTCATTAACCGTCGCCGACGGACTCCTTCACCGTCGCCGACGGTGTCTCAATGTCTGGCCGACGCTGGTTCGTTTTTTGTGGCTCACATTTGTATCCAAACTCTTATTTGGTACTTAAACTTGACCCGAAATCTCTTTTGACCACATACTTGACCCGAAATCAACCCAATATCACTCCCAAATCAGATCTATACGTTTTCCTCTTTCTCTCTCTTGCATTCTAATCTTCCCCAATTCCTCTCTAGAACCCTAAATCTTCTCTTCTTCATTAATTCCTTAAATCTCAACCAAATCACTTGCTTCTTGAGCCTATCCTGAGTGATTTTCAGAGAGGAACAAAACCCCCATAACAAATTTCATTAATTCTTGCTCGATTGCAAGATTTCTGGACGCGTGTTTTAGGGTTCTGAAGAGTGTTCATCCAAGTTTCTTGTTTTACACTTTTCTTTAGTTCTTCTTGTCAATCTTCATCAAAGGTATGACTTTTCACTTAAATTATGCTTTAATTGCATATGTGTTGTTGATTTCTTCCGAAATTTTAAGCTTATTGTTTAAGAGTAGGTTGTTTATCACAATGTAGTATGTGTTAGTATGAATTTAAGGATGTTTGTTTGATTTGGATGGATTTGAGCATGTGTTAGTTTTAGTGGGGTAATTACACTAGAATTTTGGCATGATTGAACATAGTGGTAATGTTGAACATTGTTGAAACCATGATTTTCTTTTAAAAAATCTTAGGATTAAGCATGTTTAATTGATATAGATGTTAAAATGAGCAATTTTGAAAATCTGAAAACGCGACTTTACATCTAAATTTTGATTAACATTCAACATTACGTGTTATGCTCAAAGTTTGAGATTGATAGAAAATTTGGGGTATACTAATTGTTGTTATCTTTGTCTTGTGATTGTAGCCATGTTCCGAGGGGGAAAGAAAGCAAAGACTTCCGGTCAAGGTTCATCTTCGGGAGCCGGTTCGGGCTCCGGGGTATATCAAAGACGTTGGGAACAACTTAGTAACGTAGAAGAGGGTGATGGGCAACTTGAAAGACAAGATTGGAAGTGGGAAGAGGCTAAGAACAGTGGGTCGGCCTCGGCATGGAAGGAAGAGAAAACAAAGGCTCTTTCTAGATACAATAATAAGAGGTTGGAAGCCAAGATGTGGAAGATGAAAATGGTTATGGGCATTTCAAAACCCGTACCCGACAGGGCGGTTTGTTAACGTACGGTGGATGTTGAAGAGTTTAGGAAGATTGGTATAGTGCAAAGGTTTGAGAAACTTGGTTGGGAATGGGTGATTGACTGGTGTGATGACATCACCACTCGCGTATACTTGGGGGCAGTTTGTGAGTGGCTATCCACCCTTCGTTTTGAAAACTCTGATAGACCGGCTCATAGGTGGAAGTTGATTGGTAACATTAGAAAAGCTCAAATGGTCATGTCCTTCGAGCATATGAATGCTATTGCGAGGTTTGATTCACTTGGGGTCGATGCGTATGACTATTATGGGTATGATCAGTTTTTGGACAACAAGAAAAACGATGCGGACCCAGTGAGGCTTTTAGAGGATACATTACCCGGTTCTGGGGGTGCAGGTAATGCAAGGGCAGATTTGTCTCTGATGGGAAAGATATTGCAAGGTATCTCGTTGGAGAACATTATGGTACGGTTTGGAGACCGTGGAACGGTGAAGGCACCCGACTGTCGGGTTGTGCATGCATTGTTATATGGGACGCCTAAGCTCTCGTGGCGTCAAATTGTTATGATTAACACCTGGGACACACGGGAATCATTTAAGCGCAAAATGATTCCTTACGCAAGGTTGATCAGTGCCATGATTCTCCAACAAGATGCATTACCTCAAGACTCACTATGGGTATCCAAGCCCATTGATCAATTCAACTTCGCCTCTATGAGGCGACATTGGAACATAACCGTGAAAGCTTTTGGGCATTTGCACACGGTTGAAGATGAGCAAGGGGATAGTTATCGTTTCAACGACAAAGAGGGTGATGAAGAAGGTGATGAAGAAGGGGGCGATGAGGAGATGCCCGATGTTGAGGAGGACATTGATCCTTCCGGTCCACGGGGACCGAGGCGTAGGTACAGGAAGAAGCATAGGGAAATCTCTGCCAATGTGGCAGATTTTGTGAATCAAAGGCAAATACCGTCGTATCGGTTGTGGAACCGTGGGGATCAAGCGATCTATGACAATGTGTCGGCGGGTATTGGTGAAGCAAGAGAGTACCATGCTAGTCGGAAGGAATGGGAAGAGGCGCAAGGGGCGTACTCACAACAACAATGGGGTTTTCAATCATCTTTCCGCGAGAGGGTGGAAAAGCAGTTGGAGGAACAACAGCTGCAAAATGCGTTGCACCAATCACAAATGGAACGCATGATACAGCTGCAAGAAGAGGAAAGGGCCAGCAAACAAGCATGGGAGGAAGAGGATGCTAGGCGCCGGAATGCACAGGCAGAGTTGGACCAACGCCGATGGGGGGCGTTGGCTTTCTCCAACCAGATGGCGATTAATAATTTCAAGGTGCTCCATGACCAAGAACGCCATCAACGAGATTATCAAGTCGGGCTTCCTTATGCTGAACATTCGGGGTGGACCGATTACCCCAACCTTCCTCACCCGCAAGGGCCATCCGATCCAACCCCTCATTGGCCCGAAGCAGTCAGCTCGAGTTTTGTTCCGATGTCGTACCAACCGCCACCTCAACAAGAGTCAAGCCCGATGGATAACTATAGGGATATGTTTGAGGCCCTTACTGGTTATCCGTACCAGCCAAAGCCGCCCGTGAACCCGAATGAGAGATATCAGCGGTAGAGGCGAGGTACGTTTTTTGTTGTTGTTGTATATTATTACTTTGTTTTTGTTGTTTTTCATTTTGTTATTTAAATTATCGTCTAGTTAAATGAACTTTGTGGGTGTGTTCCCTATATAACCCTCACGAGACCTCTCGTCCTCCCAAGCTATTGGGGGGTTTAAAAGGGCTTGTTGCATAAGCTAAATGCAACCGTGATTCCTACGAAAGTGAGTTAGGTTTGTTGTTGTTGTAAAATTTTTTTTCCACAAAAATCAAAGTAAAATAATGCATGACTTGGTAATATGTTCATAAAAAGGGTAGAACTACGTACTAACAAATTTTGATGGTTGTGAGAAGCATGCTTCTACACAAGGATTAGAATTTGTAGGTACAACATGTTTGCGGGACAACCATTTTTATGAAGAGACGAAGGATATGAGCATCAAGCGATAAAAATCAAGTGCATGTGTTTCTTTTTACTTTGATTGGTAGTTTAGAATAAGTGGATTGTAATGTGTATTTTAATTTCCGGGGTGAAAAGTTGGGAAGGTTAGTCGTGTCACATCCCTTGTGCATTGCTAAAACTCTAGTTCTTACACATTGAGGACAATATGTACTTCAAGTGTGGGGATGGGGGAGTAGTAAAAAATTTTCGATTTTGACCCGTTCATTTAAACACTACACATTAAGGACAATGTTTACCTCGAGTGTGGGGATGGGGGAAAATTTCAAAAAATTTTCAAAATTGTCTTGTTTTCAAAGCAATCTCAAAAGCACAAGTAACCAAATCAACGAGGGATGTCACAACCCATTTGGTCGTTTGTCATGGTCAAGTTCAAATTAATAAGCATAACGGGTATTTAGCGGGTGGTATTTGGGAATAATTCGCCTAAGGAACTAGCAATGTATGCATATCACATATCATACCCTTATACGTGAGGTTTGAGCCACTTATATATCATAGATTCACATTTACATGTTTCTTTGTTTGAGTGGGCCATTAGTCGCGTATTGTAGAACTTGCAACTTTTGATACGTTTGAGACTATAGACCAAATACAAGCACGAGAATGATTAAGGCATTAGGTAAACCTTTTTCTCTTTAAACCATTTTTCTATCCTTACCCGAACAAACTCCTTAGTTGCCCATTTTTGAGCCTAAACCTTTCGTTTGACCACCCTATAGCCCATAAACCTGAAACCTTTTCTTTTTAAACTCGTGTGATGAACATTCGATTATAGGAGCTTAAGTTTGTATAGTTGTTATGATTCGTTCAAAAAAAATGTGAAAAAGAATTGAAAATTGTTGAAGAAAAACACAAAAAGAAGCGTTAGTAGTTGTCGAATAAAAGGGTAAAAGATTATTGCCCATAGTTGATGTTTATAGTTTACTTTTGTTTAGGATAGTCTTTTGTAATAAAAAAAAAATCGAATTTTTCATCACTTTAGCCACTTTAAAAATATCCTATTTCCTACCCTTCGCCTAGCCCCGTTACAACCCTTCAAAGACCTTTTGACTTGTGCTTAGTATTTGTGTTCGATAGTGGAGAATGATTGAGTTGCAAGCCTATGCGGGTACGTGTTCTAATCGGTTTTGAGCGATTAATTGTTGAAATGCTAATACATTATACATGTTAGCAAATTTTAAGCCGAGTGGAGAGCACATTGTGAGGGATATGCATGAGTTGTTAGTTTTACGGGCGGGTTAGTCTTGGATAACTATGAGTATATGTGATTATTCACTTAACCGGTAAATATGTGAAATTTGTAAAGAGTTTGAACTTTTGTATGACAATAGACCTTAACTCTGTCTCGGGAATGGGATGTGCATTTGTTGTTCAACCCACGCGAAAGTGAAAAACAGATTTGCTTGAGGACAAGCAAAAGACAAGTGTGGGGATGTGATGCGTGGTTGAAAACCGGCGTTCGTTAATGTTTAAGTTGATGTTTTTACTTGGCTTTTAATCTCGAATAGCCTACTTTTAATTAAATTTGTGTTTTGTAGGTTTAATGAAGTTTGAGGAGCTTTTCGAGAGCTTTACGGGTCACCGGATCGAAAACCGGAGCACTGGGATGCGAAACGGGTCAACCGGACTCAAGAAATGGACGAAACAGAAAACCCAACATCTGGGCACCGTCGCCGACGCCCATAGGGGCCGTCGCCGACGGTTTGCACATATGTCCGTCGCCCAGAATCGTCCGTAGACAGCAACATAGCCCGTCGGCTGAAAACGAAGAAGCAGGCACCGTCGCCGACGGGGCTTCAGGCCGTCGGCGACGGCTTCTAAATGTTGGCGACGCTGTTTTGTTCGTTTGGGGGTTTGGAACAATAAAAAATGGTTGGTGGGACATTATTTTGGGGGTTACACACTATTCTCAAGTTTGAACATCATCTGGGAGCCTAATCTCACCAACCATTCATCTCGAATTCCATCTATCACTACATCCAATCCGGAATCAAGGAATCATCATCACCATCTACACAATCAATCATTCATTCCACAAACCCTAATCTTTCCACCATCATCATCCATCACCAACCTTCATCATTCACCAATCATCCAATTAAGCTTCAAGATGACTCCATCCGCATTCCAAACCTCCGGTGATCAAGTTGCATCAACCATGAGCGGCTAATCATCTCGGTTTCACCCCGGTGTAGGTAGTTGTTAATTTTAGGGTTTCGAATTGTTCTTGTTTTAACTTAGTGACAATTTGTATTTGATTTTTGAAACTCTTGATAATAGTGTTACATTTGTTGCGAATTCGTGAATTGTCGAGCGATGTTAAATGTTATGACTTTACGAAACGGTGATATGTAATTGTGCATTATCATTGTTAGGATTTACTTGTGTTGATTACAAAGTGTCTTTTTGTCCGTTCTTCGGGGTGTTGATAGTTAGTAGCACCTAAGTCACGGTACACTAAATCCGTTAATCAAATGCATTTGAGTTGAAACTAAAACTTGTAGAAATCCTAGGTTAACAATTACCGAAACCGGGTGTGATTCCTTTTTATTATTATTGTTCTCGTATCCAAATTTCTTGCAATCGTTAAGTAGTAGTTGTTAATTAAGTAATTCAATTTCAGTAGTCCAAATTCACATATTTCTACTAAACAAAAAAATACAAAAATAGCTAGCAAGCTTCATAATTGTGACAAGTCTTTATAATTCAGTCAAATCCATACACAAACCACATACTCTTCGTGGATCGACCCCTTACTACCACTAACACATTGTTAAGGGTAATTTGGGCTTATAAATATTATCTTTGACCGGAGCGCGACACTCCGATCAGAGCTCATTTAATCCTGAAATACAAAAGGAAGACAAAAACACACTTTTTCCAACATTAGTACTAAAAAATGGTTAGTTTTATGTCACATTTGATATAATTTATATGTTGCATTTTGCGCATATCAAACTTGATAAAAACTGAGCCGTATTACTTTAATATATTATTGGTTTAGATTAGAAAGGTAAGTATATGTGTGTAAAAATAAACATTATATATTGACTATATTGTCATAAATTAACCAAATTCGTTATAAGATGTTCATATCATACCTCAAATCATACTAATATTACATTGCCAACAAATGAACTACAATGCAAATGTTGAATTTAAGTGCTTGTTTGATGCATATATGGAGTAGCTTGTGTGTTTGTCATATCATGTCGAAAAAAAAAAACTTTGTGAAATAATAGTAGACATCGGGTATTCTCCATATAACATTACTTTGACGAAATGATTATCGTTAACAAAGCCGGTTAAGATACATGTTCATGCAACATTTTAACTTTTGTTAATCTAATCTAATTTAACTATATAATAAAAGAAATCATTTTTGAGACATTTGTCATCATATTAGGTCATGTCTTATGAATAATTATTATTTTAGTTAATCTCTTCTAATTAATTATAGATAATCCTTCTACAAAATATTATTTAGTTTAATTATTACTTTTATATTTATCTATTTACTTCAAATTTAAACTTAGTTATCTAATTTGATGTTAGAGTAAATTGCGATTTTGGTCATTATGGTTATATCACTTTTATCATTTTAGCCCAAAAAGAAATTTTTTAACATCTGAGCCCTCAAAGTCTTTTTTTCTAACCCTTTTAAACCCCCAACGTCTTTTTTTTAACCCTTTTGGCCCCTGAAAGTGAATGGATGGGGTTAGTATTAGAGGCCAAAAAGGTTAGAAAAAAAAAACATTGGGGGCTCAGATGTTAAAAGATTCATTTATTTTATGATTTTCTCACCTCACTTCCAAACTTATCTTATATTAATTAAACAAATAAATGAATAATGAGCTAATATTAAATTTCATCCTACTTTAAATTTTGAATACCATTCTTCTATTTTTCTAATAAAATATTATTCTAAAATTTAAATTGTTAATTTAAGATATTTTAAATAAAACAAATTATTTATCACGAAACCAAACTTTGTCTTAATATATGAAATATTTTTATTTTCATTACTAAAAAATTATTATATAAATTTTATTACATAATTTATAAATCAATTTGTCGGAATTGGTACCAACATTTTATCACTCAAATAGATGCTAATTTGCTTCTTGAATAACATATATTCTTTTCAAGAACCATCTTCACAATCATCATATCCATCGCGTAATCGAGTATTATCCATTAGCATATTGAAATATATGACTTTTTTTATTATTGGTATATAAAATTAGATTTATTAAACCCGTGTAATACACGTGGTTTTTTAAAGATATACCTTTTTTATTATTTACTATATTGAATTACATTTATTCGACCCGTGTAATACATGAGATTTTTTAAGATATAACTTTTTTATTATTTGATATATAAAATTAGATTTATTTAATTCGTACACTACATGAGGTTTTTTTTAAGATATGTATTTTTTATTATTTAGTATGGAAAATTACATTTATTCAACCCGTGCAATACACATATTTTTAAAAATGTAATTTTTTTATTATTTGGTATATACAATTACATTTATTCAAACCGTGTAATAAATGAGGATTTTTAAAGATGTATTATTTTATTATTTGGTAAACAATATTACATTTATTCAACCCGTGTAATACACGTTGTTTTAAAGATATAACTTTTTTATTTGATATATAAAATTATATTTATTCAACCCGTAAATATGGTTCTTATAGATATAACTTTTTATTATTTAATGTATAAAGTTATATTTATTAAACTCGTGCAATAAAGGGGGTTTTAAAGATATATTGTTTTATTATTTAATATATAAAATTTATTTATTTGACCCGTATAATACATGGGGTTATAACCTAGTATGATTTAAAAATTGTTATATATAAAATTATAGAGCATTCAATACGAGTAGATTTTTAATTTACATATTAAAAGTTATAAAAGAAAAATAAATTTCAGTAATAAAAAATAAAATAATAAAAAACAGCGGTAAAGGTGAAAAAAGTGCAATGTAAACAATGGGGGTTTCACTTTTCACATTTCCCTATGGTTATGGTTTGTTATAAGAATGTGAAATGAAAAATAAAAATAAAATAAAACGATGAAGTGAAGTTAAATGATTTGTTTGTATATTAATTAATAATTTAAAAAAAAACTACACATATCCCAGCAACCATCTTAGCCTTCTTACTTCTAACACCTAGCACCCTCTAATCACGCCCAAGAGGGGCAATGTCCTACGCACACATACCTACCCTTTTTAAACGGCTTAAATTACACTAGCTTTGTCTTTGGCATGGCTCAAACTCTTAACGTCAAAGAGAGCAACACTTTAACTTCAATAACTTTGCCAATTAAACCCAACCGGCAACCCCCATATATTGGCACCACGCTCCCTTTGACATCCCACAAGAGTTGTTTCTCACCATGTGCTAAACAGTGGCGGAACTAGAACATTAATTCAGGGGTATCCCAAAAAAAAAAATTCACTGTGCAATCATACAATATAAAAAAAAACGACAATAAATAAATAAAGTAAAACAAATATCTAAAAGACATAGTTTAACAACGAAAAAAATAAAAGTATAAACATACAATGAGTTTTTTCCCAAACTACTGTTGGCGGAAACAGTATTTACCATTTTGGTGTTCCTTCAAAATTATTTACCAAAATGGTGTTTTTCTTCATTTTGTCTTTGCCTTTTCTTTTAATCAACATAAAAAAACTTAATAGTTTTTTTTTTTCTATTCAAAAGAATAACAATGTTGTTTCTTTCTTTTCCTTGTTAACTCTATTTATTTACATGAATAAAATTATTTCTTTCTTTTTCCTTGTCGACTCTCTGTTTATTTACATATTAATATCACCTTTTAAAAACTTAAACTTAAACATCTACAAAACAATAATTCTTTGTTTTCCAGAGTATATTTCTCATCCAGTGAATATAAATAATATTGTAATTACATTAGTAAGTCAAGAAAACAGTGAAATGACGTGGTAAAACTATGAAGTCTCATTACAATAAAGTCATCAAGTAATCATTTTTTTTTATCATATCACTAAGTTAATATTGAAGAATAAATTCATTGTTCAAAAGTTCAAAACCACGTATTTCTTGACTTCCTAAAAGTAATACAATTTGTAGTATAAGTTTCACTGCATTTTTTAGAATCAACCATTTTGATTTTAAAATTGTTTTTTCTTGCTATCTCAACCTAAGAATGTTAGCATAAGTTTCACTGAGGTTATTGTTTGATTAGTGTTTTTGTATGTTTCTTATTTCATTGTTTAAACTTCACTATATGATCTTCTAGTTTGTCTTTTACATGGGTTGGTTGATGAAAAATTTATAACGAGATGGAATAAGGTTATTATATCGATTTAATAGAAAAAAATTAATAAGTTTTTTATGTTGATTAAAAGAAAAAGGTAAATACAAAACAAATAAAACATTAATAGGTTGATTGAAAAAAAAAACATATTTAGTTGTTTGAAAATAAAAGCTATAATTACAAAATAAAAATACGGACATTGGATTGATTGAATAGAAAATTAATGAGTTTATTATGTTGGCTAAAAGAAAAGTAAATACAAAATACATGAAAACACCATTTTGGTAAATAGTTTTGAAGGAACACCAAAATGGTAAATACTTTTTCTACCAACACTTTTTTGGGAAAAAACTCAATATACAATCTTCAAAGGCTGGGCTATTATTTAGTTATTTGGGCTTATTATTTAGTTTCTAATTGGGCTTATTATTGATTTGTATCATCATCATCACCAGCTGGGCTTATTATTGGGTTGTAAATTTTTTTTTGAGGGGTGTCCTCGTAGTTGTTTAGAGGTGTCCTTTATATAAAAATCGAAAAAAATAAAAAAAATTTACACTACTAGTAAAAAGTTGAACCGTAACCCGGGTTACGCCTGGATATAAGCCAGGTCCGCCCCTGGTGCTAAACCAATACAAGGGTTAGTAATTCTGTTTCGTGTGTGAATCCTATATAACTTGAGAAAATGGTAATTTAACTAACTAGTAATTTCCCAATAATTTTCAAAACTTTATTATCATTTGACTGAGAGGGCTACAAGAGCCTACAGTAACAGTAGGTTACAGCTTTTAGGTAACAGACGCGGCGTATTGGACACACTTCACCCTCCAACATGAAGAATACTTTCTATATTTGCATGCATAAACGATACACCTCCTATTTTCTCTCTCTCTCTCGTACATATTTCCAAAATTCATAAATCCTAACACAATTACAATTCTTAATTTCTTTTCTTTTACAATAATTATAATTATAATAATTTCATAAACCATCTATAAAAACCCACATAATCTTCCTTCTTCGTATATGAAAACCCCAACAAACCCTCCCTATTTTCACTCGCTCAATCTCTCACATATCTTAAAACCCCTACAACAATAATAATAATAATTTCTTTCTTCCTTCCTTCCGATGAACAATCAAAGAAACACCCAAATGTATCAAACCCCACCGTCACCCGCGGCGAGATTAAACAATCTCCGGCAGCCGTCCCTCAATCTCCCATCATCACTCGACATTGATCAGACTCTATACGATTCTTTCTCCAACCTCAATCTCTCCGAAACCAACGATCACCACCACCACGTGTCCCTGCCGGAGACTCTTGATTACTCGTACGGCGGCGAGGGTTTCAATTTCATTAACCCCATTGTTCCCACTAACAGCAGGAGGAGGTTAGAAGATATTGTTAGGGCTTCAAACGGCGTTAACTATAATCAAAGGGTTTATTCCGGTGTGGCCCACTCCACCACTCGTACGGTGGACCCGTTTCTTCATCAGAGAGCATCTTCTTCTGGTCTTGACCCACGGTTTGACTTTGACTTTGACCCATGGTCTTACTTGCTCGCCAAGGAACGTTTATTCCATACACAACAACAACTACAACACCTCAATGCCGTAATTTCTGAAGAAAATAATAATATTAATAGTAATATTAATATTAATAATTTGCAAAACCACCAGTATTTGAGATTGGCGAGTTTGCATCAGTTAAGGGGAATGATTTGTTTTCTTGCAAAAGATCAACATGGGTGTCGGATCTTACAATCGAAATTTGAAGCTCCAACAAAAGAGGACGTTGAACTTGTGTTGTACGAGGTGGCGGGTTCAGTTGCTGATTTAATGAAAGATCAGTACGGAAATTATATAATGCAGAAGCTTGTTTGTGTGTGTAATGATGTGCAGAAAGGGTTGATTGTTCGTGAGTTGACTGAAAGATCGGTTGATGTAATTCTTGTTTGTATGAGTCCCTATGGGTATGTTTTGTTTTGTTTTGTTTTATAATTTGGTTTGTTTGTGTGTTTTGTGGGTAATGTTTGTGTTGGTGGTTTTGTAGGACACGAGCAGTTCAGAAGCTATTGGAGAATTTGAATTCGCGGGTTCAGATTATGATGGTGATCCGGGGGTTACACCGCGGTGCAGCCCAATTGGCGAACGATCCGAATGGTCACCACGTCCTGCAGTATTGTTTGATTCACTATGATTGTGATTTTAACCAGGTATTGTTTTGTTTTTGTGTCATCTTGTTATCTTGATTCTTTTATAATAATAATAATATGTGGTACTGTTTGTTTTTGTGTCAACTTGTTTTCTTGATTTTTCTACTATGCCTAGAATTTATTTCTTTACTGCAACCTAGTAGGATTGTTGTTAATGTGAATATATATAATAAGGGTGAAGAGAAAACATGATATTAAAAAGGGGTTGTAAACTTGTGAAAGATCTTTTCATGTGTTTTTAGATGTATACTTGATTGCAATTACATAAATTAGTACCTTCAAAGCTCTTCATGACTTTTGATTACATTGATCATGATACTTTTATGCGATTTGTCTCGTTTTAATTGTTTTCCATAGATATATAATTTTGTTAAATTTCTGTTGTTAACTAAGTTTATATATGTATATTTTTCGTTCATTTGTTCAATCTAGTTTCTTATTAAAGACATGGTGATTATTTGAGTATTTAAATAATAAAACTGACTTAGTATTTTGCATTTTGCAGCCGATTCTTGATCAGATAGCAAATAATTGTTTCAAAGTTGCAACAGATAGAAGTGGTTGTTGTGTCCTGCAGGCGTGTGTGGAACACTCGCGTGGTGAAGTGAGGAATCGCCTGCTTGCTGAGATCATGGCGAATGCGATCCCAATAGCCGAAGATCCTTTTGGGTATGCATTTTTAAACCCTTGTCTACAAGTTTCTAATTATAGGTGGCAATTTCGACCTTCGGGTTGTTCTTCATTAAAAAAGGCCAAATAAAGAAAGTATTTGTTAAAACTAAAAGGGTAACAAGTAACAGTCCCCAAATATTAACTCACACAACTTTCAAAATTGTTTTATTTGAAGATTACCTTAACATATGATCATGTTTATTAGACAAATAGTTAATTATGATTAGTTAGAGGGTGTAGATGTAAATATATTCCTTATATATTCCTGTAACCTATTCTGATTATACAACAATTGAATACAATACGTCTTTACCAAGTTTATCTTGGTATCAGAGCCAAGAATCCCTAACCCTAGCTGCCGACTTCCTTCTTCATCGGCTACAGCCGATCGCCCTCTTCTTCCACCCTAAATTGATCATCGGCAATCCTCAAACATGTCAACCGATATTATTGCCTTCACTCAAGTCGAGAAAACTGCACACAATTCTCACAAGTTCGGTTTCACATTGTCACCAACAAATTATGGCTTCTGGAAACTCATGATTCAACCGTTCCTCGTTACTAATGGCCTGTTCGGATACATTGATGGTTCAATTCCTTGCCCTCCATCTGTGATCGCAGCTTCTGGAAAAGAAAAAGAGGCACCTGTATCATCCACTGTGAACCCTAATTATGATGCATGGCTTGCAAACGATGCTCATGTACGTATGCTTCTTCTCTCTACAATCTCAGAGGCTGCTTTTCAACATGTACAAGGTACAACTTCACGTGACCTTTGGCTTTCCCTTGAACGTGCTTATGCCCCACACACCTCGTCTCGGGAATTTACGTTAAAAACACAATTGTTGAAGATTCAAATGAAAGGGGATGAATCCTCTGCTGCTTATTTGGCCAGAGCACATGAATATGCTACTGCTCTTGCCAATATCGGCCAGCCAATGCCGGAAAAGGATATTATCATGCTTGTTGTTGCAGGTCTTCGTGAAGAATACAATGGAGTCAAACAAAATCTCCTTGCTAGAGAATTTACAGCCGTCTTTTCAGAGCTTCCTGGTCTTCTTGCTGATCACGAGTTCCTGATTAAGAAACCCGTTCCTGATGTTTCTCCGGCTCAGGCTTTTACGGCTACTACAGCAGCCCAACCCTCTCCAGCATCAAATGACACTATTCAAGCTCTTCAACAGATTGCTGGACGTCTTGGTTTTCAGCTACAACCAACCACTGGTTTGTCTCCGGCTCCTACGCCACAGCCCTTTTACACAAACAGATCGGGTCCTAACAATCGGGGCCGCGGGGGTCGTGGTCGTGGAGGCCGGGGCGGCAACAATCGCTCACAGGTGAACAACAACCGCAATCAAGGTCAGTTTAGTTGGGCTTCAAATCAGAATACAGTTTATGGCACTTGCAACAGGTGTGGTATTGGTCACTTGCCATCTCAGTGTCCAAACCGGGATCCGTCTACCATCAGATCACGACAGCCTTCAGCTAACTATGCTGATTTTCGTTCCCAATCTGACACACCTGCTTGGCTCAATGACACAGGTTCCAACAATCATGTAGCACCAGACATGTCGGGTTTTGACTCAGCTACGCCTTACTTTGGTGAGGATAATCTGCACGTTGGTGACGGTAAATCTCTGCCCATTTTACACATTGGTTCAGCCAAAATTTTTTCACCCTCACGAACCTTTCATCTTAAAGATGTCCTTCATGTTCCAAAAATCAAACGGCACCTTCTTTCTGTTCAAAAATTTTGTCATGATAATAATGTTTATTTTGAATTTCACTCTACTTTCTTTGCTGTGAAGGACAAGTCTACACACACTACCCTCCTCACGGGTCCAAGTGACGGTGGTCTTTATACTATCCGGTTTCCCTCTGCTCAACCACTTCCCAGAGTTGCTTTCTCCACGTATCGGGCTTCGACAACCACATGGCATCAACGCCTTGGACATCCACATTCTCAACTGTTTAGTTCTATGCTTTCTAGCTTTCATTTACCTGTTTCAGACAAGAATTTTGACTTTAATTGTTCTTCTTGTTTAGTTGGAAAATCTTCCAAACTTCATTTGTTATCTTCGGATTATCACAGTTCTCATGTACTTGACTTAGTTTTTTGTGATGTTTGGGGGCCTTCGGGTGTTTCCTCTTTTGATGGTCATAACTATTTTCTCTTATGTGTTGATCATTTTTCCAAATACATGTGGTTGTTTCCTCTAAAACGGAAATCTGAGGTTTTCGAAACCTTTAAACGTTTTGTTACCATGGCCGAGAGACAATTTTCCTCCAAGGTAAAATCCGTACAAACAGATTGGGGAGGGGAGTTTCGTAATCTTTCCTCCTTCTTTGCCTCCATTGGCATCATTCATCGTCTCTCCTGTCCGCACACTAGCGAACAGAATGGGACAGTTGAGAGACGTCACCGCCATGTTGTTGAAACGGGGCTCACTCTCATGGCTCAAGCTCATGTTCCACAACGGTTTTGGCACTTTGCCTATGACACTGCCGTGTATCTCATTAACCGAATGCCCTCTCGCAATAACTCCAACATATCTCCTTTCGAGCACCTTTTTAAACATAAGCCTGATTTTTCCTTCCTTCGTGTCTTTGGCTGTTTGTGCTTTCCTTATCTTCGTCCATACAACCCACACAAGATGGATCTTCGATCCACTCCTTGTATCTTTCTTGGCTACAGCACCTCTCATCATGGGTATCGGTGCTTTGATCCCGAATCTGATCGTATTTATATTGCCCGTCATGTTCGATTCATTGAACATGTTTTTCCGTTTTCAAAACAAACTTCAAACACTTCCCCGGTACCCGACCCCACTCCCTATGTCTCGGCCTATCCTACACCCGATCTCTCTACAACTACACAACCTACCCCGCCACCACAATCATCCCCAACACTCAACTCACCACCACAACCTCCCGATTCTACACCACCGTCGTCCAATCAACCCACTTCTACACCACCTACACCACCACCGCCCCCACCACCACCACCACCACCACCGCCGCCTCCTGCCTACACTTACTCACGAAAGTCCACTCGCTCTTCCACCACCTCGGCCTTTGATCAATATTCTACAAACAAAGCTGCTCCTATCCCTCCATTATCTACTACTCCACCGCCACCTTCTTCCACCACCACTAGAACCCGTCCACCAAATCTTCGTTCCAACCCCAAGCAAACTAAGCCTTACAATGCCTCTTTCCACACCTCCACTGTCGAATCCGAACCTACTACTTTTACCGTCGCTAATGCAGACCCAAACTGGCGTAAGGCTATGGCTGAGGAGTACTCGTCTCTTGTGCGTCATGGTACTTGGACTCTTGTTCCTTATGATCCTCGTTCAAATGTTGTTGATTGCAAATGGGTCTACAGACTTAAAAAGGATCAACATGGTTGTGTTCAACGTCACAAGGCACGCCTTGTAGCCAAAGGTTTTCATCAGCAACATGGTATTGACTACACGGAAACGTTTAGTCCGGTGGTAAAGGCTACTACTATCCGTGTAGTTTTGTCTCTTGCGGTTCAACACAAATGGCCATTACGTCAACTTGACGTCCAGACCGCCTTCTTGTATGGTGATTTGAAAGAAACAGTGTACTTGAAACAACCACCGGGTTTCGTTGATCCACGCTATCCTAATCATGTGTGTCGGTTACGCAAGTCTCTATACGGTCTCAAGCAAGCTCCGAGGGCGTGGTTTCATAGATTATCCTCGGCTCTTTTGGCACTCGGGTTTAAAGGATCAAACACCGATCCTTCCTTATTTATTTATTGCGCCTCTGACACCGTCCTATATATGTTGGTCTACGTTGATGATATTATATTAACAGGAAACAAACCCGAGGCTATTGATCATGTGGTTCGACGTCTTGGCAGCACCTTTGACATTAAGGACATGGGGCCACTGTCTTATTTTTTGGGTATCTTGGTCACGCGTAAAGATGGTGATCTCCACCTCTCTCAACAGAATTATATAAAGGAACTGCTGGCTCGTGCAAATCTGTCTCACGCCAAACCAGTTTCCTGATATCTGTACTTTTCTTTTTGGGATTCCTGCATAAAATCTCATAGTGCTTTTCTTTCATCAATTCCTGCATAAAATCTCGTAGTGCTTTTCTTTCATCGGTCTTATTAATTGTACCTCTTGTCGGTCTCTAAAGTTTAGGTTATTTTCTAATCGGAAAAGTTATCATTTTTATACATACGTTGTCATAAGATACAAATCTACCATATTTATACATAAATTTAACTTTTCATATAAAACTTATCAATTTCGACGGCCATCCTTCGCATTCAAAATTTTGACATTTAAAAAGAGGACATTAGATATTAATCTAACATACTTATACAAAAATCTAACATTTTTATACAAGTATTATCAATTTTGACCGCCGCCCTTTTACATACATAAATACATGTATTATCAATATGGTATGTGTTTGGTGGGTCACGGTTCAAGTTGACTTCAAGTCTTGTTTCAGGCCAAAACCTTTTGGCCTGTTGCCCAACCCGCTCATCTTGCCATCTCAATATTTTTTCCTTATGTCATCTTGGTGTTGAAAGGCTAACTTTTCTCTCTATTTTGTGTAGCAACTATGTGCTGCAGCACATGGTGGGGTTACAGTCACCCGAGTTAACAGAAGTGCTAGTTAGCCAACTGCAAGGGAATTTCGCATATCTCTCGCAAAACAAATACGCGAGTAATGTCGTCGAGAAATGTTTGATTGAATCTGAGCCTGATATAGCAACCAAAATCATTCTTGAGTTGGTTAAAAGCCCAAATGCCCCATCCCTTCTTGTAGATCCCTATGGGAATTTTGTCATCCAGTCTGCACTAAAGGTTTCGAGGGTAAGTTATTTATTCTAAATATTATTAATATTATTTTTTATATGATATTCTAGTTAATTAACGGATTTTGTTCATTAATTAGGGGATTGCAAAGGAGTGCCTGCGCGAGCTGATATTAAGAAACGTCAATTCGATGCAGAGCAATCTTTATGGTAAAAAGATACTGGAAAAGGTTGAAAAGAAGAGAACCATATACAAGTAAAAGATTCAGAGTGCAAGAATTATGTGAATAGTGTTTTGTAATCTGGTCGTAAGCTTTTTGTTTGTTTTATATGTATTTGTTGTGGTTCTTATAGGGTGTAAATCTTGGTGTTTTGAGATTTTGGCTGACTGCAGAGATGATTATTTTAAGGATATATAAATATTGACCTATTAAGGAATATATTGCAATAATAATAATGAGATTGCTGGTACAAGTTTTTGGATTCTCATACATGGTATCAATCAATACATATCTGTTTTGAACAAATATATAAAAATGGTTGGTCTATGCCACAGATTGTTTTTATTTTCTTGTGGATACTGCACACACACACACGTACACACACATATTTCATGTGTGTACTTAAAGAAAATTCTTCTATGTCGTTCTATGTACTTTACATGCCTAATATTAACATGACACTTTTGATGCTAAATAATTAAAACAAGTTAACGCCAACCCACGCGTTGTGGCGGAATATTGATTTAAAAAGTCTTTAGTATCACATGTGAATATTCCTTTGTATAAGCAAAACATTGATTCCTAGCCTACATCGTTGGTCTAAATCAACATACACATTAGGCACAACCCCAATACATAATAATCAACATACATAATATTAGGAACAACCATAAACAATCAATTTGGTTTTAAGTTGAACAAAGATTGAGTTTCAAAAAAAGAGAATATGAATAGAATTTGGAGGAGATTAAAGGGTTTGTTGAGATAATAATATACCAATACGGGGAAATTAAGAGAAATGTTATAACAATTAATTTACATTAAGATTGAAAAGCTAAGTCCAACTATCATCGTGTATTACAACCACGCTATAATTTAGATACAATAGCACCAACCTCTAATTATAAATTCATCCAAATAAACTAACAAAATAAATTAAAAAACACACAATTTACTAATTGGAAACAATATTAGAAATGACATGGATCATTGCTTTGCTTATAATTGTTTAGAAAACACAAAGTTTACTAATGGAAAACAGTATTATAGAATTTAATATCATCCCACATTTCTCATATATGGTCATTGCTATATCCTAATGTTATATCATATATAATACTTAACAATTGACAATCATCCCGTGATTTCTCACCTCAACCTGAATCTCACTTCCTATCACTCTCTCTTGCTACATTCCCGCACCACCCCAAAGCGGCGGCTGAGCCATAGTCGCATAATAATCATAATCATTATTTATCGTCATCATCCACATCGACCCATGACTACAACATTAACACCGGAGCCCCAAAACTTGCTTCTTCTCCACCTTATCCTCCTTATCCTTCTCTTTTGAACCGCCCCCTTTCTTAAAAAAAACCCTGATCTTTATCAGACTTTTTCTATTCTTCAAACTTCCTAAAATAGCGTACACCTTTGTGTTGTTAATCGCTATCGAATCATCATTTCGACTTCCACCTCCCACAATTTTCCTTCAAAAACTCACTACCAAACTTCACCAAATCAATAATCTCAAACATCTAAACAAAACCTCAGGGTTTTGTTATGTTTTATAGGAACTTATGTGTGCCTGTGCAATATACACAATTATGTATTCTAATCAAACTGGTTTGCAATGGTGAATCGCTAATAAAAACCTAATTGGGTTGTTAAGATTTAAGAAACATATAAAAATAGTTAAAGAATTGCCATCAACTACCATGCAAAAGCAAGCACATGCAAGAAATATCTTTTGTATATTTCAAAATACGGAAAAAAAACTTTCAATCTACAGTTAAAAAACTAAAGTAAACTTCTTTTCTAAGTAAAGAGATTTGAATGAGTGAGTCAAATAGGCAGTAAAAATGTTTTGATACAAACACATAAAAACACTGAGTGATCAAAATAAATCATGAGATCTAATTAAAAAAAAACTTCATCAAGAAACACATCATCATGAACATAAGTATAATTGTAGTCTCATAAATAAATATTAGAACATCCTACCCAATCAATAACAATCCCCCACAAAACAGAAACTATAAATCATGTGTAGAATTGTATTAACCATATAAAAGCAAATAGAAACGAAGATTAGATCAATTTACACCCAATAAATAACGATCACCCATAAAGAATTAGAAACCATTTCGTTATGGAAACGTAAACGACATTAATATAAAATTAAATAGTGATGTAAGAAACTAACACACACTTGTAGAAATGACATCGATATGAAACGATCTGGATTATTTTACTGTTCGGGGCAGGTTTTGAGATTATTTAGGAAGGGTTTAGGGGATATTAAAGATGATGGCAATTTCAGTGTTCCGTATCGGTGGAAGTGATGGCAGTTATTAAAAATTACCCCCCATTTGATTTGAATTTATTGTGTCTTATTGATGAAGCAACGCGATGATCAGCCGGTGGTGATCGGATTTTGGAATATTGAAGAAGGGGTTGGGTTAAGAAGATGCGGACGTTTTCCTATTTAATAAAATTTGTTATGTAATATGGGAATATTCAGAATGTGGAAGGAATTGTGAGTTCCGTAACTTCTGTTGGTGAATGTAGAATAAACAAAGAAACGACACAAACCTTAGTATAAAAAAAATTGAAACGACACAACCCTTAGTATTAAAAAAAAAGAAACGACACAACTTAAGTTCATATTTCTATAAGAGTACAATATAGTAAAAAGTCATAACTTTTCATTCTAGAGAGGCACTAAAACAAATTAGTACGTATGTATGATTCCAAAGAGGCAACCTAAGTTGCTTTTTATATTAAGTAATGGGTATGTATGTGTGGTTTTTTAAAAGTCACAACTTTTCATTCTAGAGAGGCAACCCAAGTTGCTTTTTGTAGGGTTATATAATATATGAAACTTAGGGTTGAGATCCTGTACAAACAGTGCTAATTATAAGAACCGTAAGAACAGATCTGAACCATTGTTAATTTAAATCAAGGGTTGATATTGATTATAAATAAAACTCTTATAATTAAAAATTACTACTAACAAATTAGGGGTAATTTTGTAAAATTGCTAGTCATTTGACCATTTTCTATTAAATACAAATTCCACCAAGGTTTTTTAAACTAAAATAACTTTTATATACTTCATTATTTTTTTTAAAAATATATACCATAAAATCAAGTATTTTTTTATCTTTAATATGAGTACCATATTGCTATACCTTTTTGTATTTATAAAAGTGTTTTTTAAAAAAAGTTAACAAAAGGTGTTTTATATTTGTGCTAATAAGGTGCTGATTATGTGTTAATTACAAAATAATACAAACAAACACCAAAAGTAGATATAATCAGCACATCTGGTGTGCTGATAATGGAGAACGATTGAAGATGTTGTGCTAATGTCGTTTATGTTGATAATGGAGAACGATTCGAGGACGATGTGCTGATAATGAAGAACGATTAATGATGTTGTGCTAATTATATAGTGTTGTGCTGATTATATTTTTTGTAATTATTTTTAATTAGTTATAAATAAATATGGTCAAAAAGTCTAAATTACCCCTAAACTAATTTTTTATTGATGGACACTTGTCAATTATGTATTGGTTCTTATGGTTCTTACAAACTTAAGTGTTTGTATTTGATCCCATTCCATGAAACTTATTATGATAACAGACATATAAACGACGATGGTTTACATCAATATTTTCATAAATTACAATGGATTATAAATATTTTATTTCTCAACAACTTTTCATCTGAAGCAACTGATAAGTTTATTTATATATCATGATCAATATCTTACATAAAAATACGATAAACACCAAGGACGAGTTTTCATGGGCATTTGGGGCGGCCTTTAGAATTCTTTTTGTCCCTATAACATGGGCACTCGTCTTTGTTTCCATATGTCCCTGAAGGCACACAGTGACAATCTTTACAACATATCCCACAATATTTGAGACATCTATCCTGTCTTCCTGCCTTTGAACACCTCACCGCACACTTCGAGTCGCAAAAACCTATTACAATACCATATATAATCATGTTATCTATATTGTTACAGTAGAAACAAAACAAAAAATAAGATAAATAAGGTACAAGTTGTTAGGGGAAGGTTCAAATGAAAACCATTAGTTATTGTAAAAACTAGAAAACTAACTAAAACCCATTAAAAAGGAGGGGGAAGACTTTTAATGAAGGAGGGGTAAAATTGGAACAAAAAATATATAATTTTTCAAATATTTCCCATTTCTCCATACGTTATCATTTTAAAACAAAAATGGCACCATAAGATCACAAATTTTCTTATCTTTCATTTAAGTATATTCGAGCGTATTTTTTATGACATAAAAAAAGATTTACGGTGTCGTCTTATTTTCAATACTATTATTATAGTAGTGCACATGTGCAATATAACATGTACTACAATGTGCATTACATGCTTAAAATTAGTTTTTTGATTCTAGTTTAGCTTTTAGGGTTAGTTTTTTTTGGAGGTTTAGGATTAGGATTAGGTTTTTGGGTGTGTGGGGGGGGGGGGAGGGGGGTTTAGGTTTTTGGGGGGTGGGGGTGGGGGGGGGTTAGGTTTTTTTCGGGTTTATGTTTAGGGTTTAGTTTTAGGTTTTCGGGAGGGTGGGGGGTTTAGGTTTTGGGGGGGGGGGGGTTAGGCTTTTGGTGGGAGGGTGAATTTAGGTTTTTTTTTTGTGGGGGGGGGGGGTAGGGGGTTTAGGTTTTTGGGGGGTGTCGGTGGGAGATGGGTTAAGTGGTTTAGGCTTTTCGTATTAGTGCACATGTGCAGTACAACCAAAAAAATTTTTTTTTTTTTTTGAAATTTTTTTCCATATATAAAAAGTAGCGATTTTTCTAAAAAAAAAATTGTAAAAAAAAAAAAAAAAATTTTGTATGTTTTTTAGGTTTTTTTAGGCTTTTTTAGTTAGTTTTCGAGTTTTCACAATAAAAGTGGTTTTCATTTGAACCATCCCCCAAGTTGTTATTATGTTATAGATCAATATAGTAGAGGATCTTACTTGAACCAGCAGCTATGGTAGTTTGAAGGAGAGAAGAGCTCAAGAGTACAAGTGCCAGAAACACAAATGTTGCAACGGTTGGCTTCATTGTGAATTATGTTACAACTTAGAAGTCACAGAATGTTTGTGGGCGAGTTTCGTGGGAGAATGGGGATATATTTATAGGGGTGGAGAAGGTTGGTAAAATAATTTAGAATATTTACATAAATGATCCCTCCATAATTTCCAATCTTAATTTGGCCCTCTGTTTGTGTATGTTGATGTCATTGGTTAATCAAGGGTGTTATAGTTTGTGTATGTTCATGTCAATGTCATTGGATAATGAAGAAAGTTGTACAAAATGTGACTCGCGATAAATAAGAAGCAAAACCTGGTGGCGGATGCATTTTTTTTATAGTTAACTAGTTATAACAATCGTCGTCGCGTTGCGGCGAACTTTTTTTGTTAGTTAGTCTGTGTTTATATGTGTTTGAAATCACTACGAACGCGTTGGACACGGAATCGTTTACAAGAATAAAAAGAAAATGTATAAAAAAAACACTAAAAAATAACCGAAAGAAAATCAACTAAAAAAGTTGTATGGTGATGATGTTATTCGGTAGAAGCCCGTAGTCAGAGATGAGCAAATAGTAATGGGTACCGGTACCGAATTTCCTGACCTGAAAGATCCTAAGTACCAGTTCAATACTGACTTTTGGCGTTCCTAGTACCGGTTCGCTACAGGTTTTTACCTTCATATATCGATACCGTAACCGGTATTTTCGGTATCAGTTGGCACCGAGCTCATCCCTACCCTTGAAACTAAAAAAAAGTTGTATGATACCGTTGGTGTTCGTATGGTACTCGTGATCCCAGGGATGAGCAAATGCTACTGGGTAACAGTACCAAATTTCTCGAACTAAAAGATTATCAAACTCAATCCGGTACCAACTTTTGGCGTTTTATTTACCAGACTGGTGCTGGTTTGTACCTTCATGTACCGATAACGAACCGGTATTTTACCGATAACAAACCGGTATTTTTTATACAAGTACCGATTAACACCAAGCTTATCAGACTTAAAAAGTAAAGAGGATAACAATTATTATAATACTAAGATAATAAAACTATTAAAAATTATATTACAGTTTGTTTACATTCGTAAATTAATATATAGGAGAATTACATGAATTGTTGTGTTTGTTTAGTCAAAATTATGCCACTTTTTAGAGGCGGTTGTAATTTTCTATGAAAATTTGGAGTTGTGGTGGTTGAAGAATGAAGATGGATGTGAGTAATGTAAAGTCGTACCACATGTGACTTGCGATACATATGAAGCAAAATCTAGTTGCGGATGCATTATTTATATAGTTAATTATATAAATTCTTGAGTTTGTTTAGTCAAAATTATGCTACCGTGTTGAGGTTATCTTAATCTTTTAAGAAATTTTTGAATTGTGGTTGTTGAAGGTGGCCATGATAATTAATTGTGGATAAAAACACAGAAAATGTCTTTTTTCTAAAACACAAAAGATGTTTTTTTTTCTAACACGCAATGTACTAAAAACAAAAAAAAATCATTTTATAAACGTAATGGACTAAAAATACAAAGAAATCTTTTTTTTTTTCTAAAACGTAATGTAATAAAAACACAAACGAAGTGTTTATTCTAAAACGCAATTGACTAGAAACACAAAGAAATGTGTTTTTTTCTAAAACACAATGTATTAAAAACACAAAAGAAGATGTTTATTATAAAACGCAAATGACTAAAAACATACAAAAATGTGTTTTAACTAAAACGCAATGTACTAAAAACACAAAGAAATGTCTTTTTCCTAAAGCGCAATTGACTAAAAACACAATAAAAGGTGTTGTTTCTAAAACGCAATGAACTAAAAATACAAAAAAAATGTTTTTTTCATTCATTTGTAAAACGTAATAACTCAATTCAAAAACCCAAATCGTAAAATGCAATTCAAATTTTTCTTAAATAGATCGAAGCCGATTTCTTTAGATTTCTTCAACGATTGACGAAATTTGAATGCTAGAAAAACTTATCAGCGATCGAATCGATGGCATCGAGTGATCGCATCAAAATTACTGGAAAAAAAAATGAGATATTGTATGAAATTAAACTGAGTTTCTTCAAAAAAGTTGAACACGTTGATTGGGTGTTTGAATCATTGATTGATGACGAAAATCGCACTATAATGTAGTGATTATTGATATAGAAAGTGAAGAAAATGTTGAAGATTGTGGGTTTTGAAAATGGTATGTTTTGAAGTTGTAGGGGAAGAAGAAGGGAAACTATTGGATAAAATTGACTAAAATACACTTTTTTTTTATTTTTAAATTTTGTCAAATGTCATAAACTTAATGTTTTCTATCCTTCCTAGCGAGAGTGTACTTTCTATTTGACTATCTCCCTTAATCATAAACAATATTTCATAATTTTAATAAATGATAATGACGATTTTATCTTGTATTTATACAAAGACGGGGACGGTTATAAATGCAATTTATAGTTGATAAGGGTAACAACAAAAGGTTTTGAGGATCAGTTTTAAAAATTCTGGTATGATGTACCATATAAGGTTGTTTGATTCTTGTCGGGAATTTACAACAGAATTTGGTGGACAGCAGAAAACTGTGGACGTTTCGCATTAAAAACTAGCACCATCCACCACTTTGCTTTTCCTTCCTTATCTAGTATTCTCATTTTATCTTTTATATTTTTGCAACCGTGAATTATACATATTTTATTGGTTCATATCAATGCTTTCCTTTTATCTTTTATATTTTAAAAAGTATACATAATTTTATTGATTGATATCAATGCTCTTCTTATCTAATCGGCATATTGTACATGAAATCTAGTTACCAGAAGATTCTATACAGAACACTAAATATTGTGAGAATACATAGAACATAATGAATCATCCTTTTTTAATCTTAAAACCCTAAAATGTAAATGAAAATGTTATTAATGGAAGATTTATTGTTTCTCATACTTGAATTCAAAACAAAATATGGAAAATTTTCAGTTTTTATTTAACCTACACATATATAGGTTAGGTTAGGTTAAATTACCTACATATATGTATGTTATGTGTATGTGAAAATATATGGGTTTTTTATGTATATATAATACATATATGAATGTAAGAATTAAGAAACATAAAATTTTAAAAATATGAACATTAAATCATAAAATTTCGTAATTTAGAGTTGTTTATTTTGTTTTCACAATAATTAGTGTTTTGTAATGGTCACGTTCTATCTAGATACTAAATTACTAATATTAGTAATTTAGAGTTGTTCATGACTGTTTTTGCAGGGTCAGGCATCCAAATCGCACAGTTGTGCAAATCCAAAATCGCGGATAACTTATCGAGTGTAGTGTACAAAATCGTGTGGCGATGAAGCGACTTTTGGATCTCCTGGGTGAGCATAGTAACATGCCACCCGACTTCCTTCTGTTGCTTAATCACACCCATTTCTCTACCAAGATCCCTAGTCTTCTTCCTCAACATAAACTCTCTAACTTTAACTTTCAAGAGCAAAGGTACGAGAGTAACCAAGGTAATTGCGGATGCAAAGGAGACCAAGGCGGTTAGGAACTTGAAGACGGTGAGATGGGTTGAAGGTGGAGGTTGTGGTGGTGGTGGGTTAGAGATGGGGAAGAACAAGATGAGGGGTGGCTCATCTCTTTTTATTTTTTTTATTTTTTAATTATTCGGGGACAATTTAGTCATGTTACAAAGATTTAACTGGAAAATTTAACAACGTTTAGTGTTAAGGACCCCAAGTTTAAAAACTGCAACCACTGGGACCAAGTGTGTAATTAGGTAACCCTTGGGACCAATTCTGCAATTTTCGCAAACCATAGGGACCAACGATACATTTAACTCGAAAATTAATTTAACAACCCATTTATATATATTTTTTTAAATTAATGAACACAAATTATTAGAGAAAATTAAAATTAAATGATAGATAGGATTTTATTAAGAAAAATGTCACACCCCAACCGATGGCGGAAACATCGGAGTGAGACGAAGAAAGATTGCTGATCACACATAATGCTAATTGTGACAATAGAATTAAAGATAAATTGATTTCATTCATAAATAAATGTTACAATACATTAAAAAATACAAGAAAACAATACAACATCAAATATGAAATTTATACAACGTATTTGACCTAAGACGTCTAAGTGAGTATCTATGCATCTTTGCTAGTCCGTTTTCATAGCATCATCAATCCTCAACCTGTAACATGTTTAAAATACAATTCAATGCAAAAGCAAAGGCGAGTATACAAGTTTAGGAATATGTATAAGTATAAAAGTTTAAAACGAATCCACATGGCAACTTAGCTTATACAAGATCAACCTAACATGGCATGCAATATTTCTAGCCAATCCTATGTTTACGCAAGAAAGTTTAGTTAATTCGACATGACCACAAGTTTAAGGGGGGCGGTGCGTTTGTAACACCTCGAAATTTTGCGTCAAATAATGTATTGACACGTGTCTTGAGTTTACACGTGGTGTTAAATACTGAATAAAGGACTAAAGTTGACAAACATTGAAAGTATGTAAATTCGAGGGTTAAAAATGTCAACGAGGGATAAATATACTGTACAGTAACCCTAAATGATGCTCATACCTTCAGACGGATAAATCATGGATCGTACGGAACGAATTGTGGAAGAAAGTGAGGAATTACAAACTGCAGGGGCCAAATGTGTCAACATGTTTAAGTTATACCTCTGAGTGACCTTTGGGCATACCCACGGCTTTGTAATGATAAATTATACTCACTAGAATGCGCGATATAAATTTCGTGAAGTTCCGATTCAAAACGAGAAAGTTATGATCGAATTCGTTAAAAAGGGTTAAAAGCGTCAAACATTGAAAGATAAGACTTTTCGGGTAATAATAAATTAACCAAGGGTTAATATGTTGGGTAGAAGTTCCGAGGCCCTTATACGCAAATAATCGAGGCCCAAATCGCAAAGTTACCCCTTCGAAACCGAAAGGCCAGGGCAATAATGGCAAAAGATTTGAAAATCTTGAAATACAGTCCTCAGGCGGGCCGTGTCGAAGAAAGCAAGAAGCTTACGCGGGCCGCGAGCCAGGTGTAGATTCGTTTGCTGACAACAGGATCCAGGCGACCCGCGTAAGGGAAGCCTGATCCTTCACGCGGGCCGCGTCAAGGCGCCAGATGCAGAATTCGGGGACAGGTTCACTGTTTGCTTGTGCAATTATGGCAGCATGGGCGCCCCCTAAACGACCCCTAGCACCCAGGGACACATGTTGATGATCAAGGAACCTTTGTAGCCTTAGTTGTGATAATCTTGTGCTTCCATTTTCACTATAAAAGGCCATGTAGTGCACACATTGTAACCACACCTCAAACCTGCTTTCTTGATCACTTCTGGAGCTCAAGAGCATTCTTCTAACATCTCTGGTCGTGTACCAAGCTTCTGTAAGTTTGCCTAACCCTTTGTGGTTTAGTTTTTACATAGTTTTAGCTTAAAAGTCAATCTGTCATAATTAACGATTGGCTTTACGATAAATCACAAATGGTCCAGTGGTTTGTCGAATCAAAGGTAGTTATATGTTGGTAATCATGTAGGCTTTAAACCCCTAAAAGGGCACCCTCTGATTCCCACTCTAACTAGTCCGATTGTCGAGTCAAACTTGCTTAGAAAAAGTCAACAGAATGCTATTTTGCGATTTTATGCATAATCGGTAATGTAGATAGCGTGTAACCTGTTTTAACACTCATATAACATGATAATAAGTATATTAACTAGTCTAAGCTTGTTTGACTCGACCATTTACTGTTTTGACCCGGTTCGGAACCGAAAGTCTCAAAACTTTGACTTTTGCTTTGACTTCAGTTCTGACCCGTTTTTGGTATGATTTAGATATGCCTTAGAACTCTCTTAGGACCAGGTTACATGATGGTATAACCCTCTGTGACCGGTTCGTTGATTGTCCAAGTCTTTAGCACATTTCCGTTAAATGCTTAAAAGTTGACCGTAACGCCCTTTTTACTTTAAAACGAGAATTTTGAATATATGAAAGGACAATAACCTTAGTTACTGATTTCTAAGAATGTCCCTAAAATTTCACGTCAATCCGAGGTCTAGAATAGGAGTTATGCTAAATAGCGCAATTACGAAAACTTTAGTAATTAAACGGCGCATTTAGCATAAAGCCTATCTAAACCCAAATTTCGGCACCAAACCTTTTACACACTGATGTAAAATAATATTTTGGAATTTTTAAAGATTTTTAATTATTTTTAGCCTGCTCATAACCTGCGGTTATGGCATCGGTTCGGTAAATACCGAATATACCCTTTTCGAGCATAACTTGAGTTCTACAAGGTATTTTGACCCGATTCCAGTTGCTACTGATTTTAAATAATAAATAGAGTATTTTGTACTTTATAAACTGTTTGGAAAAACTCAGATTTCCTGTAAAACTCAGAAACCTCTTTTATAAACTTTAAAATGACCGAAATACCCCTACGGGGCATATAATGGATTTAAACTCGTTACGGGCATTATGGAAGGTATCCTACTGATACCACAATCTCTTCAAAGCATATTGACTTAGGAAACTTGTGTAGGACTCTTGTGGTTACCCGTTACGCCTTTTGCGCGCACGGTTCAGTTTTTGTAACTAGTTTACATAAACTAGCCGAAACGGGTCAAACCTTATTGTTTTGACCTCAAAATCCAGAGTGCGGTTATATTACTCATATAAAACAAGTCTTCAAACTTTTTGGGTCCGAATCACATTCTATTCCCGGTTTTCGCCTTTCACGCGATTAAACCGTAATTATCCGTTGAAACTGACCGGTCTAAGCTAAGGCTAAATTAAAGACCCATTAGGATTCTAATAGGTTGTTTAAACCTTCGTTCCAGAATAGGAGACCAGTAAAAGAAACTTGCATTTGTTTATTAAGGATATTACTTGCTCAGGTAAATACTTTTAACTTATTTTCCGTTATACGGGCTTGGGTTACGGTATTTAAAATACCGCTTGGTCGGGCAATTGACCCCAACTCATTAGTAGTCGGGTGATTTCAAAGTGATCCGTTTAAAAATTTGTTTTATTGGCTTTACGCCTTTGGGAGCTTAATGACCATGTCCCGGATATCCTTGGCATTATTTTACGAAATGGCCACGACCTCGACACGCGGGTGTAGGCGTACACCCGGCATTGTGTCTATATTAATTAAAGGTATAACCGTTGGTTTTTCCGCCACGGATTTATGCTTTATGGCGTGTCTATTAACCTTTAACCCGGCACGACCCGGGCGACTGAACGCATAGTGAACATGTAATTCTTTTACAAGATTTAATTATAAATTATCCCAAGTTATAAAGAGTTTGTGCCATATGCATTCAAATCAATTTTATTAAACATTTTACAAAAGTGTCGGTTGAATGTATTTACCAGTGTAAACTGACGTATTTTCCCCAAAAAGATTAATGCAGGTTCTACACGTAATAGGCTGGCCACTCCTTAGCATCGTTAGAGTCTCGCAAGCTTGGGATGCCAATATATGTTGAACAATTATTTTTCTATCTTATTTTGATCCCCTGTGGATTATATTTCGACGATTGTGATACTTGGATATTACATTCAATAGTTGAAATATATTTATCTTTATGCTTCCGCTGTGCATTTATATATTGTGTGGTTTGACTATATTGTTGCCAACTACGTCACGGTAATCCCCCACCGGGCCCACCGGTGATACACGTGGAAATCAGGGTGTGACAGCGTTACTCCTATAGCGCTATACATGTCAAATGGAGGCTCGTGAAAGCTAATGACTAAAACATATCACATAAGTATGGTCCACGTAAGCATCAAGTATAACAACATAGTATTCATATATAAGGATTGTTTTCGTGCATTGCATAAATAATAAGTTTAAGTGTAGTTTAATAGGTAATTATGTTACACCCCAAAAGTGGTAAACATAAAAAGGGGGTTGCGAGTATACTCACAAATTTGCATATGCTTTCCGATTATCCAATGTGACGAAGTTGATGAGGTTAGGAGGTTGAATGTGTTTGTGTTTGGATTTAGGAAGTTAAAACACAAGAATATAGGTATTCGAAAGTAATCATCCTTTAACACTAAGTACTTGCTCTTGACACTATGAAACCTCAAGGGTTTAATGTTTTCATGAGTAATATACTCATTAGAATCGTAACAAGTCTTATGTCTTAGATGATGTTATTCTAATATCTTGACGAATGAACAAAAATCCACCATCAAGGGTTCGAATAGTGTATATATATATATATATATAAGTATTATATGTATTATTTAGTCCATTAGTCAAGCATGAGGTAGAAGATAAATCTTCATTTAGGTACCTCTTATTGTGCCATGGAATTCATGTAGGAGGTAGGAAGAACAAGCTTCCATTTAGGTACCTCTTATGGTTCACCACTACACTTGATGTAAAAACATACAAGGAGGGTCATGAACTAATATCATTACAAGAATAAGAAAAACTACACTAGGAGAAATCATCAAGGGATGTGGGGATTTTATGTTGGACAACCCAAGTTAGTCCACAATCACACCTTTATCAAGCTTGAAGCTTGAACACCACTTGTGGGTTAAAAACCCTAACTAAAACAGAAAGTTTGTGAGGTTTTAACCTCTGATTTAACATGTCTCAGCCTTGTTTTTAAGCCCAACTAACCATTCATTCGATTATGAGCATTAGGACATAGGTTTGAGAGATGAAAAAAACTCAAGTTTGGTTAAGTTTAACAATGATTAAATGAAAACTTTGGAGCCTATTTGCCGGAGTTCCAGGGACTTATTTACTGTTAAATACCCATGGAATCGAAGCTAAGGTCGATCCAAGCACATAGGAAAAAGAATGAACAAAATCGGACAAGAAATAAAGAAATTATGCTCATTTTCGTGAAGGATAGTGCTTCTGTCCGAACTTCTGATGTTGCTGCGATTTTAGAGTGATTTGGGAGTGATTAGAGAGAGTTGAGTGTTTAGAAAAGTGAAAAATGTTTGGAGGAGGCTTGGTTTATGTAGAGGATGGATTAGGGTTGGGTTGGTTGGCATTTAATATGATTAGTTGGTGGTTAAAAGTCTTAAATTAAAACAAACCAAACACCCCACATGGGGCTGCGTACGCAGGCTGATCACAGCCATAATATGTTTCTTTTTTTTTGTTTGAGACACTAGATTCAAGTGTAAACATGACATATTATAAAAAAAGGCTAACTTATAATATTCAAAGCAATAATATGAGGTGTGTGAATGCTTTGTAATAAAAAAAACACAACAAACTGCTTTGGCAGTTTCGGTCGCAAGGGGGGGCTGCCCCTTTTCTTTTTTTTTTTTGTGTTTTAATAATAACATATTAACAATATACATCAACGTTATAGTTGATGTTTACCAGTTATTATTATACTTTTATTATTATTATTATTATTATTATTATTATTATTATTATTATTATTATTATTATTAGAGTTAATTACTGTTTTTATCCCTTTGGTTTGTCAAAAATCACTATTTCAGTCCATTGCGATTTCAGTCCCTGTGGTTTCACTTTCGTAACCATTTCAGTCCATGTGGTTTCACTTTCGTAACCATTTCTTTCCATTATTCTGTTAAGTACAGGGACTGAAATGGTTACGAGGTGGACTGAAATGGTTACGAAAGTGAAACCATAGGGACTGAAATCGCAATTTTTAAACTAATGGACTGAAATAGTGATTTTTGACAAAACATAGGGACGAAAACAGTAATTAACTCTTATTATTATTATTATTATTATTATTATTATTATTATTATTATTTAACCATGTATTTTATATTTAATAAGCACGTATAAGTTATGAGTACCAGTATGTCGAGTATTGGTTGCGCGTATGCATTCGAGATTGGTAACGTATAACCCAAGTATTGCAACACGTATAAGCATGCACGAATATGTAACTTGTATGAAATAACGAATTTTATTACGATCAAAGTCTCAGATTTACAACAATACAACGAAAGACGGTTACAAGGAATACAAGGTTCCAAAAATAGAAATAAAAGACAAGCTTTCTAATTAAGGAAAGTTATGAAAAAGCGGAGCCTTACAGTCTCCCCTCCTTTAGGAAATTTCGTCCCGAAATTTATTTAAGAGGAAGACTTGAAAGAGTTTTGGCAATAAGGTGGTTATTAAGAATTGAGACTTGAAAAAAAATTCAAACGTTTTGAAAAGTATGAAGTTTTGGAGAACGACAAGGTCTAGTACTTTGAATAAAGTGATAACGGTCTACTAAGTATGTCTATACAAGAAATAAGAATAGGAAGACGGTTTTTAACAGACTTCATCGTGAACGAGGTTCGTAAAAAAAGAATAATGGGGAATAATGAGAGTGTAAAAGTGAACGATTGATGTTGAATACACGAATGCGAGTATCAAAATAGTATGAGTATCGGATAGACGAAAGTAGTGTGCTAAAAATGAAGTCTCATCGTGGATAATCGGATATAACGCGTTTGTGAGTTGTTTAAAGTTCGTATTAGGTCTAAATAGGTCTGCAAAACACTGAATTTCTCATGGCACGTTTTACAAATGTTTCGTAACATGGTGAAAACACTTATATATAGGAAGTACCAACGGCGTATCCACCATGTTTTGACCACGTTACGGCCGTTTCGTATTCAGTGTCATGTTACGTTCTGTGTCTTACCATACACAGTAGTACACTCTATGGTTCTCATACGCCTATCACTATAATCTCGTGTGCACCCGCGATTATTTTGATTGTCGCATGATCTGCATAGCTTGTACTAGTTGTGTATGAATCAGGGTATACATAAAAAATATAAGAATGTGTACGTATAGGATATAGTATGTAAGCAAGTCCATGCTTAAGTATGTATGGGACCCACGTAAGCAAATCCCTCGGATTCCGCTCGCGTACGGGTACAAATCTATGAGTCATGAGTATGTATGCAAGTATGAGCATAACTATAAGTTTAAGTATGAACATTCACATAAGTATGAGTATAGACATAAAAACGTACGAGTAGTATGAGTATAAGTATAAGCATAAAACGTATGAGTATAAGTATAGGTACGAATAATAAAAATTACGTATATAGTGTACGTTGGAGTATAACGAATTTGGACATATAAATCGCTTGAGAACTTTGAATACGTAAAACGAGTGATATAAGCGATTTCGTCTCGAGGTATCGGTTAAAACGTGTACGATGATATGCATGTATTGTGGTTTACGTGAAATGTGAGTTTATCGAATCAAAATAGATTGAGTTGAATTGGAAGGTAGAATATAGTTTGTAAATGTAGAAGTATTCATTGGTTATGCATAACGTATTTTGTAATGAATGAAATTCTACTTTTGTTTTTTTAAAAAAGAGTTTACGTATGTGAAGATTGTCGGTCCCCATGAAGTCTTCTAGCCCACGTGTTTTGAAATTTGATTGACGAATTATGTGGGGTAGAAAAAGGTTTTCGTAAATGACGGGTTTGTTTTATTTGCATCAAAAAGAAAATTTTGAATTTTGAAGGTTCTTGTGAAAACGTCGATCCTTAGAAAAGAAATTTAGCAAAATGACTTAGTGATTGTTTAAGAAAAAAAAATTCACAAATGATTTGTTGATGTTGAAAACGTCTTTGGTAAAACGTTCGTATAATATCTATAAGATCTTATAAGTATATGAGAAAGTTGATTTGAATTTCGATTGAGAATGAAAGTCTTTAGTATAGTGATATAACGTAAGTATGTGTTTTAGTGATTAAGTCGAATATGGAGTTCATGGGCAAGATATTCATTGGACCGATTGAATTGAAAGGTAGCATTTCGTAAGGTTTTGAAATTCGGGTAATAAAACGTTTTAAGACATGATTAAGAATCTCGTGTATATGAGTTGAGTGAAAATAGATTGTGGAATAAGAAGTACATTTGATAAAACAATGTATTTTGAAATCGGTATAAGTATGTATTTTGAATAATGATAAACGGTTTAGGTACAAACATGATCGGGTTTGCATAGTAAAATATTTTGAAGGAAAACTTTGGTAACGATCACCTAGGTAAGGGAATCACCCCTAACGCGTTGGTGATGTCGTTTTAAGAAAGAGGGAATGGAGTTAATCGTCAAGGTAAGGAAATCACTCCTATCCCGATGATATGTCTCCACTTGTCATTACAAGGAATATAAATTTAAATTATATGAAATCATGCATATGTATAAATGTATGGAAAAGATTCAATATGTTGTGTGTGTGAGAAGAAAATATCGAAAGTAAATTTTGAATTTGAAAGGTTGCATCGTATAAGATAAATCATAGAAACACATGTATGATTAAAATTTGGATGGTTCCAAAACGGAACTTTGACTAACCAAAGTGGTCGAAAAATCTTTCGAGTTTGAGGCGCATGCTTTGGCCTAATAGGTGAAATACTCTCGCCGACAAGTCGGTTAATGGTATTTACCCTTCCGGTTACTACATGTCCCCAAATCAATTGAAATTTCGAGACTTGGCGGGATTAATGAAAATCAAGGAGTGGAACTAGTCGACAAGGTGCGGATTTCACCCCTAACTTGGCGATTTCGTATCCTAAGTGTGGTTGTTACTCGTCGGGTCAAAATTTTCGACACGTTGACGAGGGTCCACTAGAATCTGAAGTTGAAATTCTTCATCAAGAAGAGGACTTCACTCCTAACTTGATGATGAATCTCGTGTGAAAAGAATAGGTAGATTGGGAGTCGTTCACCAAATTGTGGGTTTCACGCCTAGCTTGGTGAAGTTGTCTCGTTTGTGTATTACGAGTGGTTTTGATTTTTAGTATAAACGAGTAAAAGACGTATGCTCAAAATAATAATAACAAGTATGAGCATAATAAGTGTCTCAAGAAATAATACGTAAAAGACATTTCAAGGGTAGCACATAAAGGATGGAATGATACCACAAGTATTAACAAACAAAGCAAGTATTAACACAAAAGTGACATATATGTTTAAAAGGCCAAAAGCAAATAAATAAAGAGTAAATAATGTATCATGCAAGTGGTTCAAGCAAAACATAAGAATAAGGCTCTAGAACTATAGACTAGGTAAAAGGCATGGCAATTCTACCTAATTCCCTATAGTTATGGCTCTGATACCAATCTGTCACACCCCAACCGATGGCGGAAACATCGGAGTGAGACGAAGAAAGATTGCTCATCACACATAACGCTAACTGTGACAATAGAATTAAAGATAAATTGATTTCATTCATAAATAAATGTTACAGTGCATTAAAAATACAAGAAAACAATACAACATCAAATATGAAATTTATACAACGTATTTGACCTAAGACGTCTAAGTGAGTATCTATGCATCTTTGCTAGTCCGTTTTCATAGCATCATCAATCCTCAACCTGTAGCATGTTTAAAATACAATTCAATGCAAAAGCGAAGGCGAGTATACAAGTTTAGGAATATGTATAAGTATAAAAGTTTAAAACGAATCCACATGGCAACTTAGTTTATACAAGATCAACCTAACATGGCATGCAATATTTCTAGCCAATCATCTGTTTACGCAAGAAAGTTTAGTTAATTCGACATGACCACAAGTTTAAGGGGGGCGGTGCGTTACTCCTATAGCGCTATACATGTCAAATGGAGGCTCGTGAAAGCTAATGACTAAAACATATGACATAGGTATGGTCCACGTAAGCATCAAGTATAACAACATAGTATTCATATATAAGGATTGTTTTCGTGCATTGCATAAATAATAAGTTTAAGTGTAGTTTAATAGGTAAATATGTTACACCCCAAAAGTGGTAAACATAAAAAGGGGGTTGCGAGTATACTCACAAATTTGCATATGCTTTCCGATTATCCAATGTGACGAAGTTGATGAGGTTAGGAGGTTGAATGTGTTTGTGTTTGGATTTAGGAAGTTAAAACACAAGAATATAGGTATTCGAAAGTAATCATCCTTTAACACCAAGTACTTGCTCTTGACACTATGAAACCTCAAGGGTTTAATGTTTTCATGAGTAATATACTCATTACAATCGTAACAAGTCTTATGTCTTAGATGATGTTATTCTAATATCTTGACGAATGAACAAAAATCCACCATCAAGGGTTCGAATCGTATATATATATATATATATATATATATATATATATATATATATATATATAAGTATTAAATGTATTATTTAGTCCATTAGTCAAGCATGAGGTAGAAGATAAATCTTCATTTAGGTACCTCTTATTGTGCCATGGAATTCATGTAGGAGGTAGGAAGAACAAGCTTCCATTTAGGTACCTCTTATGGTTCACCACTACACTTGATGTAAAAACATACAAGGAGGGTCATGAACTAATATCATTACAAGAATAAGAAAAACTACACTAGGAGAAATCATCAAGGGATGTGGGGATTTTATGTTGGACAACCCAAGTTAGTCCACAATCACACCTTTATCAAGCTTGAAGCTTGAACACCACTTGTGGGTTAAAAACCCTAACTAAAACAGAAAGTTTGTGAGGTTTTAACCTCTGATTTAACATGTCTCAGCCTTGTTTTTAAGCCCAACTAACCATTCATTCGATTATGAGCATTAGGATTTAGGTTTGAGAGATGAAAAAAACTCAAGTTTGGTTAAGTTTAACAATGATTAAATGAAAACAGAAACGAACAGTGGACTTTGGAGCCTATTTGCCGGAGTTCCAGGGACTTATTTACTGTTAAATACCCATGGAATCGAAGCTAAGGTCGATCCAAGCACATAGGAAAAAGAATGTACAAAATCGGACAAGAAATGAAGAAATTATGCTCATTTTCGTGAAGGATAGTGCTTCTATCCGAACTTCTGATGTTGCTGCGATTTTAGAGTGATTTGGGAGTGATTAGAGATAGTTGAGTGTTTAGAAAAGTGAAAAATGTTTGGAGGAGGCTTGGTTTATGTAGGGGATGGATTAGGGTTGGGTTGGTTGGCATTTAATATAATTAGTTGGTGGTTAAAAGTCTTAAATTAAAACAAACCAAACACCCCACATGGGGCTGCGTACGCAGGCTGATCACAGCCATAATATGTTTCTTTTTTTTTTTTTTTTGAACAGTCAATATATTCTATGATTATAGAACAGGGCCGGCATATGCTGTAAAAACCCAAAACAAACAAGAGAGAAGAAATACGACATACATTGAAACCCCCAAACTAGACTAGTGTATTATGTCTCTTACATTAAAATCCACCCATCTGACCCAGTTTATATTCTCGAACTTCGAACGACTCTTTAGCCAAATGAATGAATCCGCCTTGATTTCCTCCACCACTTTACTACCCGAGACTCGAGTTCCTTTGAACTCCTGTTCGTTCCTTGCTTTCCAGATGTACCAAATTGTTGTTTGCTTTCTTCCAAACTTTAGATCCTTTCCAACTATCAACCTGCTTCAGAAGCTCTTTGCTTGACCCGAACTGCGTGCTAACAGGAAGTTTTACCCAAGCTAGGATGTTCCACCATATTGATTTCGACATCGTACAGCTAAGTACCAAATGTTCCATCGACTCGTCGTAGGCATCACACCTGCAACACACTTGATTTTGAAGTTGTACGCCTCTCTTGATCAGTTCGGTTTTAACAGGAATCCTACCCATAGCTATTCTCCATGAAAACAAGTTCACCTTCGGCGGGACCCAACGATTCCAATATCGCCACTCATCTTCAATCTCCGCTGATCGCCTGATAATTTGATCCCTGATCTCAGCAACTGAGAAATTATTATTTTCATCTGATTTCCAAGTCCATACATCCTCACCATCTCTAAACTTGACTTCATATAAAACTTTCATCAGACCAGACCACTGGGCCCATTCAGATTCACAATTTGGAGGCCGAGAGCAACGAATATTCCATTGTAATTCATTCCGATATTTAACAAAATTTTCTGCCACAAACGCTTTTTTGTTTGATGCGATATTGAAGATAGCAGGGAAACGATTCATCAGTGCGCCCCCTTCAGTCCAAACATCTGCCCAAAAGCCCACTTTGTTACCGGATCCGACATTCGCTATAATATTTTCTTTTAATGAGATACCAAGAATTTCAAGCTCTTTCCCAACCAAATATATATCTTTCCATGTACCAGAGAATATGCTATTGAAAGGAATACAGTTTACTTGTCTTTTTTTCTCATGAATAGCCCTAACCACTTTAGCCCATAAAGTATTTGGATCTACCTTATACTTATACCACCACTTTGACAAAAAAGCAAGGTTCGCGCTTCTTAGATCACCGATACCTAAGCCTCCGTATTTCTTTGGTATGACCAACTTACTCCAAGCTATCCACCTAATTTTATTTGTTCCATCCTTTCTTCCCCATATGAAGTCCCTCCTAATAGAATCAAGTATTTTAATGATCTTTATTGGTGCTCGATACAACGAGAAATAGTAATTTGGTAAGGCACCCATTACTGCTTTGGCTAACAAAACTCTACCGGCAAACGAAAGACATCTAGCCTTCCAAGCCGAAAGCTTAGCATTAAACTTATCGATCACGGGTTTCCAAAATTTAATTCTTTTCATGTTGGCACCAATTGGTAGCCCGAGGAAGTTAAACGGAAACTCCCCGACCTTACAATTTAGTATATTCGCCATGTTTTCCACATCTGAATCATTTACTCCCACCCCATATAAACAAGATTTGCCAAGGTTGACTTTGAGACCCGAACAAAGGTATAAACATCTTAGAGCACGATTGAGATTTTTAATATTTTCTACAGACCACTCTCCTAAAAAAATCACGTCATCCGCATAGCATAAGTGGGAAATGCATGGACCGTCATTTGGTAATTTTACCCCTTTAAACACACCCCTAGATCCCATTCTATTCATTATTACGTCTAACGCTTCCATCGCTAAAATGAATAAGAATGGGGAAAGAGGATCACCTTGTCGAAGCCCTCTTTTCATTTGAAATTCCATGGTAGGAGATCCGTTTACCAACACCGAAGCCCAACTAGATTTAAGGCTAGCACCAATCCATTTCCTCCAAAGTAACGGGAATCCCATGGCCTTTAGATTCGACAATAAGAACTTCCAGTTTACTGAATCGTACGCTTTTTCAAAATCCACTTTAAAAATGAATATCTTTTGGTTGCTTTTCTTTGTCCATGATATTATTTCGCTAGTTATCATAGGACCGTCAAGGATGGAGCGGCCTTCGATGAATGCCGTTTGTACCGGAGCCACGAGACTTGGGATAACCACCTTCAGTCTAGTTGCAAGAATCTTTGCTATCACTTTATATAGAATTCCAATAAGGGATATAGGCCGAAAATCATTGACTGTCTTCGGATCAGGCGCCTTAGGGATTAAAGCAATAAATGAAGCATTACAACCCCGCTCTATAAAAGCTTTCTTATGGAACTCATTTAAGACCCCAACGAAATGACATTCAATAGAAGTCCAAAATCTTTTTATGAACTTAAACGTAAAACCGTCAGGACCCGGGGTTTTGTCGCTACCACACGCCCAAACCGCATTTTTAATCTCTTTTTTAGAAAAAATCGTAATCAATTCTTTCGCCTGCTCGTCCGTCAGTCGTCTAAATCCCCTACCGTCCAAGGATGGTCTCCGTTGGAGAGGTTCTGTGAAACGAGTCACAAAACTCATCTTCATTTCATTTTTTATTACTTTCGGGTCAGCTTCCACTTTGCCGTCGATAACAAGGGTATTTATACGGTTTCTAGCTTTTCTGCTATTAATTATCCCATGAAAGAATTTCGAATTTTCATCGCCTACTTTCGCCCATTTTAGTTTCGCCTTTTGCTTCAAATCATTTATCTTTTTCATTTCATATTTCCTTATTTTCCATTTACCTTGCAACCTTCTTTCTTTCTCATCCACAGTAAGCCTTCTATTTTCACCCACTTTCTCAATTGATTCAACCTCTGCCTTGGCTTCATTCAGTTCTATATCCTCCAAATATTTCAAAGCTTTCCTCCATTCTTTTATGTTAACCTTTAACTTTTTTAATAACCTGGCCAAACTTTTCATATTATTACCTTCAGTTACGTGTGATTCGATAGTCTGGGTTACTACTTCCACGATACCATCAGAAGATAACCAACTGTTGTAAAATCGGAAAGGCGTTGGCCCGTAATCGGTTGTTGAACAAGAAAGCAACAACGGACAGTGATCTGACAAGTGGCGTGGAAGTGCTTCAAACCGCGCCGCCGGCCATTTATTCATGAAATTATCACACACCAACACCCGGTCGATCTTACTGAAACTCGAACCGTCTTCCGGCATAAAAGTGTATTTGTACCCTCCCATTTGATATTCTAAGAGACCCTTTTCAGCGATAAATGAATTAAAGATCGACGCACCGTAACTGTCGAAACGAGTTATCATTCTATCCCCTTCCTCCCTTACTTCATTGAAGTCCCCGGCCAGAATCCACATCCCTTCATAATCAGCTCTAATCTTTTTCAGATCCTCCCACAGGGCTCTTTTTTTCACCACATCTCTTGATGCATAGATGTTGACAATATTGACGATGTTATCAAACCCAACAACTCTTCCACTTATCAGTAGAAACGATTCATGTTTCAACACCTTTTGTTTAGAGAAGGTGCCTGGATCCCAGATCGAGACCAACCCCCCGGATCTTCCATTTGCATCTACATGTTCGCACTCCATATCTATGTTACCCCAATAGCGACCAATCGTCACTAAATCCAGATTTGAAACTTGTGTTTCCTGCATACACACAAAAGACACTTTATTTTTTCTAACCAAACGACTAATCCAAACTGGTTTCTCCACACCCCTAATTCCTCTTATGTTTGTGATTAACCAGTTCATGATGAAATCATTGGCACCAATTCATCCTGGACAAGGTTGCTTATCTCGGTTCTAAACTTGGTGACCCTGATCCCTGCGATTTTCCCAACTTCAATAGTAGCATCGATTTCTTGATGAATCTCGGCAACTGGAGGTTCATTCAAATCGAACGTTCGATCAGTAGAATCAAAAAAATCTACACCGGTAACGCCTCCTGTTTCCACCGCACCCTGATCAGTACGAATCCTTTTATTCGATAATTTATCTTTTCTTAAGAAAGTGACAGATTCAGATTTCTTCTTCCTTTTCAGCGTCTTTTTATGCTTCACAGTACCCCAGATCAACTCATGTAGGTTAAATGGGTCATAATCTGTAGAGTATGTTTTGTCAACTCCTTTGGGCTCCTTACAATTGGATTTAGAATATTTTTGAGGCCCCAACTGAGAACCACTTGGGCCGCATTCACCAGACCCATAATTGACACCGCTTCTTGACTGGAATTTTCCATTAAAGCTAGTCTCACCACCAAAATTCTTTGAGCATTTAAAAGTACCTAGGTCAACGTGCACCTCTTCGTTACCCATGCAAGCAGCAAAAATCTCTCTCCAATTCCCACCGAAATTAATGTCGTCTCCTCGAGTTCCTACCTCCTCTAACGGTAATCCATCCGGTTTGTCCGCTGACTCCGTTTCCTTTTCCGACATGTTATTTCCGGCTATCGAACCTTGATTCTCTCCAATGAATTCGCCTTCTTCAATTTCTACTACCGATTCAGAAGAAGTATCTACATTAGTAACCGGCGATTGTTCAGTCACTGGATTTTTTAAAACTTGAGGCTCTGTATTGACAAATGACTCAGATGGAACGTTAATCATAACAGACTCATCAGAAGTAAAATTCGGAGCCCAATTCCGTGAAGTTTCAGTAATCCAACATTTAAACACACTATCCTTATACTTGACATCAACTTCAGCACTGATACTCAGACCACTATGTACAATAACACAGACATGGGCAAAAGATAGGTTCCCGTCATCAAAGCTGACATCGGCACCTTCTACGACCTTCCCTATATTACCAGCAATAGTGTCAAAAGTAAGATTATCCCATAAATGAACTGGAACACCACTAATCCGGAGCCAGGCAAATCTTTCGAACTGGATGTCTCCCACCTTCCAAATCTTCGCTTCTTCAAACCATTGCCCCCAAACTTCCGCATATTCTTTTAGAAATTCCTCTGCCACCATAGGAGACCCAAGTGTGACCAGGATTCTAAGACCCCCAAGGTATCTAACCTCCATCATCTGCGGGTAAGTATCACGCAATAGCGATTTAGCTTTGCATAGAAACTCAACCGATTTAGCAACTAGTGTAACCGAGGCTTTATTAGGATCCATAACAACCCCATCTTTGATCTCTGGCAAGGTTATCATACCGCCCCCCATGAAGTTTTTCTCCCCCATTAGTACATCTGTGTACGTCCAACCGTTCTTGTCTTTCCTCCTGTCCTGGTACTGACCACCGAAGTAGTTACCTATCGGTGTCACTTTCTGTATCGGAGGCCAGCTAGCTGCCCCCTCCATGTTCGGACCTTGATACACATGCGAAGCCGGAAACGTCTGTCGTTGACTATTCATCTTCTGTTTCCCACCCCGACCCAGCTTGGTATCATCACGCTCGAATTTTGAAACATTGGCTTTTACTTTCCGATCACCTATCCATACGTTATTTAACGCCTGAACAAGCTTCTCGATGTCCCGGATCTTGTTAAACCTGACAAACACGAACCTCTTTCCCAATAAATCTCTCTTCTTTGGCATGTACACGTCCGTGATGTTTCCACATCTCCTACACTCCAACCAAATCTCTTTCCGGGTTACCTCTTCGGGAAGATTGGCCAAGAATATAGTTGTGCTCGGATCCTCTCCAACCTTGTCCTTCCCTTTGTTCCTCCTTACCGTCTCCCACTCATCATCCTCCTCCGATTCTTTTTTTTGTTTGAGACACTAGATTTAAGTGTAAACATGACACATTATAAAAAAAAGGCTAACTTATAATATTCAAAGCAATAATATGTGTGAATGCTTTGTAATAAAAAAAACACAACAAACTGCTTTGGGGTCGAAGGGGGGCTGCCTCTTTTCTTTTAATTTTTTTTTTTTTTTTGTGTTTTAATAATAACATATTAACAATATACATCAACGTTATAGTTGATGTTTACTAGTTATTATTATACTTTTATTATTATATCATCATTACTATTATTATTATTATTATTGTTATTATTATTATTATTTAACCATGTATTTTATATTTAACAAGCACGTATAAGTTATGAGTACCAGTATGTCGAGTATTGGTTGCGCGTATGCATTCGAGATTGGTAACGTATAACACAAGTATTGCAACATGTATAAGCATGCACGAATATGTAACTTGTATGAAATAACGAATTTTATTACGATCAAAGTCTCAGATTTACAACAATATAACGAAAGACGGTTACAAGGAATACAAGGTTCCAAAAATAGAAATACAAGACAAGCTTTCTAATTAAGGAAAGTTATGAAAAAGCGGAGCGTTACAAAAAACATATATTATTATGACAAAGTCATTATTCATAGGCTTTGCTTTTTTTTTTTTTATTAATAATTGATACAATAATATTAAGTTCCTTATGGCTTTTACTAGGGCTGTAAACGAATCGAACGAACACGAACAAGGTCACGTTCGTGTCTGTTTGTTAAGGAAATTAACATGTTCGTGAATTGTTCACGAACGCATACCGAACATAAGTTTATATTCGTGTTCGTTCGTTAAGGAAATTCAGATGTTCACGAACAGTTCGTGAACACTAGTCTCGAACACAAATGAACGCAAGCAAATAAAAATGAATGCAAACGAACATTTAACTTGAAAATAAAAAAAAATAAAAACATTGTTATTCTTAAACATTGGATATAAGTAGTTAAATACAACCATTAAATGATAAATCAAAACACAAAAAGTTTACCACACCACCAAAAGATAAATAAAGTTTATCTAACTTAGACATAATTATCCTCAAAAATGTCTTAGAATGTCCAAATTTTAGGTAACTTAGAAAAAAATAGGGTTTCAAATTTTCAATATGTTTAGATAAAAGGTTTATTATTCATTATTTTTTTAATATAATCAAACGAAGATATTACCGAACGTTCACGAACGCAGTTGAACGAACGAGACCTGTGTTCGTGTTCGTTTGCTAAGCTAACCGAACGAAAATTTTGTTCGTGTTTGTTCGTTAAGCTAATCGAACGAACATAAACGAATTTCCTGCCGAACGATTCACGAACTGATCGCTGAACGTTCGGTTCGTTTACAGCCCTAGCTTTTACCATTTCCACGTATAGAGATCAAATTCAAGATGGTTACGTAGAGGTGGATTTCGTAGTTTGGAAGAACGGTTAAAAACCAAGAAAAACTCTTTTCCTTGGACGGCAAACATCAAGTTAAAAAACCACGTATCGTATAAAGGTTTACTTTCAGTTGAAACCTTTATATTTTATGTTGTTTGTTTGGTTGGTTAAGCAATGCACATTCACTTTTCCATTCACCAATAATTATGTACATTACCTTTCGTAAATCTTTTGACTTTATATACAGTTTACATAAAATCTATCCTAATTCAGCATATCATCCGAGTTTCTATACACCAGAACCCGAGCAAAACATTGCGAATTGTTTTTTTTTTTTTTTCATAAGGCCGTGAAATATTTTATTTTATATTCTACTAGCTTAGAACCTCATGTTTTACACGAATTACGTAAATTTAATTGTATATAACAAGTAATATAATTATATCTTTAATTGTATAGGGGATGGTTCAAATGAAAACCACTTTTAACGCGAAAACTCGAAAACTAACTAAAAAAAGCCTAAAAAACACACAAAATTTTTTTTTTTTTTTTTCAATTTTTTTAATAAAAATCGCTAGTTTTTATATATAAAAAACAAACTTTTTTTCAAAAAAAAAAAAAAAAAAAAAAAATTGTGTAGTGCACATGTGTAATAATACACATGTGTAGTACACAGACACATGTGCAGTATTACACATGTGCACTACACAAAAATTTTTTTTTTTTTTTTTTTTTTGAAAATTTTTTTTTTTTTTAATAAAAAAACCTGCGAAAATTTGATTGAAAAAAAAAATTTAAAAAAAAAAAATTTTTTGCATGTTTTTTTGGCTTTTTTTAATTAGTTTTCGAGTTTTCGCGTTAACTAGTGGTTTTCATTTGAACCTTCCCCTAATTGTATATAACAAGTAATATAATATAAATGGTGAATTTGATGTATTGTTTACTTATTAAAATTTTAATTTGTTTTTTATTTATTGTTAGGTTAGAAACATATGTATACACATATGTATACATGTGGTAGAACCAATGAAATATTATCCGTGAAGTTTGTGATTTAGTATTATTTTCTTATTTCTGTATCCTATTAAATATTAAATAATAATAATATTAATAAATAATTTAACTAAATCTAATTTAAATAAGAATAAAAATTTAAATATTTACCTGGTTCTACAAAGAAAAACAACCTTTCTATCTCCTACAAAGAAAGAGAAATTACAAATTATATATTATTATTAATTCAAAATTTGATTAAAAAATTATTATTTTTATCTAAATTATATTTAGTTGAAATTGAAAAATAAGATGAGGATAAACCAGAAATTGATACGTGTTATTTTTTTTTTCATTTATTAGTATAGAAAAAGTAACGTTTGGCAGTTGGCGGTTTATGGTTTGTTTTGACGGGAAAAAAAATTATTTTTATTTAGTCTATAAACAAAATTCTTATTTTTCTTGACAATGTAACAAAATCTGGCATTTTCTTATTTAGTAATGACGTCTTCACTTAAAAAAAGGATAAGGGGGTCATTCTTAGTTGTTATACTTTCGGTTGGAAAGAAGTATTCAAGAACAATCTTGAAAGACGTTCAAGAATGCTCGAATTGAAAGGTTGCTGAGTTTAATGGAATAGAATTTGGATCAAGATGTATTTTGTTCTTTCTTTTATTTTCTTTAAATTATTTTTAAAGGGTTTTCAAATCTTAGTTTACTTAAGACTATGGGGTGTGGAGGGGCTTGGGTTAGGGGCATTGTTTAACCGTATCAGCCAACCAAAACTAGCCATGTCACCCCCCTCGAGTTCCACGCCAGGCTCAATCCCCACGTCAAAGCGCTTGCCCGGGATAGAGCAGCCGACGTTGAACCTAAACTGCCGTCCCAACTCACACCCTTCTAGTACTTCTGCATTATCTTTTAAAAACAAACACTTGTTTTAAAAAAGAAGATAAAAAGTATAAAGCTGAATACATGAATTGGCTTCCACTCTCATGAAGTTGGTGAGGATTCAGGAGGATGATCCACGTGTCAAAGTGTATACATACATAAGGGTGTAAGGGGCACTCCCCTAAGAGGGGAGTCCCCTCTCTTACGTATACCCAATCCGTTTATGTCACGTCAACTCCCCTCTTAAACTCCTCTAACACCCTAAATTGATGGCGGCACTCCCCTCTTAGGTGACTTGGTTTTTTATTAAAAAAAAAAAGGAAATAATTGATTAGTTTGGAAAGATGATGGCCCCACACTCTCCCCCTACCTTCTTCGGTGACTACACCCCGACCCACCTCCCCGATCACCCTCCACCCGCCTTCGGCGGCACCCTCACCGATCGGTGAATCCGGTCCCCGCATGGGGTCACCGAGGGTGCCCCGGACACCCTAACAGTATAACACACGTACACACACATTCAAGAACCGAGAGGACTAGTGTCGATTGTCATCAAAGCAAATTTTGAAAACTTTCTTTTAACTTTATTTATATGTAAATACACACAAAATTGCATTATTAATTACTGGTTTTGAGAGTTTGAAGTAAGTTTCACTAAGAACCTGATTCTGGGTTAGGTTATAAATGGTTGATTTAAATAAATGAGTTATATTCGGATTCAGTAGTAAATAATTGGGTCGATACTAAATATATAAGAAACATGCTACTAGTAACAACAATTATACCCGGTAAATCTCACTCATAACAAAATTATTAGCAGGGTATAAAGAAAATAGCATGTAGACGTTACCCTTATTCTAAGAGTGCTTCTAGTGAGAGTGTGAGACCTTCGGTCACAAATAATAATATAGAAGATAGGAAGATACTAATAATCAAAGAAATGATGAAATATTAAAATAGAAACATATATAGATAAATATAGCTAGACAATAACTCACACGCTCCTAGAAAAAATCTAAGCCTCTAAAAAAATAAAACGCATTTGTACCGCTAGCTAAAAGTCCATAACCTTAATCCTACTTCTCCGTGAACTTCTATCATGGAGCATGTCCTCAAATAGGTGCAACTCTATTAAATCTCGTCTAATCCAATCATCCCAAATCAGTTTAGGTCTACCTCTACTCCTCCACCACTCCACGTTAAGTGTTTCCGTTGCTCTAACGTTGACTTATGCCTCCTCTTCGTATACCCAAATAAGTCCAACTAAGTTATGACTTTATTACATATCGTTTGTAGCAAATCAACTTATTTACTACATGTTTGCAAGTTATTAAGCTGTTTTAACATGCCAACTTCTTTAGATAACCATGATTACATCATTTCAGTAAATACATATATTATTTTAATGGTGTGAGTTATTCGCGAATGTCGGGAGGTCTAGCATACGTTGTCTTAACTGGGTCCGCGCTAGAGAGCCCCCTCGCACAATAGATCCCCAATTTAAACCCTTCAATGAGAAACCCTTGTCACCCAAATTTGAACTTGAAACCTGGAGGAGAAAACTCACCCGAACCCACTATAGGTATAACTTAAATACCCGTAACCTCATCACTAGTGATGGTTACTAAATAAACATATGTTACAACTTACAACACCTGTAGCTTTAGGAAAAAGTCAATGATACTATTGGTGGTGGAGATTATTTTATTTTTTGATGGAATAGATGGGCCCCTTTGAAGTCAACGTAATCGAGGTGGAGGGCTGAAATGAAAAGACTATCAACACTTGCAGCTTTGGGCAAAAGAAATGGCACTTTGGTTCCATGGCATACCAGATGTGTGGTGAAGGTTTGTAGACCATGGAACAGGTACTAATCTCAGGCTACTATGCATCCATTATTTGGCAGTGGGTTAGAGTTCTTGGTGTGAAATCCTCCACTGTTTGCTTTCATGATCAAAGACTTTTCGTCACATCAGGAAATGGTTAAAGACAACGAGGTTAAAAAGAAGATGTTGCAAGTGGCCATTCTAACTAGAGATGTGCAAAAACAACGGTTTGGATTTCCAAGCCGGTTCCTAAACCGACCAGATACCACACCTGAACCGGTTTGACCCATACCAATTCCAACCTGACCTAAACCACCAGCTTCTATATCGGTTCCTACTTTTGTCACTAAAACCAGCTTGACCCATTTGAAAAATTGGTTTTAATCGGTTTCAACCTGAACCAAGTGATTTGTATAGGGTTTGAATATTTCCCTCCATAATGAGTTTTGCTAAAAAAACCCTGAAATGTACACCTCTTATCTAATTCTAACTACATGCTGTAGAGTGCATCAATGAACTCACATTCTCCGACAAACCAATTTTTTTGGAAGATGGAACAGAACCGGACAAACTTTAGTAATATAAAGAACAATAAATACAAAAGAAAACTTTGGATTAGCCCAAACTAAGCAAGGCCAAACCAAAGCAAAAACCAACTATGGAACCGCCCAAAATAGGCAAACAAAACTCGCCAAACCGGCCCAAATCACTAAGAAACCCAAGAGACCATGCAAGACCCAACCTAGACAATGCAGACCATGCAAGGCCCAATCACAAAGTGGCACATACGACCCAAACCACTGAGCAGCCACAACCAGCCCAAGAAAAATCTAGCAACAAAAAACAGAAAAGAAGAAAGCTTCCTATCAAAAGCCCAACCCGCCACTTGAAGTCCAATCGCTATCCAACAAAGCAGTTTTAGTTAGTGGTGCACAAATCGGGTTTTTTTAAAAACCGGGTTTCGGGTAGGATCGGGTTCGGGTAGGATCGGGTTTTACAAAATCGGGTTTTTTTAAAAACCGGGTCGGGTCCGGGTCCGGGTTCTCTACCAAAAATGTATACCCTATATACCCGGGTTCGGGTAGGGTTCGGGTCGGGTTTTATAAAACCCGGGTATTATAATACCCTATTTCCGGGTTCGGGTCCGGTTCGGGTATTCATCGGGTAGGGTTCGGGTATGCATCGGGTTGGGAAAAAACCCGCACCGGGTATTAAAAAAACCCGACCGGAACTATGCTTATAAAATGTATCAAACATAACTCTCACACATAGACATCAAATCTATTGATAAACAAAGGCACAATTTATAAACAGAGGCACAATTTATAGTTCTTCATGTGGTTATTCTTGAACTTTATAAACAGAGGCACAATTTATTAAATACAAAAACTAATAATGATATTAAACAAACAAAGAAAGGGTAAAGTTCTTGTACAAATAATCTTAACATACTAAACATACAAATTGAAGGAAAACTCAAAAAGACAATGTGGCATTTTTGTAATTATCAATAACTATCAAAGTTACTCTACAAATATACCTAAAAAAACCTAACCACTCCCCCCACCCCCAAAAAAAACCTAAACCCCCCACCCCCCAAAAACCTAAAAAAACCTAACCCCCCCCCCCCACCCCCAAAAACCTAAAAAAACCTAACCCCCCCCCACCCCCAAAAACCTAAAAAAACCTAAACCCCCCCCCACCCCCCCACCCCCAACCCAAGCTAAAATGCTAAAAACTAAACCCCTCAAAAAACCTAAAAAAATCTAAAAAAATAAAAAAAAACACACAAATTATTTTATTTTATTTTTTTAACATTTTTTATTAAAAAATCGCTACTTTTAGTAGCAGCCAAAAAAAATTTTTTTTTTTTTTTTTTTTTTTTGCTAACGAAATGTAGCGATTTTTTAATAAAAAATGTTAAAAAAAAATTGTGTTTTTTTAGGTATTTTTGGTTGTAACTTTGATAGTTGGTGGTAATTACAAAAATGCCACCTTGTCTTTTTGGGTTTTCCTTCAATTTGTATGTTTAGTATGTTAAGATTATTTGTATTTGATCTTTTGCCAACAAAGAAAATAGAAGGGCCAACATATATTGGCATATTTGTTTCCACTTGTAATACTTGTAATGAAATATATTAAATAATTAAGTAGCGGTGGCAAATATCATTAGAAACCTAATAATTAAACAAGATTACATCAAAGTGCATACATAATTTTGTTAAATCATAAGAACTAGAAGTCTTAATGCATACATAATTAAAGAAGATTACATCAAAATCGGGTTTTTTTTAAAAACCGGTTCCGGGTATTTATAAAACCCGGTTCCGGGTTCGGGTTCGGGTATTTATAAAACCGGGTATAAAAAAACCCGGTTCCGGGTTCGGGTTTTAGATCAAATATGCATACCCGGTCCCTACCCTACGGGTAGGGTCGGGTTCGGGTATAAAAAACCTGGGTTTTATAATACCCGGTTCCGGGTTTTTTTTCGAGTCCGGGTCCGGGTTTGGGTTTTTTGTGCACCACTAGTTTTAGTCTCTTAAGATAATAACGGAATAATTGAAGCGATCAAGTCTGCGACACGGGCTTTCTTTGATTAAAAGACAAGAACAAGGTGTTCAAAACTTCAAATCTCACACTTAGGGGTGCAAACGAGCCGAGCCGAGCCCGAGCTTGACCAGGCTTGAGCTCGAGCTCGATTAACTTATGTGAGCTCGGGCTCGAGCTCGGCTCGATTCGAGCTTTGTTTTCAAGGCTCGAGCTCGGCTCGTTTGTATTTTCTTAAGCTCGAGCTCGGCTCGGGCTCGGCTCGTTTATTATCTGTTAATTAATATATTAAATAAAAATAATATAAATAATAGACTTTTTAGGCTCGCGAGCTCGATAAGTGAAGCTCGGGCTCAGGCCCGTTTACTAAATAAGCTTATTTTTAGGTTCGAGGTCGGTTTGTAAACAAGTTTGAATAAGCTCGGCTCGACTCGGCTCGTTTACACTAAGGCTCGATAAGGCTCGACGAGCCTAACGAGCTTTACATGGGAGACTCGAGCTCGGGCTCGATAAACAAACGAGCTTTATCTTGGCTCAAGCTCGGCTCGGGCTCGATAAGGCTCAGCTCATTTCGAGCTTTTTCTCGAGCCGATCTCGAGTAGCTCGCGAGCCGCTCGGCTCATTTGCACCCCTACTCACACTTGCTATCAATATCAATATTTAGATACTCTAACGCTCTGTTCCCAAGTTAACTTAACGAGGGATAAGAAAAGAAAGTAAAAGTAAGAAAGGAAAAAAAGATGTCTTTCCCACCATTTCCTCCCAAATCGGAAGGAAAGAAAAACTAAAGAATTTAGCTTAGTTTTCCTTTCATTTCCTTTCTTTTCCTTCCTTAAATGAAACTCGGGAACACGACATGTTTTATTTTCCTTTATTTTCCTTCCTTAAGTGAAACTCTGGAACACAGAATATTTTTACTTTCTTTTTGTTTCTTTTCCTTTCCTTCCATTAGTAAACTATCGAACACATTGTAAATTTACAACATTTGTATGCATACATGTATGTACCTCATACTTTGGGAGGTTTTAAAAAAACATTTGATTTTTCATTTTTAACCCAAAACAATTTGCTTCTTTCTTACTTGTAACACAAAAACTTTCATCTTTTACAAATTTAACCTCACAACTTTTGTACTTTCAACTTTGGTCCCATACGCTTTTCATCTTACGTAAAATTTCCGTTTTACGTTTCGTTTAAATTTTGCGAGTTAACACGGCACACCGTTTGTGTGGTTCAACGTTTTTACGTCGTCTATTTTTTTTTTACGTTTGACAGATTCCTCGCAACGCACGGGTCCTTGATCAACTTAGATATACTTTTCTACGTTTTACGTTTCGGTCTAAGTTATTCGCATTAACACGCCAAGTTAATTGTTGTGACCCGCCGCAACGCGAGGTGGTTAATAGTAGTTAGTTATGTTGAAATTCTAAAACTATAAGCCAATCCCGGCCCAGTCCGGCCCATGTAGATATGTATCCATCTTTAACAGCAGTAGGTTATTAGTCTCCGATCATTGAGGCAGGCAGGGGCTACTGATTTATAATAATACTCTGCTTTCACTCGTCTGTTAAGTGTTCAGCAACAATGTCTTCGGTTCAACCTATTCCTGCCGATACGTACAAGTTAGGGTTCATCGGAGCCGGTAAAATGGCGGAGAGTATAGCCAAAGGCGCCATCAAATCCGGTGTTCTCCCCGCTTCTCGTATTCAAACTGCTCACAAAGGAGCTCGACGTGCTGCTTTCGAATCCATCGGCGTCAGTGTTGCCCAACACAACAATCAGGTTTAGTATTACTTTATTTCACCAGATTGGGTTTTTAGAGCAAAAGATTCTTTTGTGCATGTCAATTAGATATATTAACTGGAATGGAATTTTTATTAGGCCCTATGTATGTGTGTTTATTGATTCAGTGTTTCTACATCCTTTCAGGTTGTTGAAAACTGTGATGTGGTGATTTTCTCTGTCAAGCCACAAGTTGGTATTTCCCTATTTTTCATTCCTATATTTGTTGTTATATGCAATTCTAGTGCTAAATTATATTGCATATGGTCAAGTACCCTATAGCATTTTATTTATTTTTTTTTTTACTGTTTACTAGATATGATTTGCACTGTTCTATATGTATTTCCTTCTCCCTGTCCCTGAACATTATGTGGATATTAATAATAAGAACAATACAATATAACACACTTACACAGCCTCCACAACATGACCCATTATGAAGATTGAAGAGAGTAGGATAAGGTCTGGTAAATGGCTATAATGGAAAAACTTGCTTCTAAAATTGTTGATTTTGATCAACTTTGCTATGTTGAAACTATTCAGCTATAAATGGCGGTGAAGCTAAGATTTTGTATTAGTGATGATGGGAACACACTAGCTTATAAGTGCGTTACTCTTTTGCCTTTTATATTTCAGGACCTACTTCCTAAACTCACAAAGATAATAAATAACTTAGTTTCTAGCAAGTGATCAACCGTACTGTTAATAACATAAATGTGCTGTATTGAAATGTGTTTATCTTCTTCCATGCTCTCTAAACTGGATGGAAAATATACAGGGATCATTAATAGACTAAATGAAATTGAAAATTAATTGTGTTTTGTTTTTTTTTTTTTGCCGCAGCTAAAGATGCTATTTCGCAGCTGAGACCACTCCTATCTGAGAAAAAGTTACTGGTGTCGGTAGCTGCTGGTATCAAATTGAAAGATCTTCAGGTTTGACGATTGTTTTTTTCTTTACTGAAGTTATGATCTAATATTTGCTGATTATGTGATAATATGTTTTTTACCAAGTGTTTGATTTATCGAGCATGTGCTATATTTTAAATTCTAGTCTTTAAAGGTATTTTATAGTAGTGATTGTGTGTGATGCAGGAATGGGCTGGTCATGATCGCTTCATTAGGGTAATGCCAAATACCCCTTCTGCTGTAGGTGAAGGAGCGTCTGGTATGGGTTTTATCTTTACTTTTTATGTTTCAATATTTTAGTTGGTTTGATACATATGTTTCCATCATGAGGTTGTAATTTGGCTTTACCCAAAAATTGTTTAGCAGTACTAAAATAACATTGTTTTAAATATAGCATTAACCTTAATTATTTAGGGGGCGTTTGGTTCAAGGAATGTTTTGGAATTGGAATTTGCATAGGAATTAGAATTTGAAGGAATTGGATTTGGAATTTAAACATTCCAATTGCAATTGGAATCTCAATTCCATTTTTGTTTTGTTTGGTCGTCAAACGAATTGGAATCCATCACCCCGGCACCCACAACCCTGGTTCAGGTGGAAACGGTACGGGTGAAAACAGAACGGGTCGAAACGGTTTCGGTGGAAACGGTACGGGTCAAAACGTTTCGCGTCTAAACAGTTCAGGTCAAAACGGTTCGCGTAGAAACGGTACGGGTCGAATGGTCCACGTCTAAACACTTCGGGTCGAAACGATTCGCGTCGGAACGGTGTATGGGTTGAAACGCTTTGAGTTGAAACGGCACAGGTCGAAACGGTTTGGATCGAAATAGTACGGGTCGAAACGGTCCGGATCGAAACGGTACGGGTCGAAACGGTCGAAGATTCCAATGAATTTACTTTAATTCCTTCACATATAGGAAGGATTTTGAATTCCTTTAGTAAGGAATTTGAAGGAATTCATGCCAAATTTCAATTCCATCGTCAACCAGACATATAAAGATTAGATTTGAGATTCCAATTCCATCAAATTATGTGAACCAAACATCGTAAGAGATGGAATTCAGATTCCAATTCTCTTAGGTAGCGTTCGTTTCATGGAATGGAATGGAATGGAATTAGGAAGTTTTTCTTTGTAAAATTGATCTTGGTTGGGGGAGGGAGGAATTTGAAATCCCATGAATTTCTTTAATCAATGAAATTTGTGACTATTTCAACATTCCTTAGAAATCCTTCACTCTAATGAAGGAATGGAATGGAATGTTGAAATAGTCACAAAATTCATTGATTAAAGAAATTCATGGGATTTCAAATTCCTACCTCCCCCAACCAAGATCAATTTTACAAAGAAAAACTTCCTAATTCCATTCCATGAAACGAACGCTACCTTAATTTCCATGGTATTCCTGCGAACCAAACCAAACGCACCCTTAGGTATACCATGTGAAGGTGCTTATTTTACTCAAAACAGACCTGATTTCATAAGCTATATTTTTAAATTGAATGAGTTTATGACTGAAGGTGGCTGTCACTGTTTCAACACTTGGAATGATGAGGTTTTTCATGTTTTATAGTATCTTCACATTAGATTCATGGTAATCTATAGAATTATATGATAGTTGATAAGTTATGCAAGCGAAAATGTTTCTGAGGCTCATTAATGTTTCACACGTCAATAAACAAATGACAACCTTCTTGAAATTGTTGGTTTGCAGTATGAAGCATAACCTTAAAGTTGAAAAGATTTAAGGGTCTATGATTAAAAAAATTTCTCAAATAATATGCGCAATAAATATTGTCTAAAACATAGCATGTTGTGCAGTTATGAGTTTGGGAGCAGGTGCAACACAAGAAGATGGTGAAATAATAGCCAAGTTATTTGGAGCAGTGGGTAAAGTTTGGAAAGCTGAGGAGAAACTGTTTGATGCAGTCACCGGCTTGAGGTATGTATGTCTCTTTCATTTTATAATTTATATTAATAACACCAAGGAATAATCTGATTATTTAACCCAAACATTTTTTCTTAATTACAGTGGGAGCGGTCCAGCATATATATATTTGGTGATCGAAGCTTTGGCTGATGGAGCTGTAGCTGCAGGTTTACCACGGGAACTTGCACTTGGTTTAGCCTCTCAAACCGTACGTTTTTATTCATTCATCTTCTTTTAAATAAAAGAAAAAAGGGTGAGTGATTGTCAAGTGTTGATTGTTTCAGGTTCTGGGAGCAGCATCTATGGCTACCCAGACAGGGAAGCATCCAGGTCAGCTTAAAGATGATGTAACTTCACCAGGCGGAACCACCATAGCCGGAGTTCACGAGCTCGAGAAGTCTGGTTTCCGTGGGATACTGATGAATGCGGTTGTCGCTGCTACAAAGCGCAGCCGCGAGCTTTCTCAGAATTAGTTCTTTTATGTATTTCTCGACATGCATTAAACAAGTTGACATTGTCAGCCATTGTTAGTTTACATGGCCACATTTAGTGGAGTTATGCTATTCTGATTACTAGAAATATATTTGTGGATTGAAATAAAAAGAAGTCATTTTATTTAAAAAAATATAATGCCATTTCAAGTGGAACAATTACAGCAAAAAAGGGCATAGGTGTTCACCCTAAAGATCTACAGTTTACATTTACATAACAGTATTTTTAGAAGAATATGAATCTGCAGCTGAAGAGAGCTGGATACATTGACTCAATTCGCCTGCAAATTATGGTTCTTAATTGCTAATGTGGGATCCGGGTGGGTAATGGTTAGACCAGAGCTCCGGTTCAGATCACAAGCACCGTAATTACTGCTGCAACCAAAAAAAGGGATATATGAGCTAATAACACACTAGCCATTTGTCTCTTTATTACAATAACAAAATTATCAATTTGGATTCAATTTTTTTCATGGCAGATTACAACTACGCGACATAATTCATCTCTGCCTATACACTTATCATCCTAAATTTATCAAAACATTGGTGTTTGCAAGCAAGTTCAATAACATATTTACTTCTTAATTCTTATTACCCTAAATTCATCAAAGATATATCAACTGTCTGGCACTATCCAAATCTATGATCATAATAACCTTCATTATGTCAAAGAAAAGCAAACTTACCAAACAAGAAAATCAGAACAAGCGCCCAAAATATCATTTGAGTAGGCCGATTATACTGCACATAATACTGTGATCTTTGAAGTTGTCTTTGTATAGCACCATACCACCCGTAAAGTTGCTTCTGGTAACAATCATCGTCACTCTCAAGGCAGCTCTTACTCCTTTCATAACAACCCTTTAAACAAAAATAAAATATCATCAGTATAAATATAACATTCTGTATCAATATATAACACAATTGCATATGAAACACTTACTCTGCTCACAGGCTGAGTCTCAGGCAATTTGTAATCCACAGGCTTCAGTTTCCTGTAACCATTCTTTGACAGTTGCAATTTCGATGCAAATTCCATGGTATTTAAAAACCCTGAAAGACTTGGTGTTTTCCGAGGCGGTTGTTCTGTTTTTCCAACAACACCGCCAACAGAAACATCATCAGCAACCTCAATATTCCAGGAAACAAGGTCGGCACCCGCACTTGCTGTCCTTCTATGCTTAGAAAACTTGTTTTCGCTAGACTGATTGTTGGAGCATGCGGGTGTTGACCGGTCAGCTACGTCTTGTTTCTGTGTTCGATCACCATTAAAGCAAACTTCCGCAGGTTCTCCCGAAAGAAACGATGCAAGTTCCTTGCTTTCTCTTTCATCTAGATGCACCCACGGCCGAGGTGGCTTTTGTGCGGTAACCGTCGATTCGTTTAAACATTTTTCAACCTTTGAAATTTGGTTCTCCATTGCGGTAATGAATTCGCGATGTCGGGTTTTCGTATCATTGCATGAGGATTTATTGTAACTGTTTTCAACCGCCTTTTCAAATTCTTCCAACTGCAACAAACTTAACAATTAATCTAAAACCAAACAGGTATTATGCAACAAACTATAACTGTCTAACAAAGTGAAAGTGTAATAACATGCTTTCTAATATAACCGTCTAACAAACTAACTGTCACAAACTGTAACTACATGCTCTCTAATATAACCAATATCATAACAAATTCATGTCAAACAGCAAGCTACAAATCCTATATATATGTGTGTGTGTATCAATTACCTGCCATTTAGCAGTGCCAAGGGCGGTTCGTAAATCCCTTCGAAGCTCTTCGGTCTTCCAGACAGAAGGTTCTTTCAATGCGTGAATCAATGTTCTGTATGTAGATTCCATCCTTAAACAACAAACCAATTAAACAATTTCAGTAACAATTAAATAAAGTAATAAACACAGATCTGCACCAGAAACCCTAATTCACAAATCTCAAAAAGCAGATACCTGTCGGCAGATTCCTGAACTTCTTCAGCAGCAGAAAAGAAGGGATCTTTCTCCCAACGTTCGAAATTCGACGCCATTAACAAATCAGAGCGAGATGTATGATCAAACAGTTAATAAAAAAATAAATAAAACAATTCCTGTAAAACTGAAGCAATAGGTATGGATGTTGGAATAGATGAGTAGACAAAAAGGTTTAGAAGATCTGAGACGTGTGTGTGTTTGGAGAAAAGTTAAAGCGGTTTGGATTGAGTTGGTTAATTTTAGAGGCAATGAATTGAAGATGAGGAAGAATTGGGAAAGTGGGAGTTGTTGTTTTAACTTTTTATTATTGAATTGAAGGTAGGGTGGTGGTGGTGTCGTGACCCACCTGATTTACGGAGAAGGTTACCGCGTCGTTGTCGTCGTAGAGGTGCTCGGTCAAACCGAGTGTCTATAGAGAGGTAAAGGTTATAAATCTGGTCGAAAATTGTGTGAAATACCCTGAAAAATGACAACTAATATATTTTTCTTTTTAATTCGTTATAATAATATTTTGTCATAAGCTTATAAAACTGCCCGAGTAATCAATGTTTCACATGCCAATTAATAATAAAATAATTGTTTTTAGTATCAAGTTATTATTTAAGTTTAGGAGGATTTGTTTAGAGTTAAAATTGGAATAGATAATTGATACGAATATGAGGTGTGAGGGGGATAAATTTTTACCAAACCTTATTGAAAAGTTAACAAAAGTTGCTTCGAATTTATATGATTAATAAAAAGGCGTATGGAAGTTGATTGGAAATGGTAATTAGTCATTAGTAGCCATCTTGATGTTAGTGATAACTGGTCACCTCTGATACCTAATCATCAATAGTAACGATGATCAACAACTTGGTCTGTTAGTAGCAAATGAGAGCAATGAGAACTAGGAGTAATAATAACTTCAGACGAGTTTCACAAAGGCTTATGACTCATGCCTCCTTTTTTTTCTAATCACTCACGTCATGATGTGGAAATACAAGTCAAATGCATTTTCAACACAAAACCCTTCTTAACATTGTTTTTTTTCCTATCTTTTGGACACAAGCGACTTTAATACCAACTTCGGAAGAGTTTCATAAAATGACATGATAGAAGAAGAAACATTAGTAGTAGCATAGAAACATTAGGCGAGTGACTTTTTTGAGAGGGCATGTGATAGTGACATTGATAACAGTGGCGGATCTAGAAAATCCTCCAAGCCGTAACGTTTTATAAAAAAGCCGTAACGAAATCGTAAAAACGTTAAATTTTTCCAAAATTTACACTAATTTTACACTACCGCCGAAGCGCCAAGCCGTAGCGGAGGTTGCCCCTTCTTATATGCTAGGTCCGCCCCTAGTTGATAACAAGGTTTCTTTGTATTAGATGACACTTTTATATGCATTTTTATATTTGGTAGTATAATACAAGGCCTATGTTGTATAATCTGGCATCTCACTTGTATATATAGGACTTGTGTATTTTGTCTCTTCATTCAACCAATCATACCAGTAACCACTTTTATGGTATCAAAACTTTAAGACCTTACAAATAGGGATGGCAATGGGTCGGGTTCGGGTCGGGTATTGGTAATCCCATACCCATACCCGGTTATAAAATCGTGTCCCATACCCGACCCAATACCCATCGGGTATTTGTCGGGTAACTACCCATCGGGTATCGGGTATACCCGCGGGTACCGGGTATACCCATTAGTTTGTTAAAATATATACGTTGGGATTTCTAAATACATTTTTTTACTATTATAATTATTATATAATTTTATTTATACAACAACTATTATAAATTAAAAATATACATTACATACATATAAGTTTTATCATAAATTAATAATAACTTTATTATACTTATACACTTACACATATATACTTCACAACATACAAAATATAATACTATTATCAAATGCATATAATAAAAGAAAATTTATTTTTTCACGTTATGATTATACTAAAATAAATCAACAATAGAGAAGTGTTAATGGAAAATAAAAATATAAATTAAAAAATTCGGGTATATGATCGGGTATATAGTTCGGGTAAACGGGTATGTGGTTTCGGGTAATCGGGTCGGGTATCACCTAATCCCATACCCGACCCATACCCGCGAAAATTTTTAAAACTAAACCCATACCCGGCCCAATACCCGTCGGGTATCGGGTATACCCATCCCATTTGTGTCGGGTTTCGGGTATACCCATCGGGCTCGGGTATTTTTGCCATCCCTACTTACAAATAACCCTAACTGTTGAATACGTACAGTCACTACCGCTATTTAATTGAATTTGTCGTTGTCAGTTTGATCCCGATAGCCAAACTATCTCGCTTCCTTATTCCGACTTGATTACAATTAGCATCACTCTCCTCTTCATCAATTATAGTAGAAAATGCCCTTATACTATACCAAATATACAAATGCATATAAGTGTGGTTTTAAGTGTGTTGGAGATGATATTTAATGCATCTAAAAGAAAGAAAATGCAATACTCTAAAATGATGTAAATAAGTAAGCATGTAAATAAATCAAATGTTTAGTAAACCGTTCATAAACTGTTTGTTAAGAAGTTCGTTTATTTGATAAACGAATAAACATGACAAAAGGTTGTTCGCTTAATTAGCGCACATAAGCACATGTCATGTTCCTTCGGTTACCATTTTTTTTTGTTAATTTATTTACGTTCGTTTATGTTTGTTTATTTATATAAACTCGTTTACATATTCATTGAATTTATATACTAGTTATTAGAAATACTAATTGGCCTATTGTATCAACCCAATCGAATTTTAGAACCAAGCCTTAGATAATCAACACAATATGAACTAACATAATCATGACGCTGGCTTCAAAGTTTAGCTTTTTTGGGCGTTTCCCTGGAAAATCATACCGCCGGCTGCCACTTGACAGGCGTTGTGCCACCACAAGAGCAGAACTCTCTGGCGTAACACACGGTGGGACGAAAACCCGGTTGGGCTCGAGAATCAAACTAACAACCTCACACAAGGTCTAGTCCAAATCCTTCATTGCCTATATCAACCCCAATATGACACAAATGAGAACTGAAGTTGAGTCTCCATTAAAGAATCCAAACCTACTACCACTAACCACAAGTAAAAGGATTATGTACTTTTTTTGTTCATTTACGTTTGTTTATATTTATTCATTTATGTTTGCTTAGAATATCAACCAACACGATTATTTTCTTAACGAACAATGTATGTTTGTTTAAGGGATCGTATCCATTCGTTTATTTTGTTTAAGTTACATCAACGAACGATCATTTAATTCGTTAAAAAATAAGAAAAAAACTGAAAAACTATCGGAAACGAGAAATGAATTAAAGGAAATTAAATTAAAATGCAAATGACAGAATAAACTGATGAGATGAATGAGGGATTCAGGGCGGAACGCAGACGTTGTGAAGCTCTTCCTCGGATGTCATACTGGTAACTAACTTCCACCTTAAACTAATTGTCGTTGTCTTTGATTATATCAAATTATCAATTGTAGCTGCTAACCATTGAAAATCATCTGATTTAGTATGGGAATGGGAACCCCTAGATGTCACACTCAAGTCATATATGGATATGCAATTGTACACTAAAGATAATATTTGATATTGTTGTTTTCTTCTCTCCCAAATTATTGATGAAACCCTCACTCACTTTAGTTTAAGATGACAAGTCACTTTATTAGTGGAATCACCATTTAACACTTATCTTAAAAGTTAAAACTGAATAGAATAGAGGCATCTGGAAACCATTCATCTTCTTCCATTGAAAGTGGTTTGAATATTTATTTATGTCTTGTGAGTAGTTAAGCACGTTTTATCTTTTTCTATATGGAAAAAGATCATTTTTAGTTGTGATTAAAAAAAGGTTCAATGTATATATATGAAAAGTATCAACCACATTATGTCTGTTGTTGTACTCTATGCAGTGAACATTTTATCATTAAAATTGGCTTGGCGTAACAACAATTAGGTTATGGATTCAAGCCTTGTTGACAACATTACATAGTGAAGAAAAGCTTCTCATTGTTTATGATACAGTGAGACAAAACAAAAGAATGTTAATCATCCAAACCTTTCACTATATTAGAACCTATTAAAGTATCCCTTACACCTTATTGCCTCCTTTCATATAAATAATAAATAGGTCCCGTTTTAGAGCTTATTTTATAAAGTTAATGTTATACATGTCAACATAAATGATAAAATCTGTAAGACATTTAAGACATCTTTGTATAGGGATGAGCACGGTACCCGTTCGGTACCGAACCGGTACCAGTAATCCGGTACCGAAAAACGGGAAAAGTGGGTACTGGTACCGTACCGAATATACTGGTTCGGTACCTGTATTTACCGGTTTTTAATCCGAAAAACGGGAAAAATGAGTACCGGTACACGGTACCAAATGCTCATCACTTTATAGTAACTAGTTTTTTTAGCTGCAGCAGTTGGTACTTCGAAATATGTTTGCTTGTGAACTTTTTATATCTGCAATTAACATGTATATCATAAAGAAGTATTGCACATTATAATTTATAAAAACTTATTTCATTTAATTTGCGTTGATGGCAAATAATTTGCATTGCTTGATCTAAGCAATATTACAATATACTTTACAGTAATCATACCCAGTTAAACGCTATAGGACTACTTACAACATATTTTCCACCAGACCATACCAGACGACCAAAACTGTTAGTTCCCGATTCCATGGAATTAGCAGTGAATGTCACGGTGTACACCTTTTTCTCGTTTTTCTCAGTAAACGTTAGCTCTTCTGGCTCAACTTTGATCTTTACAGCCCTTGTATTTGACAGTATCGAAACCTTGTAAGTTTCAGGTGGGCCCACATTTGTCAAACTTCTTGTGTACTTAACAATAGTTGCTACACTGCGTCCTCCGCCTTCCCCCGAAGCCGTCGTCAAAGGAACTGAAAACGACGGGTAGTTAAGATCTTCTACTCTGTATTCCTTTCCCGCTTTACACGTGGAGCGTCCACCTGTATACATTTTAATAGTACTAGAAGTGTAGTTCAAAGCACAGAGGAAGCTCAAGTAATCATCAAAAGAGGCGTCATAGACAAGACCAGGATCAAGGGCTGAAACGGGGTCCACGTGTCCTGCACCGTGATCAAATGGTGTTGATGGCATCCCAGTTGCAGCATCCTGCAACCCTTCACCGTTTTTGTATGTGCTATATGCGGTGGTCATAAGTGCCGACTTTATAGCCGCTGGGCTCCATTCTGGGTGAGCTTCTTTGAGTAGTGCGGCTAGCCCACTTACATGTGGGCAGGACATTGACGTTCCAGACACAATGTTAAATTCCGCACGCCGTGGGTCTTCGGTTAAGCCGGTGGGACTTTCTTTATTGGTCCAACCAGCTAAGATATCCACCCCTGGTGCTATGAAATCAGGTTTGAGTATTTCTGGTGTGAGCGGATTTGGACCACGGGAACTGAACCCTGCAACCAGCGGTGCGGGTTGGACGCTTAATTGAGTTCCTCCAGATGTAATCATAGCCGTTGGATTATGATCCGAGACTACGTATTGTTTGATTTCATCACCAGCTTTTTGACCTACAGCAGCGCTTGGTATGAGATGGGGGTCAGCCATAAGGTCTTCACCAACTATGTTGGCTAATATCATTCCGACACCACCAGCCGCCTTCACCACCATCCCCTTTTCCACCCGGGAAGTCTCCCCGCGTTCACATATCACAATTTTCCCAGTAACATGTCCCCGTGGCAACGAACCTGGTACACATTGATGGCCAGTTGTCATGTTACTCAAATTACCAGCAAAAACGAGTGGAATCAATGAACCCGGTAATGGTTTTCCAGTGTAAAGTGACACACCAGATAATCTCTTTCCATTCCCGAGGGTAACGTAAGCCGGGAAATCACGGTCCAGAGTTCCTGCTCCTACTGTAGCCATCCACGGGGCGACATTTGTTAGGGTTAGAGGTTCTGGCCCATCGTTGCCAGCAGAGCATGATACGAATATTCCATGGGATACTGCTTTAAACGCTCCGTAAGCTATAATATCGTTCGGGTAATCAGTAAGTGTACCGACTATCGAGAGTGATAATACATGAACACCATCTGTGATCGCCTTCTCCATTGCAGCTAATATGTCACTGCTAAAACATCCACCGGTCCAGCATGCTTTATAAACTGCCAGCCTGGCACGTGGGGCCATCCCTCGAGCTTTTCCTTTTGCAAAACCGAAAAAACTTGCCCCGGTGACTATAGACCCTGCTGCTGTAGTTGCGGTATGTGTCCCGTGTCCATCATCATCCAAAGGAGACATGGACTCGAGATTTTCATCAATTGACCCGTAAATATCATACGATTTCGGAAAATACCGTGCACCGATTAGTTTCTTATTGCAGCTGGTTACATTAAACCCTGGACCGCTCTGACACTTGCCTTTCCATGAACGGGGAACCGGTCCAAAACCCGTATCATCTAAGCTCTTACTTCCGGGCCACACACCCGTGTCCACCACTCCAATGATGACATCACTACCGGATCCCGACCCAGAAAGCATCATGTCATTCCTTTCTAGCCCAAGAAACTTAGGTGATCGAGTCGTCTGAAGCTTGTATATCACCTCTTCTTGAACCGAAATAATCCCGTGCTGTTTTTTAAGCAAACCCGCTTCCTCGACAGTTAGCCTTGCAGAAAAGCCATGCATAACCTTGTCGTAGGCATACAACATATGTGCGGACTTGGATACCGATCTCATAGACATTTCATACCATTCCAGGTGCTTAGGAAACACCAATGGTTTAACGGATTTGTCCATGTGAACAATATACGTCTTGTGGGGTTGTGCCGCCACATAACGATAGCACAACACCACGACTATTGCCATCAGGAGTACATCATTCCTTGGCTTCATGATCTTCTCAAAGTTTGTTGGCTGGTTTTGAAACAGCTGGTGGAGAACATAAGAGATTAAGATTGGATGTGTAATTATGAAATGATAATGGCATTAGCAATTAGCTACTGTTAATATATATTTACTTTGGGGCATGCATAGTTATTATTATGGATTTGAAGTGAGTGGATCAACTGATTAGACTCCTAATCATGTTACGTAATAAAAAAGTCATTAGGAAAGAATCTAATTCTCCATGTGTGAATAAAAAAATGTTTTAAGTCACATGTTTTAGTGCATTTTTATTGGGTGTCAGTTATAAATACTAAGTAATATTATCTTACAGTTTTCTTTTCTGATGCTAAGAGTGTTCGTGGTCATGAAAAATTAGTTGTACTCATTCGAAACATAATCACGATAGAGATATCTGATACATAAACAATTTTAAGTCTAGAACCGTAAGAACGAGTGTTTTACACATTGTTATACAATGATGGTGCGGTATGACTTTAACTTTTAGGAAAATCAAGGAATTCTGTTGGGATTTTTTAAGATGTTGATACTCCAAATATGATTATTTGAATCTAGTCATATTGTTGTTTCTCTCTCTAATAATTGAAAGGGTTAGGGGTTGATTATAGTTTAGGATGACGAATCAACGTCTTTTTGAAGAAGCCTTTCGGCATTATAACCTCAACAAATACTTGAATTATTGCCTAACTTTTGTTTTAAAAAATTGATATAGTATGAAAAAGAATGCCAAAAAGAAAGAAAGCTCATCTCCACTGAGTAATGGAAAAAGTAATTATAGTCTAAAAGTTAATATTGATCAGCATCTAGCATTTCTTCCTGTTAATCAAATGGACATCCTTACGTTTGATAGTTAATTTGTGTTTTTATCAACAACTAGATTATGGGATTAAATCTCGTTGAAAACGTTACATAGTGAATGGAAACTCTTTATTATTATTGGTGCCCCAAGACAAAACACTAGCAATTTTACAGTTTATTAAATATTAAATGTTTTAGTTGTTAGCATATCCTAGGCCTATTATGTATCATATAAATTTGTGATACATCTTTATATTGGTAACTACTAACTAGTTATTTAGCTGCAGCAGTTGTTTGTTCCAAAGATGTTTGCTTCTGAAGTTTTCTATACCTGCAACTAACATATATATCATACAGAAGACTTGCCTGTTATAATATATAAAAACTTTAGTTGATTTAATCTTCTTTACTTGTATATCAAGGAAGTAAAGGTTACAGATTTGTGCAATGATAGCAAATAATTTACATTGCTTGATCTAAGCAATATTACAATATACTTTACAGCAATCATACCCAGCTAAACGCTATAGGACTACTTACGACGTATTTTCCACCAGACCATACCAGACGACCAAAACTGGTAGTTCCCGATTCCATGGAACTAGCAGTAAACGTCACGGTGTACACCTTTTTCTCGTTTTTCTCAGTAAACGTTAGCTCTTCCGGCTCAACTTTGATCTTCACAGCCTTTGTATTTGAAAGTATCCAAACCTTGTAAGTTTGTGGTGGGCCCACATTCGTCAAAGTTCTCGTGTACTTGACAATATTTTCCGCACTGCTTCCACCGCCTTGCCCTGAAGCCGTCATCAAAGGAACCGAAAACGACGGGTAGTTAAGATCTTCTACTCTGTATTTCTTTCCCGCTGTACACGTGGAACTTCCACCCGTAAACATTCTAATAACACTAGAACTATAGTTCAAAGCACAAAGGAAGCTCAAGTAATCGCCAGCAGAGGCGTCATAGACAAGACCAGGGTCAAGAGCTGAAACGGGGTCCACGTGTCCTGCACCGTGATCAAACGGTGTTGATGGCATCCCAGATGCAACGTCCAGCAACCTTTCACCATTTTTGTATGTGCTATATGCTGTGGTCATAAGTGCTGATTTTATAGCTGCTGGGCTCCATTCTGGGTGAGCCTCCTTGAGTAGTGCAGCTAACCCGCCTACGTGTGGGCAGGACATCGACGTTCCAGACACGATGTTAAATTCCGCACGTCGTGGGTCTTCGGATAAGCCGGTGGGAGCTACTTTATTGGTCCAACCAGCTAAGATATTCACCCCTGGTGCTATGAAATCAGGTTTGAGTATTTCTGGCGTGAGCGGATTCGGACCACGGGAACTGAACGCTGCAACCACCGGTGATGGTTGGACACCCAATTGAGTTCCTCCGGATGTAATCGTAGCCGTTGGATTATTATCCGAGACTATGTATCGTTTGATTTCATCACCAGCTTTTTGACCTATGGTGGAGCTTGGTATGAGATGGGTGTCAGCCACAAGTTCTTCACCGAATGTATCGGTGTTCGCTAATATCATTCCCACACCACCAGCCGCCTTCACCACCATCCCCTTTTGCACCCGCGAATTCAACCCGCGTTCACACATCACAATTTTTCCAGTAACACGCCCCTGTGGCAACGAACCTGGTACACATAGACGGCCAGTTGTCGTATTACTAATATTACCGGCAAAAACGAGTGGAAACATTGAACCGGGTAATGGTTTTCCACTGTATAGTGATACACCGTATAACTTCTTTCCATTTCCGAGGGTAACATAAGCTGGGAAATCACGGTCTAGAGTTCCTGCTCCTACCGTAGCTATCCACGGGGCGACGTTTGATAGGCTTTGAGGTGCGGGCCCACTATTGCCAGCCGAGCATGACACGAATATTCCATGGGATACTGCTTTAAACGCCCCATAAGCTACAATATCAGTGGGGTAATCAGAAATCGAACCGCCTATTGAGAGTGATAATACATGAACACCATCTATGATCGCCTTCTCCATTGCAGCTAATATGTCGCTGCCAAAACATCCACCGAGCCAGCATGCTTTATAAACCGCCAGCCTGGCACGTGGTGCCATCCCTCGAGCTTTCCCTTTTGCAAAACCGAAAAGACTTGCCCCGGTGACTGCTGACCCTGTTGACGTAGTTGAAGTATGTGTCCCGTGTCCATCATCATCCAAAGGCGACTTGGATTCAATGGTTTCATCAATTGGCCCGTAGGCTGCTTCATACGCTCTCGAAAAATACCGTGCGCCAATTAGTTTCTTATTACAGCTCGTTACGTTAAACCCCGTCCCGCTCTCACACTCTCCTTTCCACAAACTGGGAACGGGTCCAAAACCCGTATCATCTAAACTCTTACTTCCGGGCCACACACCCGTGTCCACCACTCCAACGATGACATCACCACCGGACCCTGACCCAGAAAGCGTCATGTCACTCCTTTCTAGCCCAAGAAACTCAGGTGATCGAGTTGTATGCAGCTCATATATCACCTCTTCTTGAACCGAAATAATTCCGGGCTGGTTTCTAAGCAAACCCGCTTCCTCAACTGTCAGTCTTGTGGAAAAGCCGTGCATAACCTTGTCGTAAGCATACAACATAGATGTAGACTCAGATACCGATCTCATAGACGTTTCATACCATTCCATGTGGTCCGTAAACACCGATGGTTTACCGGCTTTGTCCATGTGAACAATATACGTCTTTTGGTGTTGTGCCGCGACATAACGATAGCAAAACACCATGATTACTGTCATCAGGACCACATTCCTTGGCTTCATCTTGTCAAAGTTTATTGTGTGTTTTTGGAGAACATAAGAGATTAAGAGGGGTGGGTTTGATTATGGGATTTTAGTGGTATTAGTTGCTGCTAATATATATATATATATATTATGGGGCATGCATAGATGTTATTATCATGGACTTGAAGTGAGTGGACCAATTGACTGGACTCCTAATCAATGGTATGTGCTAAAAAGTCACTGGAAAGGAATCTAATTCTTCATATGTGGCTAATATTAGAGTGATGCCAACCCAATAAAACTAAAATAATGTTTTAAGTGTACAATTAATTAGTTGAAAACAAAGTAAGTGGTTTACAACGTTTTAGTTCAATGTTATTGGGTGTCAGTGATAGATACTAATTAATATCATTTTTATAATTATTGTTCTCTGATTGTTTACACATGTTGTCATGAGTAATTACATAGAGAGAGTTATTTAATACAAAAACAACTATAATTCCTTTTTACTATTGATTTGAACTTTTAGGACAATCAAGGAACTCTATTAGTGAGTTACATATCCGGAAGTTGATAGAATTGATTAATCAAAATTAGGTAGATGGTTGTTTCTAAATTCTCTCTCTTTAATAATTGAATAAGAAGGGTGGTGATTGGTTTTAGTTTAGGATGAGGAAGAGAAGTCTTTTTGAAGAAGCACTATGGCATTATCACATAACCTTTACATGTATTTGAATTATTGCCTGACAATTGTTATAAAAATAGATATATAGTACGAAAAAGAATACCAAAAAGAAATAAAGTCATCTCCACCGAGTCATTGAAAGAAATTGTAACTCAAAAAGTTGTTTCTCTCATTTTAACTTAGACATTAAGACTTTGAAGAGTGTTGAAACATGAATCTGATACGAATTTCACCGATTTGAGTTTAGCTTAAATGGGTTGCTGTCGTTTTTGTGTAGAACCATCAAGCAAATTGAGCGAAATGGATCAATCTCAAGTCAACCTAACCTAACAAGTTCGTGGATTGACTTAAATGGATCCGTGTTGTTTTATAGACATCTATATGTTGTTTTTGGTGTACATTGGTAGTTCTATAGTAGTAATATACAAAAGCAAAACTAAAAAAGTTTTTAGGTTAACTGGTCGTTTTCGCTTGACCCTCTAAATACGCTATTTGTGGTTTGGTTTGTGTGTCCGTCATGTTTTGGGTGGGTCGTTGTCGTTTGAACCTCTAAATACGCTATCTGTGGTTTGGTTTGTATGCCTGTCACGTTTTGGGTTTGTCGTGTCTAATTGGGTTCAATCAGCCAACCCATGAGCACAACCCATTGAATATTGTCGTTTGCGTGTGTTTGTCCTCTCAAAGTCTCAAATCTCACTCCATTTTCATACTGGGGTTAGTCGTTTTCGTTGTTGTTTGAACCTCTAAATACGCTATTTGTGGTTTGTAAGTTTTGTTTCGTGGTGTTTCATAAGTTTATAAAGGGTTATGTACTTATGTTGATTATTGAATCAAGTCAAATAACTTATAAATTATATTAAAAAATGGTATCTCCGAGGATCCCCCACTGCAATGTATATTCTCTTTCCAGCTGTGTGTAATTGAAATTGAGTATTTAAATTTGTAGAGTTGTATTATTATGTTTTCAATAATTGAATGTATAAAACAATTAGTTAATGGGCTAGTAAAGTTTGATTAGAAGTTAGTTTGGAGTATGAATGTGATGTATGAGAAGAGTATTTAATAATCAATACACGGTGGAGCACGCAAATTCTGTCATTCTTTTAATTTTTTGTTTGATTCTTTACACATCAACATCCATAATCACGTTATCAATTGCCCACCATAATTCCTCGTCACACCATGTCTCCGTTATAATTAAAATAAATAATGATGATAAAAAAGAGGGCCGACCCTGAGAATTCCTGTACCTTGTTCGAGCTTGAAAAAACGTACCCTCGGTTCTTAAGGAAATAAATAAGTTAAACTAGTTTTTCATACAACCGTGAACCGTTGATAAAAATATAGCATTCGATAGACAATGCAATTAACAAGATATAAAATATAGTATTCGAATGAGTGAGATACCGTAAAAATTAATATGCTAATAGTTAATCAATGATTCGTGAAGCCCTCCTTGCATTCTTGATAGCAAACTGGTGAATCAACTCTTCACAATTTAAATCATATCTGAATTTGACCAAAAAAAAATAAGAGTAAACTTCCATTTTGCTCCCTGTGGTTTGGTCACTTTAACGGTTTTGCCCCAAACCTTTAAAAATAGCCATTTTACTCCCTGATGTTTTGATTTTGTTGCCAGTTTGCTCCCTGCGGGGAGCAAAATGGAAACATAAACAATTTGGATGGAGTTAGAGGCGGGGAGCAAACTGGCAAAAAACCGAAACATCAGGGAGCACAATGGCTATTTTTAAAGGTTTGGAGCAAAACCATTAAAGTGACAAAACCACAGGGAGCAAAACGGAAGTTTACTCAAAAAATAAAAAAAAAATAGAGTACGGGCCTGAATTTGACAATCGTTTTTGTATAAATTACCAACAATTTAGTCTTCAACACAACAGAAAAAAGGCATGAATTCGACAATAACTAATCGCCTAAACAAGAGCCTGAATTCGACAAAAAGAAACATAATAATAATAACTAATAAGGGCCTGAATGAGTGAATTCGATCAAAAACAAAACATAACAACTGAAGTACTGAACAAGGGTCGATTGACGGTTGATGATTTGATGTTTACCTGAATACGTGATCCGTGAGACTGAGTTCGTCGAACAGACTCTATGCGTGGTGGCCCGTGGTTGCGTGCAAGACTGAAATCAAAGAACAAAAGAGTGCAGACTCTGTGAGTTCCTCGTCAAACCAGGTCTGTCTTCTACTCTCCTACTATACGACGTTTCAATATCCACAGGGCACTAGTTGCCGCCCAACATGGACTAATTGTTTTTTATTAGTTTTAAATTCATTTGGGTATTGGGCTCACTAACCCAATTCCAATGGGCTAACTAATCTAAACCATATGATTTTTTTCTGTAAGTGGACCTAGGTTATGTTAGTATTTGTTTGACTATACCCTATTAATTTTTTTTACATGTATAATATCGGATTTTAAAAAAGAAAATTACGTGCCCTATGAAATCACGGGCCCTGGTCGGTGGTCCTCCCTGCCCACCTCCAGGGCCGGCCCTGATAAGAAATCTTTAATAATTAAAAAAGATTTACTCTTTTTTTGTTATTTATGTAAATGTAGGATCTTGTTAGTCATTTTATAATTCGGACCGCTGGTATCCGTTTGGTTTGTTACGATACCGGATAGCAACCAAAAGAGAAAAACCAAAAAATAAAATTATGATACCCTAAATGATTTCAGCATCTATTTTACATCAATAAAAAAACCGGCTGGTGTCCATCGTGAATCACATATATTCATATAAGCGAGTAAATAGTTAAATACAAAAACAGTTATTATCTCAACAATGTTACAATAATATCACAAGTGTGGCCATAACCGGATGCAAAAAAGGTGGGGGGATTCGAATTTATTAAACTGTATAGGGGCCAAGACTAATGCAAATTGAGCTAATCAACATTTAGTTCAATTTTCACTATAAAACTTATTTGATAAATGAAGACTCAAAAACCAGTTGGTACGACCTGGTCAGAGTCGAGCTTCAGATGACCCGGCAAGAAACCTGCAAGATCACAAGAGACAAAAGCACACCGTTAGCCTCGTCACAGGGAGGGGGGCCTCTCTGTGACCAAGCTCGGGCGTGAGAATAAGTATTTGTGAGGAGGAAATAGGTCAGGGAGAGAGAGAGGAGAGTTTAGAGAGAGAAAGTAGCGATTACCGGTTTTCGGAGGTTTGAGTAGGGTATTTATAGTCTTTGGGTGAGCTGATGTGGCAAGTTAGTTAGAGTCGGACCAGTCGCTATCATGGCGGTTATGGAGGTGGGACCCAGTTAGTTATGTCGCACCAGCATATCTGTCCGATCCGTCTTATGGTGCAGGGTCCGATCCGTTGTACCAAGCGTATCTGTACGATGATTCGGTCCGGTCAGGGACGTATCCTCATCAAGTCCCCCTAGTTCGTAGCGTTTCTTAGATAACAGCTTCGAACTATGACGGCGCAATTTTGGCGGTCTGAATCCTTGATTTGTTGTTTTGTAAAATTTTTTGAATTTTAAATTTCTAAGCGGTGACCTTAGTTGGGTAACCGACAGTCACTTTATGTTTCCCGCCTGATGTAACGGTTGGTGTACGTCAGCTGTCATGACGTGTCACCGTTTGATTGGGGGTTTTAAGGCGGTTCCATATCCCTATAAAAAGGGGGAGAAAACAATCTTCCGATTTCACCTTTCACTTTTCACCTTTCACCTTCTTCATCTTTTTCATTTTCTTCACTCCTTGTTGGTGAGAATCGACTCGTTTATTCAGGTTAGTAAACTTTTTTCTTGCTATGGCGAATAAGAGTAATCTTTCTGGTTGTTTTAATGTCTTGACCCAAAAGGGCTTAGACTGGTATGTGGAAAGCTATGCGATTCCCACATCGCTACACCCTGTTCTCCCGAAAAAGGACACGCCCATCTATCCCTTCGTTTCGGGAAAGATAAGGATTTACACTCGCTTTTTCGACTATTGTAACTGTCGTCTTCCTTTAACGAAGTTCTTGGTTGGGGTTTTGCTGTTTCACGAGGTACACTTGACTCAGATGAACCCTTTTGGCCTTGCCAAGGTGTGCCATTTCAAGTTGGCTTGTCGTGGTCTAGGGTCCGACCCGGATTTGGATGTGTTCCGGGCTTTTTACAAATTGAACCGGTCCGGCAACTGGTATACTTTTGAAGTCAGGGACAAGAACTCTTGTTGTTACACATGGATTACCACGAGCATAAAGGATTGGAAAGATCACTTCTTTCTAGTTGATGATCGATGCGTTCCGGAGTTCATGACATGGAGGCTAAAAAAGTCGAAACTCCCGTCTCCTCTTCCTAAAGACTTTGAGTATAACAAGAAGCTTTATGCTGACTTGATTAAGGAGGCCGGACGTATACAGAAATATCCGGAACACATTCTTGTCATGGGGAGGATTAGCACGATATGGGCCGAACCAGAGTGGTATCCTACCCTCCGATGGAATAAAGAGGGTCAGTTGTGCGGTGCTCTCTGTATTTTCATTGAGTTGTTCTATTTTTTCTTCTTTTTGTTCGGCATTTCTGTTCGGTGATAGATATTACTTATCGCTTGTCTTTTTGTGCAGTTATGGGTTTAAAGAAGGCATTACGGTTGAAGTCCTTCGACTCCAAAGAGCTAGACATCCGAGCCACCAAGACTCCGGAAGGCGATACCCCATATTTACAACTTGTACACCAAAATCTTTATCAGATTCGTGCGCCCGATGCTCCTGGTGATCAAGGGGGTTCGGCGGTTCAAGCAGACCTGGCAGCTCAAGGTGGTTCCAGCTCTACCCCTGTGGGGAAGGCGTTACCTGCTGCTCCGATTCAAGCGGTAGCTACGGCCAATGTTGCTGGGAGTCGAAAAGATGGTTCGGCAGGGACGAAAGGTTCCGGTTCTAAATTTGTGATTGAGGACGAGGGGATTCATCTTTCTGTTGGGGAAACTGGGATACATGCCGGTGGAGAAAAGGGGAGTGATGGCCGAGATGAAGGCGAGGATGATGGGGGAGATGAAGAAGAGCAACCCCAAGTAAGTTTGAAAAGAAAGCGGGCTGCTTCGACCAAAAATGACCCGAAGCTCAAACAACTAAAAAGGAAGAAATCAAAGTTTAAAACAATTACCCTTGATGACGACGACCAGGTTACCGAGTTTTCCACTGCTGGAGGTGTATTGGCAAATTTAAATGCTCATCTTCATGGGGGTCGCACCCCGCGGGATCATTCAGCAACTCCGTTAAGCCCGTTGTCTTTTGGGGAAGGTGGTGTTAAGGTCGTTACCGACTTGCTGTAACACCCGTTCTTATAAATCAAGGTTTAACGTATATTTAGCGAAATAATCATGTAATTAATAATTACATATACATCAGAAATACGGGTTGTTAAAAACTTTTACAATTTAAGTGATATACATAATGTGATTTAATTCGCCGTTTAGAATAACGACAAAACAACGTTGCGGAAGCTTTGTTTAACGTGTGTTCGGTTCTTGTTCGATGCTTGATCTTCATCCGGGACTCTAGACATTCACCTGTGATCAAAACCAACTTAAAGGTTAGTTTTGATAATTAAATAACTAATACAACAAGGAAATTAGGAAAAATCCAACATTTATATCTTGATCCCAACACAATAACTCATTTCTGGCCTCCACCGTAACTTACGGTGACACCGTAAGTTACGGTGGCCCATGTGTTAACATTTCCCTACCGTACATCAGTAGGCTAGCACCGTAACCAATTCAGCTCCACCGTAAGTTACGGTGGCACCGTAAGTTACGGTGGCACCTGCATCCAACCTTTCCATTTTTGCCACTATTTGACACAAAACTTTCGTATCTTTCAATCCGCTTGTCCGTTTTACGCGATTCTTTCTCCTACGCACTCGTAATTTAATTCTCCATCGAATGGAGTTAAAATCTAACGTCTCACTTCACAAAATTTTAGACTTCAAGCTCTCGGCTTGAAGTCCAATTACGACACTTTTGACCCGTTCACGGTTTCCTCTAACAAACTCGTTTGTGGCCTTTGTTTCTTTTGTAAACATTTTATTATGGTTATTTCCTATTGTACAAGGTTCAATTTACGGGTTACTACACATTTTTAACCCGTTTTGCTATTACTTCTATTTTGACCCGTTAAGGGTATTTATGCACTAAGATCCCATATCATCCCTTTTATACTTATCCTAAGAATTTAATCTATCAAATCACTTATTTCCAACAACCTTTAAAGGTCGTTTGCCCGATTTACCCATCAAGGGCATTTTAGTCGACTTTAGCCCCTCATTTACGACGAAGGGCATTTGCTACTAATTTGACTAAAAAAATATATGTTTAACCACAATCTTATTTATACGTACCTGGCTCGAGTCAACCTAATGACCCGTTTCGACTCCTTGCTTTCATTATCGATATTCTTATGGCGACGCAATTACCCAAATTACTATTCGCCCCTGAAAACACATGACTTGACAACCACATTAGTTGATATTGTCAAATGGCGTTGTTCCCACTGATGTGTGTAAAATGCAACATATAAAACACATCAATTAAGGCATAAAACTAACCCTTTTTAAGTACTAATGTTGGAAAAAGAGTGTTTTTGTCTTCCTTTTGTATTTTCAGGATGAAATGAGCTCAAAATCACAAAAGAAGCAAAAAGACTACTAAATCTACCATAAATACAAGAAAAGGAACAAAAGTGAACTGCCCGGACCCTCAACGGCACCTCCCAAGACAAAGAGAAGAGAAACAGAGTCTGAACACGCCCCGTGTCCAGTGAACACGGGGGCGTGCCCAGGAAGCAGCAGAAAAGACAAACCAGTAGAAGCTTCCATTGCTCACCACGGGGCCGTGCCCAGCGGACACGGGGGCGTGTTGAAAGTACAGCAGGCGCATTAATTGTAATTCGCAATTACAATTAATGAAGAGAGAGAATGTCAGACGGGCACGGGGCCGTGTTCAGCGAACACGGGGCCGTGTCCAGCGTTCTGTTCAGCCTATAAATAGAGGAGCTTGGCTTCATTCTCTCTCATCCCTTGGCACACCACCTCTCTCACACTTCATCCACCACCCACCACCACCATAACACCATCATCCACCACCATCATCCATTGTCCATCATAGAGTGTGTGAGTCGTCTCGGGATCCAAGATTGATCGTAAGAGTTCTTGACAATCAAGGCCATGTTTGCCTAAGTCTCTTACATCACTTGGTGAAGACAAGTGTTTAGTATAATACTTTTTATTTTTAATCTTTTGCACTTTTTATTTGGTTTTGTATTAATGACTTTAATAACTAGTTACTTATGTTGAAGGTGATCTTTCCTTATCGTTTGTCCGTGGTGTCTTGGCATTATTTTACTGTCTATATAAAATAAAAGATTTTCACCATTCATATCTCCACGGTCTATATGGAGGTATGTTGGCTACCTGGTCGGGGGTTAAGGGAACGGTTTGGTAAAGGTCTTGCCCTTGTTCAGCGTTTAGAGGTCCTGCTTGGGACCTGGGTCAAATTTAGTAGGGTCTCCTTCAATGCCCATAGGTATTGGATGGCGGGGATCCAAACTCTTTGACCCCCTCATAAGCTAACTACTATTAATACTATAACCCGGCTATTTAGGACTGTATCCCTGCTGACTCAGACTACTTAGCCGAGGGTAACGTCACCGCCAAAAGCGGGGCCTACCATAATTTGCATTAATAACTTAATTCATTATCTTTCAATAATCCGACCCTTTAGGATTGTATCCTTGCTGACTCAAACTACTGGGTTGAGGGTAACGTCGCCTTCAAAAGAGGGGCCTACTACAATAACTAAGATAATCTCTTAAACAAGTGCAAAAGTGCGAAAATAATCAAAGGTTATACTAATACACGTGTCGGATCCAAGTGATTCATCTTGTCTATCTGTTTTTATTTTATTTTCTTTTTCAGCATTTAGTTAGTTTTTATTTTTCTTAGTTTAAAACATTTTTCTAACTTTTTGATTTGATTAGACGTTGAGGATAAACCGGTATTAAAAGCTCTTGTGTCCTTGGACGACCTCGGTATCTTACCAACACTATACTACGTCCACGATGGGTGCACTTGCCCATATGTGTGTTTAGTGTTAGTGAATATCGTGTTTTATAAATTTAAAACTTGGCTAAAAGTGTAAAAAGGGCTTAAATATACATCAAAAATATATACACACTAACACGCATCACCACCATTTGACCCGTTCGACCTATATAACCCAACATTTTCATATGTAACAAAACATGGGTTTTTAATTACCAATCACATATCCGACCCATTTCGGATTTTCTCACTAGATCTCTTTCTTTCTAAAGTCAATTTCTTATATATGTATATATATATATATATATTATTTTTTTTTAAAACTCATTCGGCTCACGCTATGGGTGTCCTTTGAAACTGATTTTACTTTAGTCGATACTTGACTAAATTTCCATTTTTACCCATTTTCCATTACTAGTTACGCTATAAGGTAACTTTAAGAAAAACTCACTAATTCTTAACCAATTCGTGACTAATTTACCATTTTGCCTTTTTCACCATTAATCATGGTTTAAAACATTTTTGTTGGTTCTGACTCATTTCGTTTTGGGTCGGAACCCATGATTTAAACCAAATCCTTTATTGTATTCATCGTTATGAAATAAACACATATACTACAAGTGGGTGTAAGTTTTACTTACAGTTTGCGTCCGTTCGAGCTTTCCTTGTGCACTTGACCCGTTTGATCCATTCCTTGCCAGCTCCCACTTAGCTTGACGGGATCAAACTTAACACAATACCCACAAGATTTGTTAGATTTGTCATTATATAAAATGACCACAACATCTCATGGATTCACACATACTCATTTATCAAGACAATAGTTTAAACTGTCCTTGTGTTTGTACCTGTGCACTAACTTAGAACATGTTTGGCATACAAGTACATATTACTTGCATAAATCATTTGTATGTATTTTAGATGCCTTTAATACACCCATTTTCATAAAATTTGTTTGAAGCAATTACATGGTACACACAACACCATTCAAGTATGGAATAAAAGCTACTACGACATACCTCTTACCAAGTCTTACAATCAAATTATATTTCCACAATAGACACATTGCCTCAAGCTAATTTATTAGAATGCCATCATTATCACATTTCTCACAATTCATCCTTTTCTTGCATACAATTTTCTTAGATTAAGTTTATCAATACAATGTGCAGCAACTTTACAATGTAGCTACTGAATCGACTCTTTTGACCACTTTACGGTTTTATTTAGCCTTTCGTGATCAAAGATGAAATGTAGAATACTAAAATATCTTTCCAGCGCAAAAAGAATCAGCTCAATCCGAGCTTCCTAGAATTTATTATGATTTTCGCAAAATCAGCTCAGAAGTCAAAATGCTTCCAATCAGCTTGCTGTCAAAACAGTTCAGCCGACTTCGGACACTGTTTTGACCCGTTTAACATCAGAATTTAACAAACATATTCAGACATAAAACGTAGTATGTTTTAATAGCTTTCTGAGCATATAAGGCTCGTTGTCTAACTCCTAATAACGAATGAGATACGGCCTTTACAAGATGACTATCTAAGGCTGTCAAAAGTGACGAATTTCAAACTATTTTACACAAACTTGAATCAATTCAAGTTTCATGTAGGCATTTTATCAAACACTTAATGTGCAACCATTTAACACATGATTCTTTAACATGTCAAGATGGTCCTTAACCCTTTAAAACTTGTAGTTTTCACTCGGATTTTCACCAATTCTAAGCACCCTAGTAATTGCTATCATCAATTGACATCAACTAATATAGATTCAAGCATTCAACACAACTTTGTGATGTAAGCCATGTATAACATCAAATTTTCGGATTTCATAATACCCATAAAGTCAAAACCCCAAGTCTTTCACTACCAAGGGTTATTTAGGTGAAATTGAAGTAGTTACTCACTATTTATTCGTATAACATCATCAATTTCATAAATCTTTTACAAATCATCATCAATTATGATGATTCTAAGCACATGCATATCATCATTTTTACTATTTAGTCAAAAACTCACTTAGCTCATACTTGATTAATTGACTATCACTAGTTTATGGCACAATTTTACAAGTTTGCATCTAGGGTTTGTTCCTAGACATATACTCACACCAATTTCTCTAAAACATTAAATTTCATACACGAATTTCATTCATGCATGATTATCAAAATTCCAAAATATCACCATATCATAATTTTCGACATACCTTACAACCCCCTTGTCTTGGTGATCGCGAATTTAGTAAAAGCCCCAAATTCCTAGCTTGTTTTCCCTCTGATTTTGATCAAATAGTGAGTTTAGGGTTCAAAAGAAGGAACCCCTTTCTTGCTATGTGTAAACATCGACCAGAACACACACCTTGTGTGTGTTTTGAGTCAAATTTTCTTTTTATTAATTTCATTTTCAGTTTTGTCCATTATAGCCCCTTTATTTTCCAAAGTTTATAAAAGAAAGGTTAATTAGTCAAGTTCCTTTATTGTCTACAACATATAATTAACTAGGTTAACTATTCCTAGTTACTAAATGGGTTCGGGAAGTTATAACCCATTTTACTTTAAGTCCCGTTAACTCGGGACTTCTATATACTTTGTTTTTCCCAAAGTATTTATTCTCTCTTTTTTTTTTTAACATCCAGTTTATTTAATTAAATCCTAATATTTACCGGGTTAACTTTTACCACTAAAAGTATTCTACCCGCTCTTCGACGTTAACGCGGTTTATCTACTAAACCCGTTTTTGGGGTGTTACAAGTCTACCCCCTTAAAGAGGTTTCGTCCCCGAAACCGCTCTTAGTCCCTTATCTTTATTTATTACCAATTACCCGTAGGTTCCTTGACTTAACCTCGTAGGCTATTTTCCTTAGGCTTTCACCTCTTTGAGGCGAGGCCCTTATGATCCTTTTGCTTCAATTTATGACCCGTGGGTCAATTTGGCCCCCGTAGACCCTTGCTCTAATTAATATCCCGTAGGTTATGATGATCCCGTAGATCATCTTTTATTCTAGTCTTTATTCAATTGTCTATTTATATATATATATATATATATATATATATATATATATATATATATAGCTTTAAAGCATCCTTTGTTATGTTTGGAATCATTAAATTTTACTTTTGAACTTTAGTTGACCTTGACCGTAGTCTAAGGTTTCATTTGTTTACTTTCGGACTATCCTTCCGGCTTTACGACTTCTAGCGTCATTTACATGTCGGTTTGTCTTACGCTTACCATTACACGGTTCATACTTATACTCCTTTACAACCCATTACTCGGGTCCTTCTATCTTATTGTTTTTAGCTTTCCGGTGTCACCGGTTTGCGTTTTCCTATTATATTAAGCGTTATTCCTTAATTGACTCGTTTGACTCATTTTGGGTGAATTTTCATCACTTAAGAATGTCAAACTTCATTCTTTATTTGACCCGTCCAACTTTGAAATGGTTGAACGTAATTACCAAAATTTATGTTTGCGAAAATTCTCGTCATCTTTTAGTCATGACTCATTTTCCGAGTCTTTTGACTTTCTATTTCGCGTTCCTGTTTCTCAGTCTACGCATGCGTTTAAACCCTTACCCACCAACCGGGTGTTTTATCAAAGTCGTTATTATTGCAACCCTTACGGTATGCATTATGACTTCGTTTCGCGTTTATATTCCGACTTTGTCCTTAAGTTTGACGTTTTACAAAAACGACTCATTAAGGGACATATCTGCATTTTCCGGGTTCGAGTGTAAGTACACCCCCTCCCAATACTTGTCTAAATCATTTTTCATGTTTGCGTTTTCCGGGTTCGAGTGTAAGTACACTCCCTCCCAATTCTTGTCTAAATCGTTTTACATGCTTGCGTTTTCCAGGTTCGAGTGTAAGTACACTCCCTCCCAATTCTTGTCTAAATCATTTTACATGCTTGCGTTTTCCGGGTTCGAGTGTAAGTACACTCCCTCCCAATTCTTGTCTAAATCATTTTACATGCTTGCGTTTTCTGGGTTCGAGTGTAAGTACACTCCCTCCCAATACTTGTCTAAATCATTTTACATGCTTGCGTTTTTTGGGTTCGAGTGTAAGTACACTCCCTCCCAATACTTGTCTAAATCATTTTATATGTTTCTTTGTCCCTTCACTCGGGCTCATTATCCTAATGTAATACGCTTCCGTCACTCGGTTGTGCGTTTACATTATTATCAAATATTTTGCTTATCTGATTCATTTGGGTACTTTTTAATTAGTCCCATTCACCCCGCCCTTACTACATCGGATGTAAACGTGTCCGCCATAAGAAGTTCATGGTACCATATGCCACTACTTACTTGGCCAGAGTAAGCGATTAACACATGACATACATGACCTTTTTATAGTTTTCACATCACGCCCTATGTAAGTAACGCCTCTATTTGTTTCTCTTGGAAACAATATCCCGAATACATTTTCTATTCGGGTTTTTTTTTAATCTACATATGCAACTTTCAATTTCTACGTATTTGTTGCATATTACTATTTGTGCGATTATTTAAAATGTGCACCTGGTAATGTTTGCCCCGACGGGCGTTCCTTGCCATTAACCTTGTTCGCGGTCGTTACGCGATTTAGTCCTCGGTGAGCATGCTCCTCTTGTCATACTTCAGACCGTTCCATCATCATATCCACAATTTGTTTGACTCTCGTCGTCTTCAAACGCGAGTTTCCTTCAATTAAAACATTCACAAAAGTTAGTAACGTCAACTTCAATAATCGCCCGTATTATAATACAAGGCTTTTTCTACTATACGCGTCAACGCGCGTATTTTCGTCAACTATATCAATCATTTTAATTGGGGTAACGTGTACCACACGATAGCCCAATGTGACGTTTACAAGACTTTAGCATACTAAACTATTAACATATACGTACCTACCGGATTTGCGATCAAGCCTTGAACCGAACACTTTATTCTTTTCACCTTGAGCTCTGATTACCAACTTGTAACACCCGTTCTTATAAATCAAGGTTTAACGTATATTTAGCGAAATAATCATGTAATTAATAATTACATATACATCAGAAATACGGGTTGTTAAAAACTTTTACAATTTAAGTGATATACATAATGTGATTTAATTCGCCGTTTAGAATAACGACAAAACAACGTTGCGGAAGCTTTGTTTAACGTGTGTTCGGTTCTTGTTCGATGCTTGATCTTCATCCGGGACTCTCGACATTCACCTGTGATCAAAACCAACTTAAAGGTTAGTTTTGATAATTAAATAACTAATACAACGAGGAAATTAGGAAAAATCCAACATTTATATCTTGATCCCAACACAATAACTCATTTCTGGCCTCCACCGTAACTTACGGTGACACCGTAAGTTACGGTGGCCCGTATGTTAACATTTCCCTACCGTACATCAGTAGGCTAGCACCGTAACCAATTCAGCTCCACCGTAACTTACGGTGGCACCGTAAGTTACGACGGCACCTGCATCCAACCTTTCCATTTTTGCCACTATTTGACACAAAACTTTCGTATCTTTCAATCCGATTGTCCGTTTTACGCGATTCTTTCTCCTACGCACTCGTAATTTAATTCTCCATCGAATGGAGTTAAAATCTAACATCTCACTTCACAAAATTTTAGACTTCAAGCTCTCGGCTTGAAGTCCAATTACGACACTTTTGACCCGTTCACGGTTTCCTCTAACAAACTCGTTTGTGGCCTTTGTTTCTTTTGTAAACATTTTATTATGGTTATCTCCTATTGTACAAGGTTCAATTTATGGGTTACTACACATTTTTAACCCGTTTTGCTATTACTTCTATTTTGACCCGTTAAGGGTATTTATGCACTAAGATCCCATATCATCCCTTTTATACTTATCCTAAGAATTTAATCTATCAAATCACTTATTTCCAACAACCTTTAAAGGTCGTTTGCCCGATTTACCCATCAAGGGCATTTTAGTCGACTTTAGCCCCTCATTTACGACGAAGGGCATTTGCTACTAATTTGACAATAAAAAATATGTGTTTAACCACAATCTTATTTATACATACCTGGCTCGAGTCAACCTAATGACCCGTTTCGACTCCTTGCTTTCATTATCGATATTCTTATAGCGACGCAATTACCCAAATTACTATTCGCCCCTGAAAACACATGACTTGACAACCACATTAGTTGATATTGTCAAATGGCGTTGTTCCCACCATTTGACCCGTTCGACCTATATAACCCAACATTTTCATATGTAACAAAACATGGGTTTTTAATTACCAATCACATATCCGACCCATTTCGGATTTTCTCACTAGATCCCTTTCTTTCTAAAGTCAATTTCTTATATATGTATATATATATATTTTATTTTTTTTTTTAAAACTCATTCGGCTCACGCTATGGGTGTCCTTTGAAACTGATTTTACTTTAGTCGATACTTGACTAAATTTCCATTTTTACCCATTTTCCATTACTAGTTACGCTATAAGGTAACTTTAAGAAAAACTCACTAATTCTTAACCAATTCGTGACTAATTTACCATTTTGCCTTTTTCACCATTAATCATGGTTTAAAACATTTTTGTTGGTTCTGACTCATTTCGTTTTGGGTCGGAACCCATGATTCAAACCAAATCCTTTATTGTATTCATCGTTATGAAATAAACACATATACTACAAGTGGGTGTAAGTTTTACTTACAGTTTGCGTCCGTTCGAGCTTTCCTTACGCACTTGACCCGTTTGATCCATTCCTTGCCAGCTCCCACTTAGCTTGACGGGATCAAACTTAACACAATACCCACAAGATTTGTTAGATTTGTCATTATATAAAATGACCACAACATCTCATGGATTCACACATACTCATTTATCAAGACAATAGTTTAAACTGTCCTTGTGTTTGTACCTGTGCACTAACTTAGAACATGTTTGGCATACAAGTACATATTACTTGCATAAATCATTTGTATGTATTTTAGATGCCTTTAATACACCCATTTTCATAAAATTTGTTTGAAGCAATTACATGGTACACACAACACCATTCAAGTATGGAATAAAAGCTACTACGACATACCTCTTACCAAGTCTTACAATCAAATTATATTTCCACAATAGACACATTGCCTCAAGCTAATTTATTAGAATGCCATCATTATCACATTTCTCACAATTCATCCTTTTCTTGCATACAATTTTCTTAGATTAAGTTTATCAATACAATGTGCAGCAACTTTACAATGTAGCTACTGAATCGACTCTTTTGACCACTTTACGGTTTTATTTAGCCTTTCGTGATCAAAGATGAAATGTAGAATACTAAAATATCTTTCCAGCGCAAAAAGAATCAGATCAATCCGAGCTTCCTAGAATTTATTATGATTTTCGCAAAATCAGCTCAGAAGTCAAAATGCTTCCAATCAGCTTGCTGTCAAAACAGTTCAGCCGACTTCGGACACTGTTTTGACCCGTTTAACATCAGAATTTAACAAACATATTCAGACATAAAACGTAGTATGTTTTAATAGCTTTCTGAGCATATAAGGCTCGTTGTCTAACTCCTAATAACGAATGAGATACGGCCTTTACAAGATGACTATCTAAGGCTGTCAAAAGTGACGAATTTCAAACTATTTTACACAAACTTGAATCAATTCAAGTTTCATGTAGGCATTTTATCAAACACTTAATGTGCAACCATTTAACACATGATTCTTTAACATGTCAAGATGGTCCTTAACCCTTTAAAACTTGTAGTTTTCACTCGGATTTTCACCAATTCTAAGCACCCTAGTAATTGCTATCATCAATTGACATCAACTAATATAGATTCAAGCATTCAACACAACTTTGTGATGTAAGCCATGTATAACATCAAATTTTCGGATTTCATAATACCCATAAAGTCAAAACCCCAAGTCTTTCACTACCAAGGGTTATTTAGGTGAAATTGAAGTAGTTACTCACTATTTATTCGTATAACATCATCAATTTCATAAATCTTTTGCAAATCATCATCAATTATGATGATTCTAAGCACATGCATATCATCATTTTTACTATTTAGTCAAAAACCCACTTAGCTCATACTTGATTAATTGACTATCACTAGTTTATGGCACAATTTTACAAGTTTGCATCTAGGGTTTGTTCCTAGACATATACTCACACCAATTTCTCTAAAACATTAAATTTCATACACGAATTTCATTCATGCATGATTATCAAAATTCCAAAATATCACCATATCATAATTTTCGACATACCTTACAACCCCCTTGTCTTGGTGATCGCGAATTTAGTAAAAGCCCCAAATTCCTAGCTTGTTTTCCCTCTGATTTTGATCAAATAGTGAGTTTAGGGTTCAAAAGAAGGAACCCCTTTCTTGCTATGTGTAAACATCGACCAGAACACACACCTTGTGTGTGTTTTGAGTCAAATTTTCTTTTTATTAATTTCATTTTCAGTTTTGTCCATTATAGCCCCTTTATTTTCCAAAGTTTATAAAAGAAAGGTTAATTAGTCAAGTTCCTTTATTGTCTGCAACATATAATTAACTAGGTTAACTATTCCTAGTTACTAAATGGGTTCGGGAAGTTATAACCCATTTTACTTTAAGTCCCGTTAACTCGGGACTTCTATATACTTTGTTTTTCCCAAAGTATTTATTCTCTCTTTTTTTTAACATCCAGTTTATTTAATTAAATCCTAATATTTACCGGGTTAACTTTTACCACTAAAAGTATTCTACCCGCTCTTCGACGTTAACGCGGTTTATCTACTAAACCCGTTTTTGGGGTGTTACAAGTCTACCACCTTAAAGAGGTTTTGTCCCCGAAACCGCTCTTAGTCCCTTATCTTTATTTATTACCAATTACCCGTAGGTTCCTTGACTTAACCTCGTAGGCTATTTTCCTTAGGCTTTCACCTCTTTGAGGCGAGGCCCTTATGATCCTTTTGCTTCAATTTATGACCCGTGGGTCAATTTGGCCCCCGTAGACCCTTGCTCTAATTAATATCCCGTAGGTTATGATGATCCCGTAGATCATCTTTTATTCTAGTCTTTATTCAATTGTCTATTTATATATATATATATATATATATATATATATATATATAGCTTTAAAGCATCCTTTGTTATGTTTGGAATCATTAAATTTTACTTTTGAACTTTAGTTGACCTTGACCGTAGTCTAAGGTTTCATTTGTTTACTTTCGGACTATCCTTCCGGCTTTACGACTTCTAGCGTCATTTACATGTCGGTTTATCTTACGCTTACCATTACACGGTTCATACTTATACTCCTTTACAACCCATTACTCGGGTCCTTCTATCTTATTGTTTTTAGCTTTCCGGTGTCACCGGTTTGCGTTTTCCTATTATATTAAGCGTTATTCCTTAATTGACTCGTTTGACTCATTTTGGGTGAATTTTCATCACTTAAGAATGTCAAACTTCATTCTTTATTTGACCCGTCCAACTTTGAAATGGTTGAACGTAATTACCAAAATTTATGTTTGCGAAAATTCTCGTCATCTTTTAGTCATGACTCATTTTCCGAGTCTTTTGACTTTCTATTTCGCGTTCCTGTTTCTCAGTCTACGCATGCGTTTAAACCCTTACCCACCAACCGGGTGTTTTATCGAAGTCGTTATTATTGCAACCCTTACGGTATGCATTATGACTTCGTTTCGCGTTTATATTCCGACTTTGTCCTTAAGTTGACGTTTTACAAAAACGACTCATTAAGGGACATATCTGCATTTTCCGGGTTCGAGTGTAAGTACACCCCCTCCCAATACTTGTCTAAATCATTTTTCATGTTTGCGTTTTCCGGGTTTGAGTGTAAGTACACTCCCTCCCAATTCTTGTCTAAATCGTTTTACATGCTTGCGTTTTCCGGGTTCGAGTGTAAGTACACTCCCTCCCAATTCTTGTCTAAATCATTTTACATGCTTGCGTTTTCCGGGTTCGAGTGTAAGTACACTCCCTCCCAATTCTTGTCTAAATCATTTTACATGCTTGCGTTTTCTGGGTTCGAGTGTAAGTACACTCCCTCCCAATACTTGTCTAAATCATTTTACATGCTTGCGTTTTCTGGGTTCGAGTGTAAGTACACTCCCTCCCAATACTTGTCTAAATCATTTTATATGTTTCTTTGTCCCTTCAATCGGGCTCATTATCCTAATGTAATACGCTTCCGTCACTCGGTTGTGCGTTTACATTATTATCAAATATTTTGCTTATCTGATTCATTTGGGTACTTTTTAATTAGTCCCATTCACCCCGCCCTTACTACATCGGATGTAAACGTGTCCGCCATAAGAAGTTCATGGTACCATATGCCACTACTTACTTGGCCAGAGTAAGCGATTAACACATGACATACATGACCTTTTTATAGTTTTCACATCACGTCCTATGTAAGTAACGCCTCTATTTGTTTATCTTGGAAACAATATCCCGAATACATTTTCTATTCGGGTTTTTTTTAATCTACATATGCAACTTTCAATTTCTACGTATTTGTTGCATATTACTATTTGTGCGATTATTTAAAATGTGCACCTGGTAATGTTTGCCCCGACGGGCGTTCCTTGCCATTAACCTTGTTCGCGGTCGTTACGCGATTTAGTCCTCGGTGAGCATGCTCCTCTTGTCATACTTCAGACCGTTCCATCATCATATCCACAATTTGTTTGACTCTCGTCGTCTTCAAACGCGAGTGTCCTTCAATTAAAACATTCACAAAAGTTAGTAACGTCAACTTCAATAATCGCCCGTATTATAATACAAGGCTTTTTCTACTATACGCGTCAACGCGCGTATTTTCGTCAACTATATCAATCATTTTAATTGGGGTAACGTGTACCACACGATAGCCCTATGTGATGTTTACAAGACTTTAGCATACTAAACTATTAACATATACGTACCTACCGGATTTGCGATCAAGCCTTGAACAGAACACTTTATTCTTTTCACCTTGAGCTCTGATTACCAACTTGTAACACCCGTTCTTATAAATCAAGGTTTAACGTATATTTAGCGAAATAATCATGTAATTAATAATTACATATACATCAGAAATACGGGTTGTTAAAAACTTTTACAATTTAAGTGATATACATAATGTGATTTAATTCGCCGTTTAGAATAACGACAAAACAACGTTGCGGAAGCTTTGTTTAACGTGTATTCGGTTCTTGTTCGATGCTTGATCTTCATCCGGGACTCTCGACATTCACCTGTGATCAAAACCAGCTTAAAGGTTAGTTTTGATAATTAAATAACTAATACAACGAGGAAATTAGGAAAAATCCAACATTTATATCTTGATCCCAACACAATAACTCATTTCTAGCCTCCACCGTAACTTACGGTGACACCGTAAGTTACGGTGGCCCCTATGTTAACATTTCCCTACCGTACATCAGTAGGCTAGCACCGTAACCAATTCAGCTCCATCGTAACTTACGGTGGCACCGTAAGTTACGGTGGCACCTGCATCCAACCTTTCCATTTTTGCCACTATTTGACACAAAACTTTCGTATCTTTCAATCCGCTTGTCCGTTTTACGCGATTCTTTCTCCTACGCACTCGTAATTTAATTCTCCATCGAATGGAGTTAAAATCTAACATCTCACTTCACAAAATTTTAGACTTCAAGCTCTCGGCTTGAAGTCCAATTACGACACTTTTGACCCGTTCACGGTTTCCTCTAACAAACTCGTTTGTGGCCTTTGTTTCTTTTGTAAACATTTTATTATGGTTATCTCCTATTGTACAAGGTTCAATTTACGGGTTACTACACATTTTTAACCCGTTTTGCTATTACTTCTATTTTGACCCGTTAAGGGTATTTATGCACTAAGATCCCATATCATCCCTTTTATACTTATCCTAAGAATTTAATCTATCAAATCACTTATTTCCAACAACCTTTAAAGGTCGTTTGCCCGATTTACCCATCAAGGGCATTTTAGTCGACTTTAGCCCCTCATTTACGACGAAGGGCATTTGCTACTAATTTGACTAAAAAAAATATATGTTTAACCACAATCTTATTTATACGTACCTGGCTCGAGTCAACCTAATGACCCGTTTCGACTCCTTGCTTTCATTATCGATATTCTTATAGCGACGCAATTACCCAAATTACTATTCGCCCCTAAAAACACATGACTTGACAACCACATTAGTTGATATTGTCAAATGGCGTTGTTCCCACCATTTGACCCGTTCGACCTATATAACCCAACATTTTCATATGTAACAAAACATGGGTTTTTAATTACCAATCACATATCCGACCCATTTTGGATTTTCTCACTAGATCCCTTTCTTTCTAAAGTCGATTTCTTATATATGTATATATATATTTTATTTTTTTTAAAACTCATTCGGCTCACGCTATGGGTGTCCTTTGAAACTGATTTTACTTTAGTCGATACTTGACTAAATTTCCATTTTTACCCATTTTCCATTACTAGTTACGCTATAAGGTAACTTTAAGAAAAACTCACTAATTCTTAACCAATTCGTGACTAATTTACCATTTTGCCTTTTTCACCATTAATCATGGTTTAAAACATTTTTGTTGGTTCTGACTCATTTCGTTTTGGGTCGGAACCCATGATTCAAACCAAATCCTTTATTGTATTCATCGTTATGAAATAAACACATATACTACAAGTGGGTGTAAGTTTTACTTACAGTTTGCGTCCGTTCGAGCTTTCCTTATGCACTTGACCCGTTTGATCCATTCCTTGCCAGCTCCCTCTTAGCTTGACGGGATCAAACTTAACACAATACCCACAAGATTTGTTAGATTTGTCATTATATAAAATGACCACAACATCTCATGGATTCACACATACTCATTTATCAAGACAATAGTTTAAACTGTCCTTGTGTTTGTACCTGTGCACTAACTTAGAACATGTTTGGCATACAAGTACATATTACTTGCATAAATCATTTGTATGTATTTTAGATGCCTTTAATACACCCCTTTTCATAAAATTTGTTTGAAGCAATTACATGGTACACACAACACCATTCAAGTATGGAATAAAAGCTACTACGACATACCTCTTACCAAGTCTTACAATCAAATTATATTTCCACAATAGACACATTGCCTCAAGCTAATTTATTAGAATGCCATCATTATCACATTTCTCACAATTCATCCTTTTCTTGCATACAATTTTCTTAGAATAAGTTTATCAATACAATGTGCAGCAACTTTACAATGTAGCTACTGAATCGACTCTTTTGACCACTTTACGGTTTTATTTAGCCTTTCGTGATCAAAGATGAAATGTAGAATACTAAAATATCTTTCCAGCGCAAAAAGAATCAGATCAATCCGAGCTTCCTAGAATTTATTATGATTTTCGCAAAATCAGCTCAGAAGTCAAAATGCTTCCAATCAGCTTGCTGTCAAAACAGTTCAGCCGACTTCGGACACTGTTTTGACCCGTTTAACATCAGAATTTAACAAACATATTCAGACATAAAACGTAGTATGTTTTAATAGCTTTCTGAGCATATAAGGCTCGTTGTCTAACTCCTAATAACGAATGAGATACGGCCTTTACAAGATGACTATCTAAGGCTGTCAAAAGTGACGAATTTCAAACTATTTTACACAAACTTGAATCAATTCAAGTTTCATGTAGGCATTTTATCAAACACTTAATGTGCAACCATTTAACACATGATTCTTTAACATGTCAAGATGGTCCTTAACCCTTTAAAACTTGTAGTTTTCACTCGGATTTTCACCAATTCTAAGCACCCTAGTAATTGCTATCATCAATTTACATCAACTAATATAGATTCAAGCATTCAACACAACTTTGTGATGTAAGCCATGTATAACATCAAATTTTCGGATTTCATAATACCCATAAAGTCAAAACCCCAAGTCTTTCACTACCAAGGGTTATTTAGGTGAAATTGAAGTAGTTACTCACTATTTATTCGTATAACATCATCAATTTCATAAATCTTTTGCAAATCATCATCAATTATGATGATTCTAAGCACATGCATATCATCATTTTTACTATTTAGTCAAAAACCCACTTAGCTCATACTTGATTAATTGACTATCACTAGTTTATGGCACAATTTTACAAGTTTGCATCTAGGGTTTGTTCCTAGACATATACTCACACCAATTTCTCTAAAACATTAAATTTCATACACGAATTTCATTCATGCATGATTATCAAAATTCCAAAATATCACCATATCATAATTTTCGACATACCTTACAACCCCCTTGTCTTGGTGATCGCGAATTTAGTAAAAGCCCCAAATTCCTAGCTTGTTTTCCCTCTGATTTTGATCAAATAGTGAGTTTAGGGTTCAAAAGAAGGAACCCCTTTCTTGCTATGTGTAAACATCGACCAGAACACACACCTTGTGTGTGTTTTGAGTCAAATTTTCTTTTTATTAATTTCATTTTCAGTTTTGTCCATTATAGCCCCTTTATTTTCCAAAGTTTATAAAAGAAAGGTTAATTAGTCAAGTTCCTTTATTGTCTACAACATATAATTAACTAGGTTAACTATTCCTAGTTACTAAATGGGTTCGGGAAGTTATAACCCATTTTACTTTAAGTCCCGTTAACTCGGGACTTCTATATACTTTGTTTTTCCCAAAGTATTTATCCTCTCTCTTTTTTTTTTAACATCCAGTTTCTTTAATTAAATCCTAATATTTACCGGGTTAACTTTTACCACTAAAAGTATTCTACCCGCTCTTCGACGTTAACGCGGTTTATCTACTAAACCCGTTTTTGGGGTGTTACACTTGCGTACATCCGATCTTAAGAAAAACGAACCTTCTCCTTCGGGTAAGCTCACTACAGGGGTCGCAGCTAACGTTTCTAGGCCGAGCCCTTCGCCGATTGATGGTGGGGACAGTGCCTCTTCTTCCCCTTTGTGGTATGATACTGAAGCTGTGTTCTTATCCCGGGAACTAGGTTCGGGTGGTTTTGAAGATATGGATTCGGCTCATGCGTTGGAGAAGTACGTGCCGGAGTGGTCGTTGGCAAACAAAGACAGGATTGTAGATGCTCTTACGGCCAAGATGTCTCTATTTCATTTGGGAACTCCTGCTGAACATTCCTATTACCGTAAGATGAGTGGACCGGAGCTTGGGAATGCCTTGATGCTGAACCAAGCTCAATCGAACTCTTTGGTGGTAGAGACGTATAAGCGTTGGGTCGAGTCGGAGTCGTCGTGCCATAAGCTTAAACGTGAGATCGCCCATTTGAAGGGTGAGGGTGACGCTCGATCGAAGGCGAAGCAAGAACTGGTTTCCCTCCGATCCCAGGTTGATCGATTGAAGAGGCAAGTCTCGGAGGCAAAAGAGGTCAACAAATCTTCTCAGGCTTCGGCTGCGGCTGCCCACGAGGCTCGAGACAAGGCTCTCCAGGACTTGGAAGCTTTTAAGGAAAAATTTGCCGTTCTGGAGAAAAAACAAGTTAGCTCGGAGGAGAGGCACGCAGCGGAATTAAAGGAGATGCAGAAGTCGTAAGACCAACTCTTGGCCGACTACCATCGTATGATAACTGGTACGTCTTTTAGATTACTCTTTGTGTGTATACTTTTCTCTATCTTACTGACTTTTACTTTTTCTCAGCAAAAGGTGAACTCGAGAGGGCTCGTGACAGGGCCGTCGAGTCTCATAATTCGTTGATTGACGAAGCAAAAGGTATGCTATTCCGTTGGGATACTGAGATGGTTGAGCTTTACGCCCAAACGTCGGAGCTAATGCTAATGAAACAATGGTTCCTTACGGAGGGGGTTGCCTGGGTCGTCAAGCTAGTTCAGCAAAGCCCTGAGCTGGAGAAGGTTGTTGCTGATTTAGTCAACAGTGTTAATGCGGTAGGAGCGAACGAAGGAATAAAGCAGGGTTTCAAGGCTGCTCATGACTCGGTTCGTTCTACGGAAGAGGTTCCGGGCTATGATGCGGGGGCTCAAGACGCATTGAACGCTGCGGTGAAGGCCTTCGATGAACTTCAAATCTCTGTGCTTGACAAGGTGGCAGATTTAATGGATAAACCGTTATCAGTCATTCAACAAAGGAGCAAACTTCCTATTGTTGGAGAGGACGATGATGTAGTTTAGATTTGACGTTTTTCTTTGTAGTCGTGCAAACTTCTTACTATTTGACAATATTGTTTGTTTGAAACATTTTGGCAACACATTATGCATGATTTTGTGATTTTTGTTAAAATCAGTTATTTAACCTTAGCTACTTAGTACTTAGCTTGCGTCCAAACTTTTACTGTTCACTAGAGATTTGTTTCTCAATTTGGCGGTCGCACCGAACGGGGTGTGTTTCGCCTGCTTAATAGATTTTTTATATTTTTAGAACTATTTAAGCCTTCTCGATCGGCGCGAGGCATGGGTTGAGGCCCGTTTGTGCACATATAGGGAGTCGTTCGAACTTATGCATATGCTATTTTTATATTTAAAAGTACGGATCGCTTTATTCGTTACTTTGCTAGCTATCGGTCCGGGGAAAAAACATCCCGGTTACACAGAAAATGGAAAATTATCGGGGCATTACCCTCCCGAATTACATATGGAAATCGGAAATAAAAGAAAACACAAGATAACGATCCTCTTTTAGCCGTAGCAGGCTATTCATATGAAGCACTTTTTTAAGTGTACCCCGTTCCATGTCCGGGGTACAGGAGTTCCATCAATCTTCTCCAACACATACGAGCCCTTATCGCTAGCTTCTTTGACCCGGTACGGTCCCTCCCATTTTGGGGTTAGCTTGCCGGGAGCTTCGACGCGGCTCGCATCGTTGTTTCGGAGCACGTAATCACTTGAATTTGTAGAGTTTAGCCCGGGCGTTATAGTATTTCTCAATCTTCTTCTTGTATCGAGCTTCCTTGATTGCCGCGATGTTCCGGCGTTCTTCTAACAAATCAAGGTTGGACCGGAGTTCATGTTCATTTTTCTCCCAATTCTTGCACCTCTGATTTGGGAGTCCGATCTCAGCAGGAATCACTGCTTCGGTACCGTAAGTAAGACTAAACGGTGTTTCTCCGTTGCTAATCTTGTGCAATGTTCGGTGCGCCCATAAAACGTTTGGCAACTCGTCCGCCCAGCCTTTTCCCTCGTAACCAAGCCTCCTCTTTATCCCATCGACGATTCGTCGATTTATCTGTTCGACCTGCCCGTTACCCTGAGGGTGAGCTACCGAGGAGAAGACTTGATTAATTTTCAGATTTTCGCACCAGCGTTTGAATGGATTCTCTGCAAACTGCTTTGTATTGTCACTTATGATGTAGAGTGGAAAACCAAATCGGCATACTATTTGTTCCCAGAAAAAGCGTGTCACATTGTAGCCGGAGATGACTGTAAATGGTCGAGCTTCCACCCACTTGGTGAAATAATCCACCGCGACTAACAGATATTGAGCGCTTCCGCTTGATCTTGGAAAAGGCCCGACGATATCAACGCCCAACTTTTGGAAGGGCCATGCAGCGGTTACTGGTATCATTTCGTTCTTGGCTCGAAGGCTGATTGGTGCGTGCCTTTGGCACTCGTCACACTGTTGTAGCTCTTTTACGGCGCTTTCATGCATCCCGGGCCAGTAGTACCCTGCGTTTTTGACTTTCGTCACAATCATCTTAGGTCCGGCATGGATGCCACAAATGCCATAGTGTATTTCCCTGATGATATAACTGGCTTGCTCCAGATCCAGACACTTTAGCAGCGGTCCAAGAAAAGTCTTTCGGTATAAGCCTCCTTCTTGCATCTGGTATTGAAGAGAGTTGACTTGGATCTTTCTTACTTCCGCTTTATCGGTCGGCAAAACGTCATGCACCAAATAGTTAATTATTGGCGTCATCCATGTTTGTGACGGTGCTTCGACCTGCATAACTTGCGGAGCTGCGATTGAAGGCGCAGTTAAAACTTCCACTCTTACCTCCTTGGCTAGGTGACTGAACGATACCGATGCCAACTTGCTCAAAGCATCAGCCTTCTTGTTCTTGCTACGGGGAATATGTTCGACCTTACATGCTTCAAATGATGCCATAGCTTGCTTTACCTGTTCGAGATATTCGACCATGTTTGCTTCCCTCGCCTCATATTCTCCGTTTACCTGATTTGCTACGAGCAACGAATCTACATGGGCTATGACATTTTTTGCTCCGACTCTCAGCGCTAGGCGTAGGCCAGCTAAGAGGGCCTTGTACTCAGCTTCGTTATTTGAACTCTTGAATTCTAGCCGGTGCATACGTCATATCCGTTCCATCTGGATCGGTGAGAATGAGGCCCGCCCCTGCTCCTTCGGCACTAGAAGCTCCGTCGGTATACAAGGACCACGGCTTTTCTGGAGCTTTTTCAACCTCTTCCGTTCCTTTATCTTCCGGTATTTCGACTAAGAAATCCGCTATTACTTGTCCTTTCAACGGTCCTTTAGTTCGGAAGGTGATGTTGAATGCGCCCAATTCAATCGCCCATTTTGCCATTCGACCCGAAACCTCAGGTCGTCGGAGAACGTGTTGGATTCTCTGGTCTGTTCGTACCTCAATTGGATGGGCCTGAAAGTATCGGCGAAGTCTTCTTGAAGCATGGACTAGAGCCAGGGCTAATTTTTCCAGGTTTGAGTACCTTGTTTCGTAATCTTTTAACGTTCGGCTTACGTAATAAATGGGGATTTGTTTCCCAGTACGGTGAGCGACTAACACTGCACTGATAGCTCCGAACGATGCGGCTAAGTATACCGTTAATACCTCATCTTCTTCCGGTACGGTGAGAGTTGGCATGGTGCCCAAACAAGTTTTAAGCTCTTCGAAAGCTCGTACGGCCTCTTCCGTCCATTTAAACTCCGATCTAAAGCTTTTTCTGAGAACATCCATGAACGGGAGCGACCGATCTGCTGCTTTTGACAAGAACCGATGGAGAGCAGCCAATCGTCCGTTTAAGGACTGAATTTCTTTAACCGACGTCGGAGGCTTCATTGTAAGAACAGCATCAATCTTATCGGGGTTGGCTCGCAAGCCTTTTGACCCGACCATGACTCCCAGAAACTTACCTTCTTCTACCCCGAATGTACATTTTTTTAGATTTAGCTTCATGTTGATGCTTCGGAGTCGGGTAAACGTTTCGAGTATGTCTTTTAGCATGGCGACCTCATCGTGACTTTTGATCACGATATCATCAACGTATACCTCTACGTTTCGCTTGATCTGATCTTTAAAAGCTTTGTTCATCAGACGTTGGTACGTAGCGTCGGCGTTTTTCAAACCGAACGGCATCTTAGTAAAGCAATACACTCCTTCATTGGTGACAAAGGCCGTCTTATCCTCATCTTCGACCGCCATTTGTATTTGATGATATCCCTTGTAAGCATCCAAAAAACACTTTAACCTGAACGTAGTGACGGAGTCAATCTTCTCATCAATCTCTAGTAGAGGAAAACAATCTTTCGGGCACACATTGTTTAAATCGGTGAAATCGATGCACATTCTCCATGAATTATCTTTCTTCCGTACCATAACGGGGTTTGATACCCACGTTTGATACCGAACCTCTCGAATGATTCATGCGTCTAGGAGGCTTTTAACATCTTTTGCAATGGCTTTGGCTCGATCCGGCGCCATGTGCCTTTTCCTCTGCGCTATTGGTTTGATTGATTCTTTTACGTTCAGGTGATGTTGTGCCATAGATCTGGGGACTCCCTGCATATCGGAGTGCTTCCACGCGAAGACGTCTATCGAGTTGCTTAACAATTCCCACAGGAGTTGCTTTGTTCGTTTTGGAAGCTGTGCGCCAATAGCTACTTGCTGTTCGGGAAAATCCGGGTTAATTGCCCAAAGTTCGGTACGTACTTCAGACTTTTTGGAGCTTGTTTCTGCTGCATGCCTTACTTCGGCGACAAATGAATTTGACTCTGACAGTATGGTGGCAACGCCCGCTTCGGTGGGAAATTTAATGGCACCGTGTATTGTAGAACTGATTGCTCCGAGAGCTCGCAATCCGGGTCGCCCAAGTATTATGTTGTGTGAAGAATGAGTTCGAACAACCAAGAAAGTTTGCGGTACTGTTCTACTCTTGTTACCGTCTTTGAATGTGGTCGGGAGAGTAATCTGTCCTATCGGACGGACTACCTCTCCTGAGAAACTTATCAAAGGGGTAGATACTTCGATCAACTTCCTTTTTGTTTGGGGATTCAGCTGCTGGAAACATTGGATATACATGATCTCAAAGGCGCTTCCTCCGTCCACATAAATTCGTCGGACCAGGTGTCCGGCGACAACAGCTGAAATTGTAATCGGTCCGTCCCGAGCATCATCGAGATCGACCGGAGGGAAGTACGTTGGTTGGTGCATTCATGCCGCCATATGCTGGTTCGACCGCTTTACCCCTCTTGGTTCGGCTGACCGGATCATATTGATTCCGGGCTCGGTGTTCGAATTATCAACTGTTGTTGCTGGCTTCTTCCCATCTTTTACTTCTTTTACAAGGTGTGAGAGTTTACCGGATCGAACGGCCTTTTCGATTTCTTGCTTTAGAGCCCAACATTCATCAGTTGTATGGCCCTTGTCTCGGTGATATTCACAATATTTCTTGGAGTGCTTATCCGAGGTGGGTCGTTGCTTCGACGGCGTAGGGAAACGAGTAGTCTCCGTGCTGAGAATTTCGCTCGGCGACTTTGTTAACTCGGAAAACTGTTGAATCGCACGTTTCCTGTCCGGAAACTGCTTCGATCGGACTTTTGATACGGGCCACGGCTTCTGTTCCAGTTATTGTTCCTATCTTTTGGTGGTGATGCGTTTCGTCTCCACGATGTGGTTCGTGCTTTGGAATTCCTGGCAGTTGTTTCACTCGGCTGGCCGCAAGCACTCTTCCCTCGAACAAAAGCTCGAGCTCTTTCCATGAGTATCTCCATGGTTTTTGGGAGATCTTCATGAAGTTTTTCCACCAACTGATTGTTCCGCACCCCGTGACAAAATCCCGAGACTCGGAGCTGATCAACTGCTCCGCTTATCTGCATGCTTTCTCGGTTGAAACGGTCTATAAAATCTTCTACGGATTCTCCGTCGCAGCGCTTTATGTGATGTACCTCAGTAATGTCTTTTTTGCAACGACGCTGCTGACAAAATTTTTGCAAGAATATACGTCGGAAATCCTCAAAGTGGTCGATCGACCCCTCTGGCAACCCATCAAACCACACCCTAGCCGATCCGGTGAGAGTTTGGGCGAACATTAGGCACCAAGCCGGCATAGGCCACTGCTCGACCTTAGCCGCTCCGGCAAACGCAAACATATGGTCATCCGGATCGGACGTACCATCGTAAAACTTTAACGTGGGAGGCATCTTCAGCTTAGCTGGGAGTGGAGCATTGACGATCCGTAACGTAAACTTCGATTGAGAAGTCATAGACGTGGGATGGTACGGCATGAGCAGCTCTTGGTCTTGGGGGTTTAAACCCACAGATCCCTGAAGAAACAGGTCGTTTAGACCGTTATTCATCGGAGCACTTGTTACCGAGGAAAATTGTGTAACGTGTGGTATAGGAGTAGAGATCATAGAACTTACCAGAGATCCGGAAACGAAGGGTCCGACGGAGACAGGGTTTCCCCCTGGATAGGCATTGGTAAACAAGTTTGCTCGGAGACTTTGCAGCATCTCATCTCGTTGTTGCTGCTGCTGCAACTGACGCAACAGATCGGCGTTCCTCAAAAGAAAAGCGTTGTCGAAACTAGGTAATGGCGTGACAACTGGGGCAGTAACAGACAGCGTGGTGACAGAACTTCCGCCTACAGGATTTGCAGCTGGAGGAACCGACGCAGAGCCTATCGAAGCTGCTGAGGCGACAACTGCTGCTGAAGCAATTGTGGAGTTAGCGTTTCCTTCCCATATATCATTGTAAGATGGGAAAGTACTGGTGGAGACTGCTGTCGTTAATTCTGCCATGACTTCGAAAAAACGAGAACAAGGAAACGAATTATGTGAATCGGAGGGGATGGCGCCACTGAAGACTCAAAAACCAGTTGGTACGACCTGGTCAGAGTAGAGCTTCAGATGACCCGGCAAGAAACCTGCAAGATCACAAGAGACAAAAGCACACCGTTAGCCTCGTCACAGGGAGGGGGCCTTTCTGTGACCAAGCTTGGGCGTGAGAATAAGTATTTGTGAGGAGGAAATAGGTCAGGGAGAGAGAGAGGAGAGTTTAGAGAGAGAAAGTAGCGATTACCGGTTTTCGGAGGTTTGAGTAGGGTATTTATAGTCTTTGGGTGAGCTGATGTGGCAAGTTAGTTAGAGTCGGACCAGTCGCTATCATGGCGGTTATGGAGGTGGGACCCAGTTAGTTATGTCGCACCAGCGTATCTGTCTGATCCGTCTTATGGTGCAGGGTCCGATCCGTTGTACCAAGCGATCTGTACGATGATTCGGTCCGGTCAGGGACGTATCCTCATCAATAAACAAGTAAAGGATTATGATCAAATACAAAGGATTCTAATTGTAAGAAGTGTAAGAAGGATTTATAGAGTGACAAGTGTCCAAGAACCTAAAAAAACCCACTACACAAAAAAACCCCACTACTATAAAAAAAAAAAAAAAAAAAAAAAAAAAAAAAAAAAAAACCTTAAACATCCACCACCACCAAAAACCTAAACCCCCCCCCCCCAATCACCCAACCCCCCACCCCCCCCCCCAAAAAAAAAATTTTTTTTTTTTTGCCGAGTGGGTGGGGGTGGGGGTTTAGGTTTTTGGGTGGGGGTGGGTGTTTAGGTTTTTTGTGGTGATGTAGTGGGTTTAGTTTTAGCTTATTGGACACTTGTCACTCTATAAATCCTTCTTACACTTCTTACAATTAGAAGCCTTTGTAGAATAACTTGACCTAACAAGTAAAATATTAAGAACAATCTTCATGCTTTTTACTAGTATGTATAAGCTTCCATAGTACACTGACCGTAATAAGAAAATTTTCCAAGTTCTACTAGCATCTAGTTTAATTATATGTTTTCACATTTCATGATTTGTTTGTGTGTTTTCATATCTGTTTGGGGTAGCGCGCCATGCCACGATGGCGTCTCAACACCGGCCTGTTTCCGCTAAAGGAGGACGCTATAGCCCGCTTCACGATCTGCTTGGGGAGCGCCAAAACTTGAAAAGTGGTGAGTTTGATGGTGATGACCGTTGCCAACGGTCATAATTTAAAAAAAAAAAATCTTTATATATTTAAACATAAATAATTCAGCCAAATCTCATTCAACCCAATCACAAGTCACAAAACATTCTAAACCTTCAACACTTTCAATTCTCTCTATTTTTTTTGTAAGAATGTCTCCAGACTCGTCATCCGACTCATCTCGTGAAAACGCGGGAGTGCTCAACAACTTGATTATCCAAGCCACTATGTAAGGTCACCTAACCTCTAATAATCGGGTTCGAATAAAAAAACCTCGATATGATGTGTGGAATCCATCATACGAACACTGTAAACAATAGAATGAGTAAAAGACTGAGAATTCACCAACAAACATGCACTTGTATCAAAACACCTTGAAAATACACAGTTTACAATATAAAAATGCTCAAAAGTCTATCAAGTCTACTTACACCCACATATTTATAGACTAGAAATCATTTCCGGACACCCACACCTTAGACCAATGGGTATGGGCTTCGTGAAACCCTCCCCCCCCCCCCCATTAGGAACGTCCCACACCGCCCTCTAGGGGCCCGGCGCGGCAAAGGCGTCGGATTTCAGACGGTGGAGACGGGGCAAAGTGGTGGGCCCCCATCTGACTTCTCTCTCCTCCTTTATATATATATATATATATATATATATATATATATATATATATATATATATATATATATATATATATATATATATATATATTAATATATTATTAATGGTGGGGTAGTCTTGGCTAGTCCTCAAACCCTTGGGTAGTCTCCAAAGAGACTATCCTCCTCCCGTGATTATGTGGCGGGTAGCCTCTAAAGAGACTATCCTCCCCATACCCACCGGTCTTATCCGGAAATGTTCCTACTAATAATACGGACTAACATATGATCATGGAATAACATATTCTCTGACTAAACATAGCACACACACATGCTAACATTTCCGGACATACATCCCCCTTATGTTTACAAAGGTGTCTGGAAATACTAAATTTCCTGACCAACCAAATATATATACATAATATTTCTAAGTGTTGAATGTTCGATGCGTTCATCACCGGCTTGTGCACTTACACGCTAAGGAGGCGGTTCAATTTTTAAGAGACGAAGTTAAATCGTCCGAGCCACGTATAAGACAAAGACCCCTTGAACGATATTGGTTGGATGCCTATCAACATTGTTAGATGATTATTTTGCTCAAAGCCCTTTGTATGACGATACACACTTCCTACGTTGCTTTTGTATGAGTCGCCGACTTTTTTTGAGAATTTCGGGTGATTTAGAACGCGAGTATGCATTTCGTTTAGTTATCGAGCTCGAGCTTGAGCCTGAAATACAAAGCTCGTAGCCTAAACAAGCCCAAACAAAATTTTAGTTTTTTTTGTATATAATATAATAATAATGATGATAAATTTGACGAGCCGCTCGTTTAAGCGATATTGAAGCGAGCTCGAGCCGAGCTTTTAGCTTGTTTATTCTCAAAATAGCTTGAGCCGAGCTCGAGCTTCATAGAACATGACGAGTCGAGCACGAGCCTAGTCGGGCTCGGGCCGACTCATTTACACCCCTACTTTATTGTAACATTTAATTATTACGATTCACTCAGTCATTTACCTCCAATTGACAAGAGAATTGATTTTTTTTTTTTACTTTCACAAGTACTACTTGAATGACTTTGACGTTTATTTTGAGAATGTTGTTAGGAAATATGATCTACACACCAAGAAACGTAGGATATTTCAAATCAAGTAATTTTATGATCCGTATGTTACCTCTCCAACTTTAATGATTTTGGTACTTTAGTTAATTTATTTTTTCCTAATTGAATGATAGTACAAAAAAGTCAAGTAAGTAGGTCTAGTCATTGTCCCATGATAAGCTAAGCAAACTAACATGCATTAGGTTTATGTCAATTCAAATCCCGGTTGTTAGATCTAATTATCTTAAATAGCTTTTATATTTCTAAATGATAATTAAGAGATGGAATATTGGATTTTAATAATCCCAACTGTTCGTCATTGGCCGCCAACAGTTTCAACTTTAAAAATAACCACTGACAGTCCCAAATATTGACATATTGGCCACAATGGACGCTGATTAACAGAACCCTAACGTCGTTAGTCTCTGATCGCCGAAAATCCGTTTTTGTCCAGAAAAAGGTTTCTAAAGGTCCGATCTAAGGTTACAAAGTGGTTTGGGATGAAAATGTTGAGTTTTCCGTCGAAAAAGGAGTTTTCCGGCGACGTTAATAACTGGGGCTTTTACTAGAAAAAGGTTCGCAAAGGTCCATAATAAAGTTACAAAGAGGTTCGGGACAAAAATGTTGAGTTTTCTGGCCAAAAACGTTTTTCCGGTGACCGGAGACTAACGGCGTTAGGGTTGTGTTAGTCAGGGTCTATTGGAGGCCAATATGTTAAAAGTTAGGACTGCCAATGGTTATTTTTAAAATTGGGACTGTTGGCGGCCAACGACGAATAGTTGGGATTATTAAAATCCAATATTCCTTAAGAAATTATGTGGTGGTTGTAGGCTTGTAGCTAAAAATATCTCGTACTCTAGCAGGGATGTTTCTAACAATAAGGCTAGTGGTGTGGACCCAAATGACCACAATCACCTTCTACATCAGCGTCATGTCACCCTACTCTCATCCACCACCTTATTGGGTGTGGACAATGACCCCCACTATCATCCAGTATCATCCCCGACCAATCAAATTTCCCCAATTAATTTAAAGACTGTCATGGTTGCCATTGATTAAACCATGTGAACCACCATGGCTTGCATATGAGGTGTAGCGGTGGTTTCATGGTCCTACGTGACAATTATAACCCCAAACCACCATCACTATACCCCATAGACTAGCGATAATGAATTGGCTTCAATAATAAACTATATCTTTTTATTTTTCTGAATGATAATTTAAAACTATATGGTGGTAAAACTTACGCTTGCATTATTTAACCGAGGTTATTTAGGGGGTGTTTGGCCTAGCTTTTTTATCTAAGTTTATAGCTTTTTTATCTAAGCTTATTTTTATAAAATAAGCACATGTTTGGTTTAGCTTTTTAAGCTTATGCTTATTAGCTTATATAAGTTAATTCCAAAAAGCTTATGGGAACATGGTTTTTTAGCTTATTTGAAGAAGATGGTTTTTTACTCATTACACACAATGATATTATACCCCTTCCCATAATACAAAATAACTTAACAAACAACTAAAGATTAATTATTAATTATCAACTTGTAGAATATAAGTTAATCCAAACACTTAAAAATAGCTTATCAAATGATAGAAAATAAGCTATAAGCTAATTTAAAATATAAGCATAAGCCAAAAAAATAAAAGCTAGGCCAAACACCCCCTTAGAGGGGTTTCTTTTTTTAATTTTTTGAAGGACACCAGGTTTTTTTTACTTACTATATGTAGTTTATAATTAGGATCAGACTAAACTATACAAATCTTTTGTAACTTAGTCTATAACATGGATCATGTTTATATTGAGGTTTGGTAACACTTTGGATGAGTTATATATAATATATTAATTAACATCATGAAAACTACAATGCACTTTTTTACTTTTATGTTTTTACCACAAGTATTTTGTTACTTATATTATTTACCCCTCAATTAAGGAATTTACAAGTTATTTATGCAAAGAAATTTACAACACATTTATATGCATGAAATCAATATTTTGGATGGCTTACCTATACTTGTCAATATAATTGAATAGGATGAAATACTCTAAATTTACACATTTATGTTTTTACCACAAGTATTTAGTTATATTATGTGTTTAAACCGACAAAAAAATGAAGAGAACGAATACATACCTCTTATAAAACCCCAAAACCTCTTTCGAAACTAAATTTTGTTTTCAAAACTGATAGTAACATCAACATTTCCTACATATATAACCATATTAAATATTTAAACCATCCATATGAATTTCATATTCTGAAAGGAAAAGATTTATAACATTTGCCACACATAAAAATATAATAAACTTAACATTCGCCACACATAAAAACCTGATAAACTTTATATTGAAAAGAGTTGAAAACCTGATCACTTTGGATAATTCCATAAACTTTTTCCAGCCCCAGTAATGCTCTTTCTTCCAAAAGCGATGTAAAAAAAGTCAATGCAAAATATTTTAAGAGCAGGATAAAAAAAGGTAAAACATGCAGCTTTGTTTATCGAGCATACCGGGAAGAAGCATGTCGTGCTCTGCAACACAAAGAAATAACGACAAAAAGTTGCAGACATCACATCCCTGTGGGTAGATCAAGATGTACCTAGAGGGATACAAACAAGCTTAAATGTCGCATGAATTGAAAATCTAATAATATACCATCAACGTGCGTTCTGACAACACAAATGACGAATATGAAAACAGATTTAAAAAACTAATATAACATACCATATGTAGCCACCAACCGCAAAATCATTGCTACGAAGTTCTCTCTTATTAATCTGTGAGAATTTGTCGATTTTCCATGTATACGTTCGGTATAGGTCAGACGGTCTCTTTTCTCCGCATTGATAAAAAACCAGAATGGAAAAGAGCAATTATATAAAAGTTTTGTAACGCTAAATGAATATAATCTGCAAAAGCAAAACGTGCACCAGTGAATATACATAATTCGTCCGACTTCATTAAGAGCTCTATGTGTTTCTATTGCATATGCATTGCTCTCCAAACATTATATTTAACTATTTTATGTTACCTATAATGAACATGACCATAAGAGCATCCACAATAATACATTTTTGGGTGTTGTTTTTACTCATTTTTCCACATCATCCATTTTTTCTTATTGTGGACCTTGTTTTTGTACCTCATTTTTTAGATACGTTTGTCTGCAAAAACGACTAAAAACAATAAAATGGTGGGACCCATGTACTTTTAATATATATAATATAGAGAGAGAGAATAAGTGTGTAAATGTGTGGTTAAAAATTAAAAAAGGTGATGATGATGTGGTAATGTTTTTAAGTGTTTTTGTGTTTTTTCTTATTGGGTGGGTTTTGATATTTTTGAAGGGTGAGTGTTTTTCTGATGTGTCAGCTGACTGAACATGTTTTTAGGTGTTTTTAATGGGCCTTATTGTGGATGCTCTAAGGATTTCAATGTTCAGCTCGGCAACGAATGACGTAAATATATCTTTCAGACATAGTATAAGACAGTATATGGGCGAGTAAAAGCACGTCTAAAGTTGACTTTTCTCAATGAAGCATACATAACGTGACTCTTAAAAGTTAAACTCGCGAACACACTAACGATAAATTACTTCCGAAAAGATTCTTAACTTTCTAAAGCTGTGTAAACTCTACCTTATCTCTAAATTTAAGGTAAACCGTAAACAACAAAACTAAAAAAAATGCATACCAAAATCTCGATCGTCATCAGTATCCCAATATGGCGGTGAAGTCGACGTAATCCCATTCTCCACCTGCTCAGACGATCGCCATTCCGCCAACGCTTCCCCAGACCGCTGCTACCCCGTTCGACAATCCCTCAAATGATCTGCTAACCCCGGACTCTTCACTCGAACACCCCACCATTTTCCCACTTCACAACTCCCTAAACACTCCTCCAGTTGCACCTACAAAAGTAAAACACACACACACAACAACAACAACCATCAAATTCAGCAATCAAAAACATCAATCTCCATATACCAATTCAAATCACCCAATGATTAAAAAGATTAAAATCTAAACACTAAGCGACAACTGATTCAGGATTAAATCTAAACAACAATGAATCAAATCAAAGAATAACTGAAGATGTCAAACCTTAACTTAGTGGGATCGTTGCCATACCATTATTTGAAAGAGACCCTGTTTCAAAATAACATCATAAAACAAAATTGTCAATCGAAACCCTAATGCTATCAGATTCCAATAACCAATCTGAAAAAAAAAACCACCTGATTTGAAACTCTAAAAACACTCTGTTCCCGAGTCTTATTTAACATGGAATGGGAAAGAAAAGAGATAAAAATATGAAAAAACCATCTTCTCGAGACTTTTTAAGGATAGAAGGGAGAGGAAATGAGGGAAAATGGAAGAAAATTTGTTAATATATTTATCCTCCCAAATCGGAGAGATTAGGAGAGAAAGTCTTATTAATTACTAAATTACTCTAATATCTAATTAAAATGTTTTATGTTTAAAGGGTATAATGGTAAAATTGTCCTTTCTTTTCTTTTACTCCTAACTAACTCAGGAACACGTAAAATACTTGATTTCTTCTCTTTTTGTTTACTTTTCAATTAAACTCGGGAACACAAAAATTATCACATCCTATGCAGTTAATGCGGAAAAATATCGGTTATCGGTCAAGTACCGATATTTGAGATATCGTTTATCGCGGTGAGATATCGGTGAGATGTCAGTAATTTATAATATCATGCATATATATATATATATATATATATATATAAAGGGTTAGGATCATAAGTGAACAACCCTCTTGGTTGTGAACTTAATGAACTCATCTTGGCCCTTGATTTGTTTTTATGATTATAAGGATAGGATGGTAATTAGCCATTTAAACTTAATTTTTTATTTAATTATAATCTAAATTGCTATTAATTATCAAGATTAGTTTCCATATTTTAGGTAACTTCTCCTATAATCTTGCGATCGTAATTTTGAATTCATGATTCACCAAAAAAAATGGATAGTCCCCTTTTTCGAAAATTAGATTGAAATTCAAAACTTTTTTTCCCTAGATCCAATATTTTTTTCCAAATACAAGAGCATCTACCATCTTCAATGCACTGTTAGATCGTCATCGTTGATCATCATTGATATCTATCATGAAAAATGAGCAAAACATTTTTAATCAAATCAACAAATCAAATGGAATGTGTGATAACTACGAGCATTCTGACCCAATCAACAATCGGAATGCAATGTTGGATCATAATCAGCCTTTGTATCAAACAAGTGTAGAGTAACAAGGTAATTCCTAGTGTCCAGTTTGTGTGTTGTTTTTCTTTTTTTTTTTTTTTTTTTTTTTTTTGCTTTTACAAAATATCTTTTTTGAGTGGTTAAATCCAACTTTCTATCTATATGTTCGCTTATATATTATGATTTTATCAAATAACATTCAGCAAATGTAGTGTTGTTAACTTTGTTTTTTTTATTACATCCAGTCACAAAAGTTATGATTGATTTCATATTATACACATATGTATATTGCATATTAGTTATCTTTAGTGCTATTTTTTGCATTATGTGTGTATACACATGTGTATATTATTGTTTTGAATGTTTCGGTTTAATTTTAGAAACAAATTATCCATATTGTACATATATGTATATCACTGTTTTGAATGTTTCGGTTTAATTTTAGAAACAAATTATCCATATTGTACATATATGTATATCAGTGTTGTATGTACATATATTATTATGTATTGTATTTATGTACACAATTAGTGTCTTATACTTCAATAAGCATTTTGCCAAACTGATGATTTACTTGATTTTGTACAGATTGCAGATCCGTGGCTAATAACGTATATGAATCATCAAATGGTAGGTATTGGACCCCCACTTTTCCAGCTGATTCAAGCCCTATGTAGGAGCCAAGTTTCGATCACTCGATGGAGTTATTATCATGTATGAAGACTATGCTGATCAAGCGAGCTTTTGCACGCGTTTGAGTGCAACAAAAGTAGATAAAGGAATAACTAAAATTAGGTATTTTTGTGCTCAAAAGCGAATAAACCAAAGGATCAAGATGGTGAGCCAACTATAGAATCTTCAACTTTGGATTTATCAGACGTTATACATGTGTGTGCATGGGATACACGCGCGTTGGATATCTTTATCGATATCTGCTTTGTGTTTTCAGACATCATAATTTACAAAAGATCCCTTTAAAGTATTTTTATCATTTTTTTAACAAACATTATATTAGACTGTGATTTTAATGTTTTGGTTTTTATTTCATAATTTTGTGTTTGGTGTTTTTTACCAGCTTTTATGTTTACCAATAACGTTGAAAACTTTGCGTCCTAATACCATTATTTACTTTGTGTTACTTATACGTGAACATATATGTTTATAATTTGCAAACTATTGAATATACACCTATGTACAACTAACTGGTATATGCAGCAATTAAACAACATAAATAGAAGTAACATGTTGGCCATATTAAATTACTCGCTTTATAATTATCAAATATTGCAGAGATTTGTACACGTATGTACGCCATCCATAACATGTTGGGTTTAATATATACATATGTACAACAACCTACGTCTACATACAACAACATAACACATATGTACGTGGACATTAGTACGTTTCTGCGTACCATCAAATGCTTATTAAGTTTAAAACATATATACAAAATAGAACGATACCACAAAGTATGACTGTCTTTTCAAAAGTAAAGATTCACACAATAGATAAGAAAATTACTAACAACTTCAAAATCAGTACCATAGTTCAACTAGGATTAATATAATTCTTAGAAAAAAAGACTACTTCGCCTTTCCAAAGTCATTCGCTTCTTTCTTGATTCTTTTGAGGATGTATATTGGCATCGGATAACATAAGTTGCACTTCGCTTTTTCAAAGTCATTCCTTTTCCACCGCCTTCCTCTATAGATGCCTGTTTCAAATCCTCAACTTTCTCAAATCGTTTCCTCCCTACATTATACACTCAAAGACAACTCAATAAATAGTTTTTTTATTTATTTATACACAAATATTAAATTATTCACCCTCATATAATACAAGTATACACAATCAAGACATGGGCATACATAGGTATTTACATAACCTAATAAACCAGATTCAAACAACATACACATATGTACAATTAGTATTTTTCACAACATAATAAATACAAGTTATTTACATAAGGTAAAAAACCAGATTCAACTCACGTACACATATGTATAGTTGTATTTTCACAAAATATTAAATACATATATGTATTCTTATATCATACAACCAGAATGCAGAGCCAATACACATGTGTACACTCCCATTATACTCAAACATAAAAACCCAATATGCAAGTGTACACATCTCTATACTAAAAGTATACACAGGTTTACCAATATTTTAACAAGTACAACGGGGAGCCAATGCACATGTGTATACTCCCATCATACTGAAAGGTATACATATACATACAACAACAGAATATACATATGTGTATACACCCTAAGATCTAACGACACATAATACATATGTGTATAACGACGTCTTTCCCACTATGAAACACAACACAAGCTACTAGCAAATTACCAGTATCTTACCACATATTGTGTATATACACATACGTACAACAACATGATATACATGTGTGTATGCACCCTTAGACCAAACAACATAGAATACATATGTGTATGAACCCTAACAGAAAACCAACTATTAAACAACCATTAATTTCTATTGTTTTATCAAAAAATAAAGTTTAATAACCAATCTTCCTTACTAATCGGATGAACCCTAACATAAACACATCCAGTTGACAAAATCGGAACGAACCAACTAACAAATCCACATTCGGATGACATACAAGAAGAAAAAACTAATTTACAATGAGATTTGGTACCTTCAATAATAGCCGGAAGATGTAAATGGTGAAGAAGAACGTTTCGTCGGAAAAAGATATGGTCATCAGTTGTTGAACTTCTAGAGAGAGAATGTAGGAGTAGTTTTTATTTTGATCGTATGTTTATAAGTGATGTGAGAAAATTGTGGGATTACCTTTTTAGAATGGAAGAATCAAAATTACAAAGCTACCCTCATCTCATTTAATTATATAACAAGTTACAAATAACAATTACAATATTACCATTGTTATTAATACTCAAGATCTCCTAAATAGATGGTTAGGATATGTTCATTTTGTTCACAAAAATACTATGGTTCACTCTTGAACCCTACCCTATATATAAATATATATATATATATATATATATATATATAGAGTAGGGTTCGCACGGAAAGTGTGTTTTTCCTAGAAAGTCTAGCAAGCGATCTGGTCCATCCGATTGGTGTGTTTAAGGGTTGAGATTAAATCAATGGCAATCTTGTAATATTTGAGTTTAATTAATTGATTGTTTTAAATGAGTAGGGGCAATTTTGTCAATGGCCGTGTTTTAAATCAATTAGATAACCGCCAGTTCCTAAATTCAAGCGATTTTCCCTCTCTCTCTCTCTCTCTCTCTCTCTCCAAACCCATCTTGGAAACCCCAATCCCTACCAAAAATAACTACAATAATGGAAGAAGATAACTTTAGAAACGATGGAGAGCATCGGATCAAATTAAAACACTTCTCCATCTCCACCATCTCCGAGTTCATCATCACCATTCAAATATTGTTCTTATCATCTCCGTTTTCTTGATGATGTGTTTTAACAGCAAGCAAATTAATACAGTTGTGTTTTAGCAGCAAGTAGATTCATACAGTTGTGGTTTAGCATCCAGATTCATACATATGTGTTTTAACAGCAAGCAGATTCATACAGTTGTGTTTTAGCATTCAGATTCATAAAGATGTGTTTTAACAGCAAACAAATTCATACAGATGTGTTTTAACAGCAAGCAGATTCATACAGATGTGTTTTAACAGCAAGCAGATTCATACAAATGTGTTTTAACATCCAGATTCATACAGATGTGTTTTAACAGCAAGCAGATTCATACAGTTGTGTTTTAACAACAAGCAGATTCATACAGGTGTGTTTTAACATCAAGATTCATATAGATTCATAGAGATGTGTTTTAACAGCAAGCAGATTCATACAGATGTGTTTTAACAGCAAGCAGATTCATACATATGTGTTTTAACATCCAGATTCATACAGATGTGTTTTAACAGCAAGCAGATTCATACAGCTGTGTTTTAGCATTCAGATTCATACAGTTGTGTTTTAACAGCAAACAGATTCATACAGTTGTGTTTTAACAGCAAGCAGATTCATACACTTGTGTTTTAGCATTCAGATTCATACAGTTGTGTTTTAACAGCAATCAGATTCATACCCTGTGTTTTACCATCTTTATATTGTGGGATCTATAAAAAAATTGACTTTAGCCCTGTAAACTGTTAAAACACAGCACCAAGAACATGCTGATAAATTCCAGTAATCTTCTGAACAATGGAATATGTGATGTAATGTGACATGGAATTTTAGTTAATGAACACATTGACTTCCAGATTTGAATTCGAAAATAATAAAAATTCCGAAAATTATGGAATTTTAGTTAATGAAGATACATTCCAAAAATAAAATTAAAATGTGAAATTACATGATAGCCCTTCTACTTAAAATCCCTCAATGACACATGTCCAATTCTTATTCCTTCCTAAACTTTCTAGGAAAAATAGACTTTCCACCTAACTCCTACTATATATATATATATATATATATATAGGGGACTGCTAGAATGAGAACCACCTCGAGTTGTAAGAACCGCGAGAACCACACCGTACGGGGCGAGGTGGACCAAATTTTTTTTTCAAAAACGTAGATGCATGTATTATAAACACATTCCTAAAAAAATTTAAAAAAAAAGTGTCGTGCGTGTAGTTTTTTACACAACAAGTTTGTGGTTTACGAGTTCCGTAAATTTATGGAACTCGTAAACCACAAACTTGTGGTGTAAAAAACTACACGCACGGCATTTTTTTAAATTTTTTTTTTTACGAATGTGTTTATAATACATGCATCTACGTTTTTGAAAAAAAAAAAGTGGTCCACCTCGCCCCGGATCAAGTAGTTCTCGCGGTTCTTACAATTCGAGGTGGTTCTCATTCTAGCGGCCCCCTATATATATATATATATATATATATATATATATATATATATATATATTCACATCTAGAGCATATATTTATAGGGTAGGAGTTGGCTACAAAGCCAACTTTTCCTACAAAGTGTAGGAAGTCATGTCCTTGTGACATATGGCAACTAGTTAATTTACTCAAAAGGGCATGATAGTAATTGATTAAATAAGTTATTTATGAGATAGATAATTATGGATAATTAATTGAGTTTTTTATGGAAACCCTTATTTTTTAAACTCAAGATTGATTCAGTTACGTATAACACATTAATAGCATTTTCCATCTCACATTCATATCATCCTTCATCCGAATCAAAAGTGTGAAACTTAAAACACACTATATGTTTCTTAATGTTGTGTTTTACCAGTTTCTGAGTTCTTCGCATCGTGTTATACTAGTTTTCACAATAAAACATAGTATCCTTCATAGCACATTCATCTCATCCTTCATCTGAAATTCAAAACATGAAACACATTAATTATTTCTTGACGTTATGTTTTATCAGTTTATTGTCTCTTCACATTGTGTTATATCAGTTTTCGCAATTAAACACACCCCTTAAACATAAACACACAAGTGCCTGAAAAACACAATATAAAACACACCAAACATTTATAACACATTTCTGGTTCTCTTTACCCATCATATTGTGTTTTATCAGTTTATGATTTCTTCACATTGTGTTATATTTATATCCATGATTTTAAGAGATTTTGGTTGTTTTTTAGTATAGAACATGATAAGTGAGAGAGAGAGAGAGAGAGAGAGAGAAGCTTGCGAGATTGAAGAAGTGGTTTATGGAATGACGGTTACTTGCCTTTTTTAAAAACACGACAAATGACTTTTGTGTCCTTCATCAATCAAATCATTCCTTATTTAAAATACAACTATTACTAAAATGCCACCAAGATGATCTCAACCATTAAAAACACTCATCCGATGGTCCAAATCACTTCCTACACTTTGTAGGAAAAACACACTTTGTAGAGGAACCTTACCCTATATTTATATACTAAAAGTCTAGAACTTATCTAATATTAATAGCAAAATAAAGAAGTGTTCATCAAGATCAACCAATGCAACCGATTGTTCATTTGTTCATCATAATTCATAACCTAAAACACTAAAACCTAATCATAAGCCATAAAATCTTCCTCCGAGTCCACATCAACCATCTCATCCAATTGTACATTAAGATCATCTTCCACATTGATTGGAACATCATCATCATCTCTATAGCGCGATCTTTTGGTCCTAGTACTTGGCCCAACTTCTTCGTTTCCTCACATTGCCTCTCGTACATCCGACAGCGAAGACCATCCGTACCCTGAATAAAGTCTTGAAGCTCATCTTGTGTTGGTGTAAGCCAATCATCATTTTCCTCTACATCTCTCAACAAAATAGGATCCAAAGATCTGTTGGCTTTTAATGAGTTCAAGCGCCTTTGTAACCTTGTGTTGTATTGAATGAATACAAGATCATTGAGTTTTTGTTGCAAAAGACAATTTCTTTTCTTTGAGTGTAACTGAACATAAAGAATAAAAGAATTACTTAACAAAGTAAATAAGTTGATTTAAATGTAATTTAATAGAAAGAACTTACATTATTGTCAAATGTACTCCAATTGCGTTCACAAGGTGAAGCGCTACAAGTTTGACTGAGGACACTAATAGCAAATGATTGGAGCAAAGGTGTGTCGATCCCATATGGACGCCACCATATATCTATATTTAATCATTTACATATTTGTTATAAATAATTGGAGTGATTTAATAAAATAAAATAAACTATATATATACTTACATGATGCAACTTTCGTTCTACCCCTTATAGCAGCCGCAGATCCAAATTGCCCAACTGAATCAATGTATAGATTCAAGTCCTGCCTCACTTTATCATTCTCCTCTATATTGGGCACTAGACAGTCAATAGCCTCGTAAAGTCCCGACAAAACTTCCGCATTCTTCTTTTTATCTTTCGAATTTTCCCCATGTAAAATAGTGGGGTTCAAGTAATATCCAACTTTAACACATTAAATAAAGAGTTAATATGAAAAGTAAACGATCTATATTAATTTAATTTTATACAAATAAATTTTAAGTTCAATAATTAATACATGCATGTAACGGGTGATGAAGTTGGTCGGTCCATCTTGCTTGAATGATACCTAAAATTTGATGGACAAGTCTTTCATCAGTTACATTTTTCTTGATTTGATCCTTTGCTCTAACCATTGCATCATAGATATAACCCATACTTGGCTTCTCTTCCGTATCAACCAATCTAACCACATCAACCAAAGGAGCTAGCACTTGACAAGCTAGTTGTATGTTGTCCCAAAATTTCGTTCTTCTCGCTATTCGCTCGACTCTCTTTCCAGCCACTGTCTTTGAAAAACTACTTTTCCTCCATTCTTCAGAGACAAACAATATGTGAATATGATGTCGATTCTCGTGGACACTCTGAATGGTATAAAACTGAGTTGCAAACCTAGTTACACAAGACCTGTGCAACTCTTTGTTTCTCGTCAACTTCCACATTAGATTAAGAATCCTTTCGTGGTTATAAATGAAAACCACAATTGCTCTTGCATCAGCCAGGGTAGTCTTTATCTTTGGTTCTCACCAATATCTTGAATCATGAGGTTCACACAATGTGCTGCACAAGGAGTCCAAAACATCCTATTGTAAAATCTTTCCAGCGGATTTAAAGTTTGACCCGTTATCTGTAATTAACTATAAGAAACAAAGTAAAAACATAAGTCAAAACATAACAAATAATATTTTATGGCATTTTTAACAAATATGTAAAAGTACCTGCATAATGTTCGCCTCTCCAACTTCTATTATCACCTCATTTATCATCTTCACAATTAAATCAGCATTCTTCACATGCTCCGATGCATCAATTGATTTCAAAAATATTGTTCCAAAAGGACAATTGACTAGGAAGTTTATCAAACACATTCCTTTCCCGTCTGTCCAAAAATCGGACATGATGCTACACTTATATTCTTCCCAATGTGGCCGAAACGAATCCACAAATTCTTTCGTTTCTTCCAACTTTCGTTTCATCAATGACACACGAATATTATGATAAGATGGAGCTGGCATACCTATAATAATGTCATAACTTATAAACTTTAAGTAATAAACAAATTAATAAATAATAAACTATCATTAAATCTTTATCACATTTAAATACCTCTTCCATAATCTCCAATGGCATTGATCATATCTTGGAAACCTTCATCACGTACGACATTAAAGGGTAAACCAACCGAATAAGCCCAAGTTGAAAATTTATCCCAAGCTTCCATCTTTAACTTCTCTTTTATTGGATTATTTCTATCCATTGTAGTTTGCTTTGTTTTTCCATGATCGGTCTTAAACATGCTATCAATAGAATCTCGCACATTGCTAGAACCCACAAATTTCTTTTTCTTTGAAACATTTTTTTTTGTAACAACTTCTTGTACATTATATTGATCGTCCTCATCCTCGTCTTCATCAACATCAATTGAATGTGATCTAAGAATCTCCATATTTCTTTTCTTTTCTAGTTATACCTTTTCCTTTTCTTTAATTGACGCTAAGACACTTTGCTGGATATCCACACTCACTTTCGAACAACCTTTGACTTGTCCTCCGGTATGAGTAAGATGTTGCTTTAGTCGTGTAATTCCTCTGCTCATCTTATGACCACAAAGTTTGCACCATACACATTGTTTTCTAGCGGGATCTCTACACTCTCCCCATTCCCAAGCCATATCTCTATTTGAACTTTTTGGGAAGTGTTTGCAACTTGGGCTTATTTGGGACAATGTTTGCAACTTTATGTGATTCACATCTTTTCCTTCATTTTGTCTCTTAATTCATTTCCCTTCCCCTCCTCCTGTTAAATGAGACTCGGGAACACAGTGGTTTTCATTGCCAGTTCAAATCATGAAAAAAATAGTCCGTGTTTCAAACCAAGAATTGAAATCGACAATGGAAGAAAATCGACTGAGACTGAATGACATATTAGGGTTCAAGTATAATCAGGGGAATTAAACTATATTCTAAAGATGAATTGATATGAAGCGTACCTTAAATCAGATGAATCGACGACACAATCGTTTATTAAAACAACACTTTAAATCATACATCACGTGATCACCATTATCTGAATCGGAACCGGAGTTGAATACCGTAGTCCAAACCTTTATCTTGTTCAAAAGCTTCAAAACAAAAATTAGGGTTTACATGATTTCAAGTAATTATGACCGTATATTAGCGATTAAAACCTGAGATGGTGTAATTAGTCCAAACCTTTATCTTGTTCAAAAGCCTCAACACAGAGTGAAGCCGTGCAGATGAACTCGATTGTGAATATTTCTGTAACAATGATACATCAACGGAGTTCTCTCCCATAATTTGAAATAAGAGGAGAGAAAAAAAAGATAGAGAGAGAAGAAAGAGTAGACGACGTGTTGATGAAGAATGAGGTGGTGAACTGAATGAAGAACCAAAATTTCAAAACTTCATTTCAAAATTAAATGGGTAAATTACATTTTCCGTCCCATGTTTGTATTGGATTGTAATGGATGCCCTTTAACTTCATTAATTACTGACTTACAGTCACTATCCTTTATTTGGAAATCTCATTACAGTGTACGCCCTTTAGCATTAACCAGGTTAAAAATTTCAGTCAAGTATGGCATGTGTTTTACACATGAGGGTAGATTAGTAATTTTATAATCAAATCCCCTCCATAGGTAAAAACTTTTTTTTTTCCAAAAAAAACATCAAGCAATGCTACTGCTGTTTCTCATGGTGCTTCATTTCATAATCCAACTTTCTTTCAAGAATCAGTTTAACCTAAATCACGATCACCAATGAGTCATTCATTATCTATATATTGATGAATTTTTTATGAACATAAATGAAATTTATTTTGCATCTTCTGAACTTTAAAGTTCCATAAAGAATCCATAAAAGACCACTCTGACCAAATCATATGTGGTGTTGACATTGGCACCATACAGGAGTCTGCTGCTTTTAAACGAACCGTTTCTGAACATAAAGCCACCAGTAAATCCCTCAAATCCACCACCATCACCAAATCCCCAAATCCATCCGTCGTTACCACCACCAGTAAATCATCCGGCCACCACCACCAAATCTGACCTAAATCTGGCGGCGATGATGTTTTCGAAAATGTAATGGGCTTTGAGGGTCGCAGGAGGTTGGAGACGACCTATTGTGGGTGCGACAGTGGTGGGTTCTTTCGAGGATGTGAAGGGCGGCCACTTTCTAGTGAGAGGAAACCCTAGCCATGCCACGTTGTCGGGAGTTTTCGAGGATCTGATGGGCGGCGCCGGCCGGCAATGGTGGGGTTATTTCAAGGGCATGCGTAACACCACCGCCATGGCACGCTGTCGCCATGGCTCTGCCACCAAGTGTGGTGACCGACTGTTTTCTAGAGAGAGAGACATGAGAGAGAAAAGAGAGAAAGGGGATAAGGTTTTGGATTGTGTGGCTGTAAAAATGAGAGGGATAAGAAATTATGTTTTAAGTATTTGTAAAATTACTAACCTACCCTCATGTGCAAAGCACATGCCACATTTAACTGAAATTTCTAACCTGGTTAGTGTTAAAGGATGTACAGTGTAATGAGTTTTTCAAATAAAGGATTATGACTGTAATTATTGAAGTTAAGGGCATCTATTGCAATTCAATACAAACATAAAGGACGAAAATTTTAATTTACCCAAATTAAAATGTCCAGAGATGTACTTATTATAATATATCATTAATACATATTCATATATTTATGTATTATAATTTGTTAAATGAAGTGATAAAAAGAAAATTATTTAATAAAATGAGGTGATGTAATAATAAAGTCCTCTGTAGTGGGGCGCTATTTGGGTGGGTTTTTGACCCATAGCGCTCAATGGCGCCTAGAACATCACGACGAGGGGCTTTATCGGGCAAAAAATAAAGGGCAGCGCCATCTCCTATGCGGCGCTATGCTTGTTTGGTTTTCAAATTTTGACCATTGAACGGTCAGATTTAAAAAAAAAAAAAAATCAATTTCCAATCTATAAATACCTCCCACATCTCCCATTTTTTTTACAATTCATTACATCTCTTCCATTCTGTTAGTGCAGTTGTCTGTCGACTACATCTTTGTTCGAGTCTTAGAGAGAGAGAAAGACAAGTTGTTACGAGTTTCACTACGAGATTGACTACGGCAATATCCAAGGGGGAGATTGTTGATGCATATTTTGTCTATCGCCTTCGTCAATCCGAGTCATAGTGAGAAGCCGGAAGGAATCAAGCGCATAATGTCATATTTAGTTAGAAATGGCAAGGTGGCAAACTTGTAATTAATGAGAACTTTCATTAAGTTGCCTTGACCATATAAATAGGGGATTATGTCACTAGTTTAGTAAGACTTTTAGAGATTTTAGAGTTCTTGAAAGAGATTTTGAGAAAGACTTAAGAGATTTTTGAGAGATTTTGGAGAAGTTGGAGAAGACTTTTAGAGATTTTAGAGTTCTTGGAAGAGTTTAGGAGAAGACTTGGAGAGGAGACTTTCTAGAGAGAGAAAGTAGAGAAAGAAAGTTGTATATACGTGATTCTTGTATCGTTCTTGTCAAATTTAGCAATGGAATCACATTAGTAGTACGTTATCGTGTGTTCGGTCACGTTCGTTCACGGATTCCGCACGTGAAACGTTCGTTACGCAATCGAACGGTGCCAAAACCGGTCCTACACATTCTTCTCTATATTTTTTTTATAAAAGTGTAGAAACTTCTCCCACCCTATTCTAAAAAAAATGGGTTCCCCATCGGAAGATTCGTTCACCAATGTTTACCGAAGATGTTTTTCACCCGAAGAAATCGCAGAGGAGGAAGAAGCGGTTACGAGTGCATGTACTCTCGTGATACAAGCAATGGAGCACGTTCGGCCTACTCCTCCTCCACGCCCCATTTTGAGGCGCACCTATATCTTGCGAGATCGTGAAGCCGCGAACGAGCGTTTGATGAAAGACTATTTTGATCCCACACCGGTTCACGGACCCAATGTTTTTAGACGGCGGTTTTGGATGAGCCAAAGGTTATTTTTGCGCATTAATAATGATTTGGAAGATAAGTATGATTTCTTTAAGCAAAGAATGGACGCACGAGGATATTTAGGCTTCAACTCAATTCAAAAGGTCACTTCCGCTTTACGCATATTAGCCTACGGAAAACACGTACGACATCAATGACGAATACTTGAAGATAAGGGAGAAAACAACACGAGATTGCATGGAACAATTTTGCGATGGTATTTTTTAATCACTTCTATTTATTTACTTTTATTTTTAAGTAAAGCACTAGTAAAACTTTTATATATTAAATTAAATTTTAGGTATATGTCAGTTATATGGAAACTTTTATTTGAGAAATCCCACTTGGAACGACCTTCTACAAATAGATGAGGTGCATCTAGAAAAGCATGGAATACCCAGCATGATTGGTAGCTTGGATTGTCGTCAATGGCGTTGGTATAATTGTCCAACCGCATGGCGAGGTCAACATACACGGGGTGACCAGAAAGGGCCAACTTTGGTTTTACAAACGATTGCGTCATACGACCTTTGGATTTGGTCGGATTTCTTTTGTGTAGTCGGGTGTCTGAACGACATTAATACCTTAGAGGCTTCACCATTATTAAAGAGCTGTATTTCTGGAACGATACCAAAGGCCGGTTTTCATGCAAACGGGAACGACCACGAGCATGGCTACTATCTGGGCGATGGTATATACCCGGAGTACTCGATTATTGTTAAAATATTTTCTGAAACGTTCGATGAGAAAAGAAAGTATTTTAAAAAACTACAAGAGTCTTCGAGAAAGGACATCGAGAGGTGTTTTGGGGTTCTACAACAACGATGACATTTTATCAGAAATCCTTGTCGTATGCGTCATAAGCATAGATTACGAGTGACCATGTACGCTTGCATCATTATGCATAATATGATCATAGAGGATGATGGAAAAGCGATATGCCAAAACTATATTCCGGAAGATTTAGTTGAAGGAACCCAAGCAACAATGGAAGAGAGACTCATATATGCTCAACTATTGCGATCTAAGGAAATACATAACACGTTGAAGGCGGATTTGGTCGAGCATGCTTGGGCGATTCGCCCAATGCGACACAATGGTGACGGCGAAGAAGATTCCGAGGAAGAAGAAGTTGAGGAATCCGAAGCCGGGAACTTTAAAGACGTAGGTTTAGATGCTGGAGAAAACGAAGAGGAAGAATGAGAGAACGACGATGAAGACGAAGAATAAATATATTCTTTTTTTTAGTGTAATGTTTTTTCTATTTTATTTTAATGTCTTTTTAATTTTATTGTAATGTTTTTTTATTTAATGGAATGGTTTTTAATTTTATAAAGTTAGAAATTAATTAAAAAATTTGAAAACTAATTAATTGAGTAATGATGAGGTAGGTGCTTTATAACTACGGGCTTAAGTGACATAACGCCCCATAAAGCCCATGTTTGACGTGACACGACACGTGTCGTATAACGCCCACAAAGAGGCTTTATGACTACGGATAGCTTAGGTTAAGAAAAATATTGTTAACGTAACATGAGATAGATACATAAACTTTTCTTATGTCATATTCTAGTCTCCTTTAATAGGAAGGGGAGATTTTCGCAAAATCCCAATTACAAATGTATTATATATCAACACGCGTAACATAATATTTTAAATATGTTTGTTTTTCCTTTTGTACTCTTTTTATTTTTTATCTCTCTTTATTTTTTGATTATTTAACCAAATAAGTATTAAAAGGTTAAATTTAATATTTTTTTATCATTTAACCGTTATACTCCTTGTAAAATGTCATGATACATCAATTTATTTTTATCCTGTAACCGTCATACGAACTATCACGTCGGTTCATGGGACATGTTGATTTAATCGCCAACTTCAAAAATAAGGGATGTGCCGGTTCGCATGAAAAACCACGTTGGTTCATAATGGGAAAGGCATTCACGCTTTAAACTAATACAAATATTAGTATCATTAGATATATTTACAGATTTATATATTGGAGAAGAATACATTACTGTTAGATGATATTAGTAACCTATAAACAATCAACTACTTTAAGCATAAGGTGGTTGTAACTTTGGCTTTGGGAGAGTTTCAAAAAAAAATGGAATTTTCCGTTTTAACCTTCAAGTTTTAATTCTTGACAATTTAAGCTTAAAGTTTTAATCCTTGTTTCCTTTTTAACCCTAGAGTTTTAATCTTTGACAATTTAAGTTTAAAGTTTAATCTTTGGTAATTTAACCCCTTTAATTAATTTGATTTTTCACTTCTAATTCAAAAATTTCAATCTTTTGCGATTTAACCACTTTGATTTTTTTTACTTATGTGTTGTAATCTTGGCTTTTGGGGGGTTTTCAAAGAAAAAATGGTTATTCATATGGTTGTTCCGTTGTTGTAACCTTGGCTTTGGGGATTTTTCAAATTTTTTCGCTTTATAGCTCATTCGAAATTTTGTGACTTAACACATCGCAACGTGCGTCTTTGGTTTAACGTTTTTACATTTCGTTCTAACGCGAGTTAACACGACGCAACGTGCGTGTGTGGGTGAACGTTTTTACATCATCTATTTTTTTCCGTTTGACAGGTTTAACATAACGTGCGCATCCTAAATCGACTTAGTTATAACTAAAGAATTCCCGCCGCATTGCGGCGGGTCGTAATTCTAGTTATTATTAAATAGAACGTTTGGTATTTAACAATAATCAATTAAACGATTTATACAAAGTATTATACTCATTTAAGATCCGACATATTAATTCAATATTTAAAACCACCATGCTAAAGACAATTATCATCAACATCCCGTTGCAACGCGAATGATAGCGTTAACTCGTTAAATAACAATATCATATCATAATTTTTCGTTTCTCTCTTACTAAACAACGATATCAAATCATTATTTTTTCATTACTCACTAATATATTTAATATTTATTATTTCAACAAATTCTTTTGTTATTTTTGTGTATTAATAACTATTTAGTTTAATATTTTATTGATCCAACCCCATATAATACATGTGTTTTAACCTAATATAATATATTAACAAAGCTAAGTAAAATTTTATAATAGAGTAAACTACCATTTTGGTACATGTGGTTTGGGCACTTTTGCCAATTTAGTCCAAATCTCAAACTTTTTAAATCTGAGTCTCTGTGGTTTCACTTTTATTGTCATTTTAGTCCAAAATTCAAAAACCCCCTTTTGACTGTTGCAAACTGCCTATTTTGTCTTTTTGTGCAGAGGCATTTTTGTCCAACTGATTTTCATTTAACATATTAACTAAATAAATCAACCAGCACATCATCTTCCCCAAGTTGTTTCAAAACCAGCATAATTGATCCCCTGATTCACCAAAATCCTCCCCCCCCCCCTCTCTCTCCCTCTCTCCTCTCTGCCGCCACAAGCACCACCACTTGCCACCACCCTCTCGCACCCCCACACCACAACCACACCCACAAGCACCACCTCTTCAGAGCAGGCGGCGATCTGGAATCCAAGCAGCGATGGAGTCACACTCGAGTTAGGGTTTGACGGCGGCGCTCCGGCAGCCGGAGGTGATGAGTCTTTCGTGTGCCGGTGAGCCCTACAAACCCAAACCTTTTACATCTTCCCCTACAAAACAATCAAAGATCAATGAGAGAACAGTCTGACCGGATGTTCATCGGTCAAAACCCTACAACAGCTACCGGTGAACACCACTAATGGTGGGTTTCTGTTCATGAACAAGGAACAAAGACGGCTGTCGGCGGCTATGGGTATATAACACCACCGCCACCATGAACACCACCGCCACCTCCTCCTCCCCCCTTCTCACTACCGCCACCATGAACACCACCGTCACCTCATCCCCCCTAAACCCAACCCCATCTGATAAACCGAACCTAAATTGTACATCTAGTTATACCCGCCGGAGAGGGTTTGGGGGTTGGAGTGAGAATATGAGGGTTTAGGGGTTGGAGTGAGAGTATGAGGCTTTGGGGGTTGGGTTTGGGGAGTGTGTAATCCTCTGTTCCTTCGTCTTTAGATGTGTAATCATTCGTCTCGCTCCATTCGTCTCCGTTTCTTCTGTTATTATCTTCCGCCATTGAAGAGGATGGAATAGGGAGGTTGAGTTAGAGGTGTACAAATCGGTTTTTTTTTTCAAAAACCGGTTTCGGTTATTAACCGAACCGGTTTTTTCACTCAAAACGAAAACCGTTTTTTTTTATAACCGGTTTCGGTTACTAACCGGTTTTTCAAGTCCAAAACAATAACCGGTTAGTACCGGTTTTTAACCGGATTTTTTTCCCGGTTTTAACCGGTTTTTAAAAACCGGTTTCGGTTATTAACCGGTTTTTCAGATCAAGATTAGTAACTGGTCACAAACCGGCGGTTCGGTTATAAAACCGGTCCGGTTATAAAAAAAACCGGTTTCGGTTTTTTTCCCGGTTTCGGTTCTAAAACCGATTTTTTTGTACACCTCTAGGTTGAGTAGAGGTGGAATGTGTGGGTTCGGAGACTCTAAACTAGGGTTTCTGCTTGCTCTGTTTTCTTTTTGTTGTTATGTGGATGAAGAGAAGATTATGAGGGTTTTGTTGTTGTTAAATGACTATTTTGTCCCTGAGGAAAAGGACAAAATAGCAGGGTTTTTTTTTAGAAATCTGAGTTGATTTTGCTTTTGGACTAAAATGGCAATAAAAGTGAAACCACAGGGAGCCAAATTTAAAAAATTTGAGATTTGGATTAAATTGGCAAAAGTGCCCAAGCCTCAAGGACCAAAATGACAGTTTACTCTTTATAATAAGAGAAAAATGCCCGGATAGTCCCTATGGTTTCGCATTTTTTCACCTATGGTCCTAAACTTTCTAAAATTACCTGAATAGTCCCCAACTTTTCATTTTTTGTTCCCGGATAGTCCATGGGTCTAACTTCAGTTTGTTTTCTCTGTTAAATGGGTGTGAAATGACCAATTTACCCTTTCCTTTAAAAGGCCAAACCACAGGGACTATCCGGGCATCTTCTTCATTTTTAGAGAAAAACCCCACCACCACGCTTCATCTTCAACCTCCACCCAACATCACCCTCCACCATCACCTTCTTCTCTGCAATTTTTCTTTGAAGAAACCCTAAAACACCCAAGTCACCTCACACCCCCTCATCACCTCTGTCTCTCTCTCTCTGATGATTACCAACGGAGATGATGCCGGCCCGGCCACCGTCTTGTAAAGGCACCAAGATGATTTAGAGTGTGTTGATGGAAAGCATTCACAAATCAAAGGCTGAGAAGGCTAGAGAGAAGACGTTGTCTGACCAGTTTGAGGCTAAACGTGCCAAGAACAAGGCTAGCCGGGAAAGGAAATTGGCTCGCAGGGAGGAACGTTTTGCTCAGGTAATTTGTTTTTTTTTTAAATGCATTAGTTAATGGTTAATTTGGCATTAATGCTATTTTAAACCAACATGTATTCTTTAATTGTGTTTTGATACATCAATAAGCCGTTCTGATGGTGTTTGTGATTGTTTATTCAACATTCTTATCAAATTCTTAATTTATAACTGTTCATTCATTTTGTTCAGGGCCCACAGGAGAAAGTTCCAGCTCCAGCAGCTGCTGTTCCTGCAGCACAACCTGCACAGTGAGTGAACACATTTGCTTCTGTTTTCTTGATGGATTCTGTTTGATTGTATGCTTTTTCTTTATTTGACAATTGATGGATATTGCCATGATTATTTGCAGGGCAACAAAGAAATCCAAGAAATGAGATCTGAATTTTTTGTCGATGTTAGGTATGAAGAAATTGGGTGTTTTAAAAATGTAGAAGATGCCCGGGATAGTCCCTGTGGTTTGGTCTTTAAAGGAAAGGGTAAATTGGTCATTTCACACCCATTTAACAGAGAAAACAAACTGAAGTTAGACCCATGGACTATCCGGGAACAAAAAATGAAAAGTTGGGGACTATTCAGGTAATTTTAGAAAGTTGGGGACTATAGGTGAAAAAATGCGAAACCACAGAGACTATCCGGGCATTTTTCTCTATAATAAAATAACTAAATGGTACATCAAAATTTGATCTAAAAGACAAGGTTTTATTCAACCGAATACACAAGTTTTTTTAATGATACAAAACCTTTTACTACTTAATATATAAAATTTCATTTATTCAAACGCACATTTTGAACACCAAACATAATAGAAGTGCCTCAAGCAGAGATCAACAGTACCATATCTCTGCAACTCACTTCCAGATAAAAGCAATTGGACTATTAACAGTGTAATTTCCACCGGACCATGCTAGACGACCAAAGCGGGTGGTGTTTGGAGGCCTAGACATAGCGGTGAATGTCACAGTATACACCTTCTTTTCATTTTTCTTGATGAAAGTGAGCTCTTCTGGCTCAACTTTGATCTTCACCGCACGCGTCTTTGATGATGTCGAAACCTTGTAAGTTGTTGGAGCACCTTCATTCACATTCGTCAGAGTCCTCGTGTAATTAACGACGGTTTGTCCTGAAGTTGCCGACAAAGGAACCATAAAAGAGGGGTAATTAAGATCTTCTGCCCTGTAGTTCCTGCCTTTGACACATTTGAAGCTTTCATCATACTTCCTAATAGCAGTAGCATTGAGGTTCAAAGCACAAAGGAAGCTCAGGTAGTCGTCCGTCGAGGCATTATAAACAAGACCAGGATTAAGGGCGGAAATCGGGTTAACATGTCCTGCACCTAGATCAAAGGGTGTTGCTGGCTCACCCGTTACAACATCCAACAGCTCTTTACTATTTTTGTATGTGTTATATGCAGTGGTCATAAGTGCAGATTTAATAGCTGCTGGACTCCATTCCGGGTGCGCTATTTTTAGTAATACTGCTATCCCACTCACGTGTGGGCAGGCCATCGATGTTCCCCACTTAATATTAAATTCCACACGTCGAGTATCATTTTCTAATCCTGAGGGACTTGCTTTACCACTCCAACCAGCTAGAATATTCACTCCAGGTGCTATGATGTCAGGTTTGAGTAGATGTTGTGCATTCGGATTCGGACCCCTGCCACTGAATGCTGCAACTATTGGGGATGGTTGGACGCCTAATTTGGTTCCTTCAAATGAAATTGTAGCCTCTGAATTATGATTTGAGACTATATAGCTCTTGATTTCATCGCGAGCTCTCTTGTTTACCACTATGGTTGGTATGAGGTGGAGGTCAACTTCGAGCTCTTTCAAGCGGTAAACAGTGTTAGCTAGGATCATTCCTACCCCACCAGCTTCCTTTACCACCATACCCTGTTTCACTTCTGAAAACCATCCCATCTCACACATGACAATTTTTCCGGTAACACTTCCTTGTGGCAAAGAACCTGGAAAACATAGATTACTATATGATATGTTACTAACGTGACCAGCGAAAACAAGTGGCACCATGGAACCTGGTAATGGTTCCTCACTAGTGTACATTGAAACTCCTGAGAAATTCTTTCCATTGCCAAGGGTAACATAGGCAGGAAAATCACGGTCCAGACTCGATGCTCCAACTGTAATTACCCATGGGGCGTTGTTCATTACGGTCTGAGAAGCTGGTCCGTCATTGCCTGCAGCGATTGATACGAATATTCCATGGGATACTGCCCTAAATGTCATGTAAGCAATGGGTTTTAAGAAATAATTGTCTAATGGGCAGCCGAATGACATTGATAATATATCGACACCATCAGAGATTGCCGCCTCAACTGTAGCTAGTACGTCACTGCCAAAGCATCCTCTCCGCCAGCATGCTTTGTAAACAGCCAGCCTAGCATGAGGAGCCATTCCTCGTGCGGTTCCTTTGGCATAACCAAAGAGACTAGCGCCAGTGACTGCTGAACCAACTGCTATAGTCGCACAGTGTGTTCCATGCCCATTTTCGTCTACTGGAGACCTCGAATCAACATTCTCGTTAAATGTTCCGTTGAGCGACGCTTCATATCCTCTCAAGAAATATCTCGCACCGATTAGTTTTTTGTTACAACTAGATTCGTTGAAGCCTGTACCGTTCTGGCAAATACCTTTCCACCTACTAGGAATAGGGCCAAACCCCGTATCATCTAGACTCTTACTTCCGGGCCACACACCAGTGTCCAACACTCCGACGATTACATCAACTTCTGACTTGGCCACGGAAAGCATTACATCACTTGAATCATCTAGTCCAAGAAACTCAGGTGACCGTGTGGTTTGAAGCTCGTATATCGGCTCTTCTTGGATAGACACAACCCCATGTTTCCGTTTAAGTAGCTTTGCTTCATCAACAGTGAGCCTGGTAGTGAAGCCATGCATAACCTTGTCGTAAGCATACAGCATATCAGTGGGCTTGGACACAGATCCTCTCATTGTGGCATCATACCAGTGTAGGTGGTGAGAATATGCCATTGGCATGAGGGACTTGTCCATGTGAACGATATACGTCTTCCGAGGGTCTGCAGCCACGTAACAGTAACGGTAACACATTATCGCCATTACTGTCATCAGGAAAACATTCTTTGGCTTCATCTTCTTAAGATTTTTGGGTTGGATTTGAAGTGAGGTGGTGGTATCTACTGCTATTTATAACTTAAAACTATGAGAAAAAGGATATGCTTATCCTTCAAGTGTGGCTATTAACATCATAGATCCATAAAAAAAAATCAAAAAGATCTGTTCTAAGAGTGAGTCTTAAATTTATTCAATTTCTACATTAATATATGAAAAGTAGGTGTAGGATGTAATATGTACGATGTAAATTAATGAGCATTGATGTCTAACTAATGTATTGAAGACAAGAAGAGGGCCATCAATTTGAATGTAAAGTTTTCAAAACATGGGTTATTAAGTACTCAACAGTTTTCAAATTCAATGTTTATTTCTCAATACGATTACAAACTAATGGTAGGTAGACGAGCAACAAGCTGCGCCGCTACCCCTTTCTGAATAGCAAACCCTACCCTGCTAAACACAAAATTCTGCCCCTTAACATGTGCGGTGTTACTGCTTACCACCTGTTGAACCCGCTTAAGGAACCGCACCGCGTCAGGGGCGAGAGCGCCAAATGTATCGAAAGCGAACGGGACGAACACGTGCTGATTCTCGATGCAAGCTTTTTCGTGTTTAGCTACTTTGCCCGCCTCTGCCTTGGTAATCGCATGTCCCGCCACAAACCCGTGGTCCCTTAACCCAACGAGGGGGGACACACCTGTCAAATCGACACACGCGTGTTTCCCTCCTTCCCATCCAAAAACAAGAATGTCCGCGGGCCGTAGCGTAGATCTCCCTTCTAATGGATCAGTCAAGAAGTTCACCGGAGCTTCCTTTTTTGCCGAGATACCTGCTCGCTTAAGGACATCATACAGCACATCTCGAACTAAATCATGTCGATACTTAAAGCCCGGTAATTCTTTGCAATGTACTGCATGCTCCCCAAAAGAATCCAAGCAACACTTCCGACATACAGGAGCTTTTTTATATGATATGGGATTGTGAAATATATAAATATTTTTGTAACAAAAAAAAAAAAAAAATTAACGTTGAAGTAATTGAAGAAAGCCGTACATTAGTTGGACCTCTCCCATGGGACATATGTAAATTCAAGACGTGAGATTCAAAATTCTACTATCAAAAAATAAGTAAATGTTTTGCCATAGAGTATCACCATCGAAAGGCTTCTAACAAAGATGAATCTTAAAAAATCTGATCCTTGGGCCGCTATCGAACCGTTAAAAAATCTGTTCCCGAGTTTGTTCCAGATTGAAGTTGATAAAAAGTGCAGGATTAGCGAGAGAGTGTCTAACGGTTCGGGCCAGGTTAGTCTCCTTTGGAAGTGGAAAAGACCCCCGGCCCAAGGCTCTGAACGAGAGGAACTGCATCAGCTGAACAGTTTATTGGAATCGGTTACGGTTACGGATAGATCGGACAGATGGATTTGGATTGGGGAAGGAGAGGAGGTTTTCAGCATTGCTGCAGTTAAAAAAACGATTCTGAAGGGCAGGGGTTCGAGTACCGGATCGAATTTTAAGTGGTGCAAGTGGGTTCCTGTCAAGTGTAACGTTTTCGCTTGGCGTGCGGTCATTAACAGGATTCCTACTGTAGAAGCCTTGCGGAGAAGAAACATTAATATTCAGAATTCGATATGTCTTTTCTGCATGAAGGAGAAGATGAGGTATGTCATCTCTTTACAGGTTGCTTTGCGGCCAACGTTTTGTGGAATTATGTTAGTAAATGGTGCCGTGTTCCGCAAATCTTTGCTTTCTCTGTTCAAGACCTGTTGGTGTCTTACGTGACGTGTGGTCTAAAGGAGCCGGAAAACGTCATTTTTCAAGGTATAATGATCATAGCTTGTTGGAGTCTTTGGAAGGCGAGAAATGAAGCTAGGTTCAGGAACGTGCCGGTTAGAATTGAGAAGGTTATTAGTGAGGTAGCGTTGGGGTTTCTTTGGGTTAAGAATAGAACGAAATTCAAGAGTTTATCTTGGGATAACTGGTGTAAATTTGTAATTATGTAATTTTGTCGTGTTTTTGGTGCCCCGGTTTCTGGGGTGGTTGTTCGTTAATGAAGTTTACATTTCAAAAAAAAAAAACAAAGATGAATCTTAACAAAGATCGATTGCAAATGTCATGTGACTATAAAATTATGAAAAATAATCATGATTATTGGTAGTAACTATGATGGATGATGGAGTATTTGAGTGTTATTGTTCCTTGATAAGACCCTAGGCTGAAGCCAAAGTCCCATAATCGACCTCCAAAGATTTGGCCAATATTAATCCAATAGTTTCGAAAATTCCTACTGAGGTCAAATCAAATCGATGTTCGAATGAGGTAAAATCGATTCGAACTAAGAACACCGATTGGCCGAGTTTTTTATGTTGTTATGGGCGTCCAATGTTGCTCTTGTTAATGTTACAACCCAATTTAGGTTTACACATGTGAATCATTCAAACAACACCTTTTGGCCCAGCTAAGATAGCACCAAACTCCACTTGATCAAACTAAAAAGCAAAGTCACGAGTCGGTTCGGCCCTCTTACTAATATTGGAAATCTAGAACTGAGGACTGCCCATTAGCATCATATTGGTCCAATCACGGGTCAGCTTTGCTCCATTTTCGGTTATTTTCCGTACATTACTGAACCCGTGTTTTCTTATGAATGGACTGAAATTGACATATTTTTTACATAACATGTTTTGTCTCTAGAATATAAACATACCTAATTTCGATATATTGGGCTTAACTTGACTGTAATTGATATTCTTTACATAACATGTTTTGTCTCTAGAACATAAACATATCTAATTTCGATAGACTGGGCTTAACTTTTTGGTTGGAACTTGTTTCAGACACCTAATAACCGTGTTAATTAAGTTTCAACTGGACTCAATTAGGCTCAAGGCTGGTGGCAGCGAATAACCATCTAACATATCAGGGTCGTTGACCAATTCCGAAATCCAATCACCATGCATAGCATGCAACTCTAAAGTATCACACAAATCGTTCTCACTACCAAACTAGCCTAATTAGTCCAGATCATGCTAATTGTACTGCACCAACAATGTATCTAGTCTTTTTCCTTCAAAAAACAAACTAGTATATATAGAAGATCAACACAAGGACACCACGCATATTAACTCCCTGTTGTGCAATAACTATCTTATATCTTAGTTGACGTTTTTGGTCCGTAGGATGCTATAGTTAATTTAGCAGTAATTATAGTTTTGATCGATTACAAGGTTTCTACATTCATCGAATTGGTTTGAGGAAATCATGGGAAGAAAGAATGTTGTTTTCTGCTGTTTGTATTTCTTCATTACTGTTTGGAGGGGGGATGGTTTCCATGTAGCTGTTGGAACCGATAGAACGGGCAGTAATGGGACCCAAGGAATGGATATCAGGCATGAAGATAAAAATACTACGGTGGCTGCTTATGGCGGAGCGGGAAATGGTGGTGTGGGAGGTTCTGGTGGAGGAGTTGGGTCTAGTAACGTAGGAGGGAGGGGATACGGGTCAAGAAATAGGGGAGGGAATGGAAATGTAGGAAGAGGTGGAATAGGCACTGGCAGCGGTGGATTTGGTTCTGCTGGTGGTAATATGGGCGGTGGTGGTGGTGGTTCTACTGGTGGTAATACGGGCGGTGGTGGTGGTTCTGCTGGTGGTAATACGGGCGGTGATGGTGGTTCTGCCGGTGGTAACACAGGTGGTGGTAGTTCTACTGGTGGTAATATGGGTGTCGGTGGTTCTGCTGATATGGGCGGCGGTGGTTCTGCTGATATGGGCGGAGGTAGTGGTTCTGTTGGTGGTAATAGGGGCGGCGGTGGTTCTGCTGGTGGTATGGGAGGTGGTGGTGGGGGTAATATGAGGAGAGGTGGTGGTTATACTAGGGGTAACAGGGGAAGAGGTGGCGGTTATGCTGGTGGTAATATAGGTGGAGGTGGTGGTTATGCTGGTGGTAATATAGGTGGAGGTGGTGGTTATGCTGGTGGTAATATGGGTGGAGGTGGTGGTTATGCTGGTGGAAATATGGGTGGTGGTGGTTATGCTGGTGGTTCTGCTAGTGGTAATATTGGTGGCCGTGGTAAAGGATCAAGTCCCGGTTGGGGAATTGGTGTTGGTAGAGGTGGTGCAGGTGGCGGTAGTTTTGGTTCTGGATATCGCAATGGTGGCAATGCTGGTGGAGGTGGTGGTTCTGTCTCGGGATCTGGTAACTGGGGTGGATATGCAAATGGAGGAAATACATTCGGAGGTAGTACCCAAGGAGGAGTTGTGGGTGGTGGCTATGGGTCAAACGGAGGTTTTGCTGGTGGTGGATTCGGTCCTAGGACGGGTTCAGGCACTGGTTATGGTAGTTTTGGAGGTTCAGGTGGCGGTTTTGGTGGCCGTGATGGCAGCAACATTGGTACAGATGGAGGAAATGGGTTTGTAGGGGGTCCTCATGACACAGAAGACAAGAAATAAAATGAAAGAACGACTTAGAATAAGCATGTTTTTTCTCTATTAATCATGTAATCGTATTGTATTACTTATTGGTACTAATAAGTAGTAAGCCTTTTGATGATTCTAACACAGACCAAAACAGTTCCTAAAAGTGTTGAATATTGTTATTTATTATATCATACGCAATATTCTTTTAATTGTTACAGCCTTGATGCAGACCCCTAACGTCAATGCAATCAATCTATACAAATAATCGATAATTCACTTCCCTATACATAAATAATCAAACCACAATCATACAGTTGAACACACCATACTAGAATATTGTAAAATGATACCGTAAATTTCATAAATCGGCCTCCATTTCTTGCAGCAAAAGAATTGTAAGCTTTAGCAGCATAACTAAATAGCCTTGCTTTTGGGCAATCTAAACCCTGAAGATTAGGTGGGAAATTACAGAAGTCAGTGTTTATCCTGAAATAGTCAAACAAGTCAAAGTCAGATACTCTGCTTCGTTTCTTTGATCAAATATCATACCAGTAACGAACTAGATATGCTGTCCCATTTACGGAAAATTTTAAATACTAATACTTAACCTAATCTTCCAAATTAACAAGTTCCATTTGCCATGTCAGATAAAAAGAAAAGTCAGTACCGACACGTCAACTGCCACATCATATCATTTTGACCCACAGGTCCCGTTACTCACATTACCCTAAATCGAAATCTTTAGTTACCATAAAAAAAATTAAGACCCAAAATAGAAATTTGACCAAGTTGTTTACTTCATTATGTTATCAGCCTTTTTTACAAAGATTTCTTTCGCCAACTTGCTAGTTTCTTCAAATTGTTTTATTTAGATTTTAACCTCTTGGAACACGTTCATTTCCGTATAGTAAAGGGTTCTTACATCAATTTATCAATCACATCTCAAATAATGCATAAACCTCTCTTGTCATTGCAACCCGAACTTATAATGCATAAAACAGTTTTGATGGATACAACACTCTCATGCCTATTTCATAGACAAATACGGCTTCAATTTCATCCTATATCATACCCAAAATGCTCTAACGCAACAGTTTGACTTTCACAAAAGCCAATTGTTCTGTATCTTCATCTAAATCTCGATATAAAGTTTATAAACACGTGTTATGCAGCAATGCAGCATATCTAGTTGCAATACATTCATTAACCATAACTAATCATCCAAAACAATTAATCCTTTAGTATAGCATTTCTTGTATTAAAATCATAGCATTCAAATCAAGAACACAGTTTGACTTCAAATAAAAGTCAACTGTAACTCTGTAACTTCCTTCAATTCCACTAAATCAAAACATGATCAAATATCACATATTTGTAAATTAAAACATCAACACTTACAAAAGAATGAATCCCTTGAGACCATCCAGGAGCCACCTCCGAAAGAAGAGCTATATACTTCTCCATAGCCACATCCGGATTCATATTCCCAAGCTTTTGCCACGAATTCCTTGTACAATTCTATCCATCAGTTCATCTTTGTTCAAAAAATTTAAATCAAAAACAAAATACAACACATTTCATTAAGGCGCCACTACCATACAATATTAATGATCCCTTTTATTAATCATACTCAAACTCATTATGGCATTAGCCCGTAATTAAGCAAGTAATCGTAAACATACAAAACATATCAACAACATTAACTTCAGTTATACCATTTAGCTCGAGCGGAGACCTTTAGAGCCATCGGCTGAGCTTCACGACAAGGACCTTCAGTCGCAACTTTATGAAGCGCGTACAACTGCATCTGCACATCACTTCCTAAACTCTGCAAACCATCATTCAATTTCCCATAATCTGCAGCCATAGCAAACACTTTCTCCAAATCACTCCTCTCAACCCCTTCCCAATCATCATCCGACGAATCATCTTCTTCCGAAATCAATCCTTCTTTCTCCTTCTCAGCTTCATCAATTCCATCATCACACAACAACTTCATACACACATTTTCTTCACAAATCACCCTTCCTTCATCTACTTTTGCGCTATTAACATCACAATCATCTTCAATTTCGCTACAATTCTTCTCGAAAACGATTGATTCCGCTTCCGATTGACCGGCAACAGCCTTATTGACAACAAATTCATCATGATCAACAGCAAATCGAACTTTCTTCGTACCTTTTCTTTTACTGACACTCTTATCTGTCTTACTAGACTTCAAATCATCCTCTAAAGCGTCACGAATGCTTCTATTTTGACGATGATCTGTTGCTACCGCAGCAGAAGCGAGCTTTGCGATCAGGACTATGAACGCAAAAGCTGCGATAATTGTCATGAACAGCGTCTCCATTGATGGAAGGTAAACGTAAAAGTATAGGGTTTTATATGAGGGATAAAATGAAGGTTGAGGAAGAAGATGAAAGATTTAGTTGTCAGAGATGAGGGCAAAGCATATTCTTGCTTTTTCTTACGTGGGTTACCTTTATTGAATTTTAAATTTTGCTATTTTTATTATTATTTTTGTGTGGGGTCGAATTAGAGTTTGTTATTTTCGTTATGCGTGTGCCGCCCGCCAATTATTGATTCATTTGAATTTTATTTGGTTAGTATGCCATCACGACTTGGATTGAGTTTGACTTGGTTAACAACTATTGATGTGTTGTCGGAGCAGCCCAACCTTTATGAGTCGTGTATCGGGTGTAAGTAAGTCAAGTTATTTATAAACTATTGCAAAAATTTGGGTTTTATTACTGGGTTTGCTGTTAAACTGATCATCTTATCAGTACTAGTTAGACAGAGATAATGTTATAAATAGTTTTCAAAGTTTAAAATACAACTATATAATTTGGGTTTTGTAATTGGGTTTGCTGTTAAACTGATCACCTTATCAGTACTTGATTAGACAGAGATAACGTTATAAAGTGTTTTTTAAAGAGGTTTTGAATTTGATGTAACAGCTGAGGTAGTGGTTTAGCGTTGTGGATGCTTTTGATTGTCTTAAACGATGATAGATCCGTGAGACCAACCCGTAAGCTATAGTATATGGTGTGGAGGCTCGGGAACCCGAACCGTCTGTAATGTATAGGTCGTTTTTTCTTCTACACATAAGTAACCCCTTACCCTAATGCATCAAAACTTCAATGGTCTTTAACCTTCCAAATTATAACTACTCTTTATTTTTATCTGTAATAATCAAATTATTTTCAATAATAAACTAACTACTTTACTTTTCCATACCGTACACTGTATATACGCACACTTAAATCATATACAAATACTTTAGAAAAAAACCTCTTAATTTTATGGAAGATTACAATTTTTTAAAAGTTTAAACACAGTTGACACCTAATTTTTACAAATTATAAGTATTTAAAAATAAAAATTTTGTTTTTGGATTTTCATAAACAGAAAATTTCGGTTTGGATATACATCTGTGTAAAATCTCAAAAACAATCCAACTTAAGGGGTAAGGCCAAATTTAATAATACATGAATACGTGGTCTTGACATCACAACTACATTATTCTAAGTAAATAATGCGTGTACTGGACTGGACTTATCTATTGATGTTTGTCACGAATCAATAATAATAATATAATAACATTTAAAAGAGTAAATTGCCAAAATCGTCTCTGAGATTTGGGTATATTTGTCATTTTCATCCAAAACAAATTTTTTTTACAATATAGTCCTTTATTTTTTGGATTTTTTGTCATTTTCATCCAAACATATAATTTGTTTTATTTTTTCTATCAAACATTTGAATGAAAATGGCAAACAATCCCAAATTTCAGGGATGATTTTCGCAAAAGAGTCAGACGTTTGGATGAAAATGACAAAAAATCCAAAAAATAAAGGTCTATATGGTACAAAAAAAAAGGTTTTATATGAATGGCAAACATGCCCAAATCTCAAGAAACGATTTTGGCAATTTACTCTATTCGAAAAGAAAACAAGGTTAAAAAATTAAAAAATAACAAACATCTAAAAATGTTGAGTATAAATAGTAATACCGAGCGAGCGAGCTGCACCAAATCGCAGAATTAGGGTTTGTATTTGAGTGCAGAATAGAATGGGTGGGGGAAATGCTCAGAAGTCGAAGATGGCCCGTGAAAAGAACTTAGAAAAAGCCAAAGCTGCTGCCAAAGGTACAATTTTCCCCAACCTTTTTATTCTTCCGATCGATCATGTGTTTGATCTTTTTAATCAGCTGTTTGATTTTTTCTTTTTCTTTGCAGGAAGTCAGCTTGAAGCCAACAAGAAAGCCATGAACATCCAGGTTAACTAACTTTTCATCTGTTGAATCATTCATTAGCAGTAATATTATTATTTTCATTTTGAAAATTACAAGTTTTGTTGATATTTCTTCTTACAGATTTTGTCAAATTACTTTACTTGCTGCTCTCTTCTGATACTTGATTCTCTGATACTCATTTACACTTCTTTTTAACTTAGCTTAAGATCTTAATTTGTTGTGTTTATATTAGTTTTGCTGTCTGTTTGGCTAGATATTAAGCAATTTCTTGAGGCCAAGTGTTATGTTTTAACGCCCACCACCGCCACATCAGCCCATAGGAGGCGTGAGTGTGGCCGGTATGTGTGTGGAGTTAACGCCACATGGCATAGGGCGTTAACGCATAACACATAGTCTCAATGTGTAATGAATGATGTGGCCATTGGCAAATGTTTGTGGTTGAAATTTTGTTGGGGCTGATTGTTGAATATCAGTGCAAGGTGTGCATGCAAACTTTCATCTGCACGACTTCCGAGGTGAAATGCAGGGAACATGCTGAAGCAAAACATCCAAAAGCTGATGTGTACACTTGTTTCCCTCATCTGAAGAAATGATATGGATGATGCCACTGAGGTTTGAAGGTTTTCAAGTGTGATTGTGTTACACAGTATGTTTATAATATCTCATCAACTTGTATCTCTTGTGATCTTTGTGTTGTTTCAAATGTTAGTAAAAAGGGTACCACCTGCAGGTTCCAATGTTTGGAATAATTGCATGAAATTACTAACTTAACACAATTAGTTTTGATAATATTATTATTGCCTAGATAGAATAATGATTTTCATCCAAAAATGTGTTTTGGTTGGTTAAAGTTGTGGAGTTGATATTGGAGTAAGAATTCGATCCTGTCAGTTAATGGAAATAAACTTTCCTTCGTACTAGTGATGGGATATGGAGTTGAAATTGGTGTTAGAATTTGATTCCCTCAACTAATGGAATATAACTTGCGGTCGTGCTAGTGATAGAATATGGAACGTTTAAAACATTTACTAGAAAGCGTCCACTGATCACTAAACGTCTACAACTCTGAGAGAAAACGCATTCAAGTGCTACTGCGCCATTACCACCATCATCCCTACATGATCACATCCTTGTTTGTCAGGAACCCTAACAAGAGGACATCAACCCTAATCTGGACACACTTGTTCGTGTCATGTTTCTGATCTGTTGTTTGGTATTCATTTATGAATATGAATGATGTGTGATAACTGATAACTTGGTAACAATCTACACAGCCAATAACATCATATATAAGAAAATATCAATAAGTAACTTGATATAACTTGTTCATTAGATTTTTTCTCCTTGAATAAGAAAATATTAAAAATGTATAATATAAAACATTCCCATAATAAGAATAATAATAATAATAATAGAAATACAACTTTATTATAAAATGCAATAACTATTTCAATTCCTTTACAGTTTTATGGTTCAAACATGGGACTCAGAGTTCAGTAGCATTTTTTAAGGATTTCACCTGCAACCCACCTTACCATCAAAACATAAAACAGGTTCAAAACACATTATACTATAGCAACAGATATCTGAATTGCAACCAAAAACAAGAAGTGAAAACAACATTCATGTAAAACGTTACTTTCATTTCTATCTACTTCTCTAACCCTATCATCTTCAGTTACTTCTTTTCTTAACAAAAAATCCTCTCAACAAATCAACTTCCGTGGACGAATGCATCTGATGGTGAACTAAACCTGCCAATTCATATACAAACGTATGTCTAAATATTACTCACCAAATAAACATGTGTGCAAATAAACGAAAAATCAAACGAGTTTTTGTACATAACGTGTTTCTTTAATTTCAGGGGAGATGATTGAGAAGTAACAAATATCACATTCATATCAATTTTTAAAAAACTTTTTAAGAATGGAAGTAGGAATGTTTTATTTATACAAACTGAACGAGTTATGCTTCCAAGACTAACCAAGAATTTAGACTTGTTCATAGAGGTGATGTATTAGTGTGGATCTTGACATCTGAATCTCCCTTGTTAGAACAGACATTACATCCTTCACCGAAACAGTACGAGGTAATGGACCTGTTACACATGTAACACAACTCACTTGTAAGAACCACAAGTTCCAGAATAATTAAATTTGTCGTTATACATTGACTAAACCAAATAAAAGAGAGGATTCTAAGTTCTAACCACAATTAGCAGTGACAGGACCCGAACTCCGCTCTGTATCTGGATTATCTTTAGTAGAGTTTCTCTCAGAAGTTGGCACGAGCTTAGGCCCAAGCCCAAGCCCAAGCCCAACACCTAAACTTGGGTGAGAAGCAGCCGCTGCATTAGACCCACTTTCTTGTTTCTGACGGGCCCGCTCAGCCTTTAGTTGCCATTTTAACAGCATGTCATCTCCTCCTACAGCCGCCCGTGCAGCAACATTTGCAGCTGTGGTCTGCTCTTTGTTTACCTTCAAATATACAACTCTCTTTTACAAATTTACTATATTAACTTCATATAGTTCCAAAACAAATGTGTGTATGTGTGTGTGTGTGTGTGTGACACTTGCCTCAGCAGCTCTTTTGAGTTTATCAGCATCAGCGTGTGTTTCCTCCCATTCTTCCCGAGCCTTTTGATTTAATAACATGATTTGTTGTCGAATGTCTGATGTGATTACAGTTCGGTGTCTTGGCTTCTCCATATCGACCCTCTAAATTATTATTTTTTTGGAAAAAATAATAAGTTCGAATTTATAAACTGAGAGAAGATATGAAACACATAATAATTACCTGTTTCGAAAGTCTAATGAGGTTGGTAATCAATCCATGAATTCTTTCCTCTACACACTGGATACCAAGTTGCATAATATTATAATAATACAATTGTTTAATGACCAATTAATTATAAGGTAAGGTAACTTGAAACTCACGTGTGACATGCACCGCTCCACATCATTGCTTTTGTTCTTGACACCACACTTTGCCACTATAAAGCATTTATTATAATACCTAAACTGTAAGCTACATTCTGTTGAGGTTGTATGTGCATAAATTGCGTTACATACTATTATAATATAATTATCAATAATTTAAATCTTAACTGATTTCCGCCACTTTCTTCTGGAGTGGAACTTTATGTAAAAACAGTCTTTCTTCTTCTTCTTGAACAAGCTTTCTAGTAGCTTCTGAAACGTGACTCTCTTCCTTGAATCCGAAAAATAGTTGTTCCTCCTCTTCCTAGTGACCAACATCATCACAGGGATAGATACCGAATTAATCGATGAATTAAGTATTTATTAAACAAAGTTGAAGAATGGACAAAGAGTGTTTGTGGACCATTTTGACACACGTTAAAAAATACCCTTTTTGACCTGTACCGAACCCAGCTGACCCGCACAACATACCACCTCTTTTTATCCTGAATTATACATGATTCAGCATCCATGATACGGGAAGAAAACATACCCGTAAATTCACCCCACTGACAGCAGTCACATCGTTAAATTGCTCAATACTTTGATCCGAAAATGCACCACACACTTTTTGCTTCTTACTGATATACACCAACATAAGACAAGAACTACATAATCGAAAAGAGTAAAAAGTAAATCATATAGAAGTTTAATAGAAAAGTCAAACTACCTTAGTGAAGAAACATGTGGTACTTCCAATGGTTTTTTATGGGCAACAGTTGACTTTTTCGGGGGAGTCTTTGCATTACTTCCAGCCGCAGATGACAAGTTTACATGTGGTAAATTACTTGTGAAATGAGTGGGACCACCCCCCTGCATTCTGATTGGATGAACCGGACCGTGGCTCATTTGTAAAGACAGTGAGGACATATTCGTATTTGGACTAGCACCCGTGTGATAATTACCACTAGGATGTCCATACGCAGAAAAAGATGATTGCGGAAAGCCCATATGTTGTACTCCATGTGAATCTGATCGGTGTTCCAACAATCGTGTTTGCTGAGATTTGTTTTCCATAGGTGGAGTGTTTGGATCCGATGAACGATGGATAGATGATGTGGCAACATACGCAGATGAATTTGGGGCATTTAGTTTAGCAGAAAGCTGAGCAGGATGAGAAAATCAGAAAACAACGAGTTATGTCCTATATTTACAACCATAACACCTAAAATGAAGAAAAATTCCATGAAAGGCGTAGGAAATGAAAACATACGACAAATATGTTTTCGTTTACCTGCCCACGTTGTTGTAACTTGTAGAGTGCCATCTTAATCATATGTTCCCCTACAATAGTCCGCATGAGCCGAACAAATTCGTTTTTGTCAATCCTATTACTCTGTGAACAACATTACCATTTAGCACGGCAACAATTTGATAAAACAGATTAATGTTGCTAAAGGATCACCCGTAAATCCGTAATTATACCTTCAATCGATTATACAGATCCTGGAGTTGCATAGCCCTGTCTTTATTAAGTTGTGATTGTATCTCAGGGAGCAAAAGACCAAATGGCACCTGCGTGCCAGCCCGCTGATTCATCGCATTAGCCGCTTCCCCTCCTGTTGTCATATCTACCTGATTACTCATTCTTTGCAACTCACATTCAGTCTCTAGGTTTTGTGTTATATTTTGAACATACAACTAGTTGAAATATGATGATTTTTAGGTTACTTTATGCATCGTTGCTTATTTGACATCAAAATTAAAATCGAAAAACAGTACACGAATATATACCAAGGCCTTCAATATCTCTGTTTAGGGCAGCGGTAATTGCCTCCACGTCAGCCGCTGAATGCATTGTTTCGTCCTGCGAACATGAAATTCACGTCGGTATTGACAAAACGATCACAAATTTCACAACAAATGTTGGAGATTATGGAAGAAAACACACACACACACACACAAACGTAGAGAAGTGTATAGGTATATGACCTCGTCTTCGTCAAGAAATTTCGTTATGAAAGAATTCATTGGCGGGTGCATATGATTTGCCAAATTGTGGTTTGATGTTGGTGAAATCCGTTCGGTGATGATGATGATCAGCGCAGAAGATGATCAACTGGTTCTTCAACTTGGTTTCAAAATAAGGGTTGTTCAATTTTTCATTATTTTACGTTCTTGTGATTTTAGATTTTCTATCTTCATTTTTGGTTCGCTTAATAATTTCTACACAAAATTACGATTTTTTCCTACGTATATTTGAGCCTCAGAAGATCTTGACGGCAACCTGAAAGATCACAATAAGAGAAGAGAGACAACACACCGTTAGCCTCGTTATAGGGAGGGGGTCTTTCTGTGACTAAGCTCGGGCGTGAGAATAAGTATGAAAAATTGGAAGTAAGGAGAAGAAGGGAGAAGTTTTAGAGAGAGAAAGTAGCGATTACCTTTGCGGAAGATCCTTGTGGGGTATTTATACCTTTTGGGTATGCTGACGTGGCGAGGTAGTTATGGCCGAACCAGTCACCGTCAGGCGGTTAGAGTTGTGGGCCCCGAGTTAGTTATGGAAGATCCTTTAGGTCGATCGTTCTAGTGTAGTTCGTCCGACTTGGTCCAATGGCGTCTTTCCTTCGGTGACTATGGTTCGACCCTTGGCGAGGGGGACAATCGGTTCGGTGACTATGTTCGGTCCGGTCTAGCACGTATTCTCATCAAGTCCCGCTAGTTCGTGGCGTTTATTTAATAAAGTTACGAACTAGTCTCGAGGCGTAGTTCGGTTTTTCGTTTGGGCGGTTTATTTAAATTTCGTTTATTTAATAAAGTTACGAAAGAGAAGAACTATGAATTACCTAGAAGGAGTAAAAAGAAATAATTTAGTTATGATTTTTAAGGTTTTTAATTAAAACGACGTAATTATAAGAGGTTTCACATTTAAGCATAGACTCATATTCACTTTCCCTATTTATGTAGTGCATACCTTAAAATTAAGTGTAGGAAAAATTATAAGTTTTGTCATTTATCTTTATACCACTTTTCAGGCGGTGTCCTTTTTAACGAATGTTGACAGACGGTGTCCTTTACTAGGTATTTTGTTGCAAGTTTAGTCCTTTACACCTAACCCAGTTAAAAAACCCTGTTAATTAAACCAATCCTTATTTAAAACATAAATATTACTAAAATGCCGATCGGTTATGGTTATGGTTTTTGGTCAAAACCGACCCAAACCGACCCATGCACACCCCTATGTAACACCTCGTAAAATCATGTCCAATGATGTGGTGACACGTGTAATGAACCCTAATAAAGTCAAACGTTGACTATGAGGGACTAATTTTGTCAAAAATCGAAAACCTTGATTGTAGAAGGATTGAAAGTGTCAACATGCCTAAACTAGGCCTCTGAGTGACCTTATACGGTGTCCGTATTCTCAATTGAGCCACTTGTTGGACGAGAGGAGCCGTTTGCGTAATTATGTGAAAGTTTGCGCGTCGAAGGGTTAAAAGTGTCAACATGTTAATTCTGACCTCTGAGTGACCTTTTAACAAACCGAGAGCTTCATTATGGTTCATCATATTCTCGGGAATGCCTAATATTGGATATGCAAGGCTTTTATGCCAATAAGTGAAGTTATGCGCAAGTTTGAAAGTTAGAGGGGTTAAAAGCGTCAATTATAGCTCTGAATGACCTTTTAACGAACCCGAAGCATCGTGATGTATTATAATACTCTCAAGAATGCCTAACATGGACTACATAAGGCTTTGATGCTATTAAACGATGATATGCGCAAGTTTGCGCATTAGAGGGACCAATAGCGTCAACTTTTGAATTTACACCTCTCGGTGACCATTCAAGCCAACGGGAGCATATTAACAATTAAACACATGCTTGGGAATACCTGTTATGGGCCATGGAAGGCTCGGATATAATTAAATGACATTTTGCGCTAGTTTGTGCAATTAAAAGACTAATTGCGTCAACTGCAAAAATATACCGCTTCGTGTGGTATCGAACCTTCCGGAATATGATCATAAGTTAAACATGCCTTAAATAACCTAAACATAGCTTATAAATAAGCTTTGAATGGTTTGGTGTATGAAAATATGCTTATTTGATCTTACAGGGACTAAAAGTGTCAAAAACGGCGTAAATTTGCATTTACGCGCATATCTTACGTTCTGGCCACATCTGGACATCCAAAATTTTTGTACACACTAAAATATTTTTATTTTAGTGATCGGCATGCAAAAATTGCATTCGTCGCGTAATTTGGATCGTTTTTCGCGTCCGTTCGTGTTTCGTCGTAATTCGACGAATAACGTGACCGTACGACCAAACGAGCCGACATCTAGCATGTTTTTGAGCATATCTCATGTCCCCTATGTTTAGGCATCATATTGAAACCTTGAAATGAGGTTAACAGGCCTCAAATAAGTCAGAATGACATCTATCGAGATCAAGGACTAAAACTGTCAAAATGATAAAACCGAGACAAGGGTCATTTCTGTTAATCTGCTGACGGTTGTCTGGACTAAGCATTGTCTCGATTCACGACCAGGCCCGACTCGTTGATCACGGGCTGCTAAAGCAGAAACATATCAGCTGATTGAGCTATTGAGCGTGCAAATGAAAGACAGGGACCAGTTCTGCATTTTTCGCCAAACTTATAAGCTGGGCCAGACTTCCAGGCGGGCCGCGTGGGCCTGGGCCACCTGATTGCGCGGGCCGCGTAAACGAACAGCAGCAGCGACAGATGCTGTTTGCTGTTTTGTTGTTTCCTTGGAGCCCAAGCAAAATCTCTAAACCATCTAGAGGGAAACTAGCAGCTGGTTAATTGTTTTAGAAACCTGCTATACACATGTAATGATCTGATTAACTCACTAAACACATGTCTTGATCCTAATTCCTAACCAAAAACTATATATAGAGCTTAAACCATTCATTTCAACTTGCACCTCCTTTCCTTATCTCTCACATCTTCTGAATCTGGAACTTCCAAAGCTAATTGGAGCTTATATTTTTGTAGAAAAGATAGCATGGACCCTTTGTAAGTGCCTTAGCCCACTCACTAGTTCAGTTTTATGTTCTATCAACCGAAAAGTCAAGTTATCGTAAATTAACTTTGACTTTCGGATTAAACTCTCATGGTCTAGCCACTGATCGAATTGAACTTGGGTTTGTGACCATATTTAGGTAGGTGATTAACCCCTGAAAGGGCACCTCCTAATTCCTTCGTTTGCCTAGTTAATTGTCGGGTCAAACCATTTAGGTAAAAAGTCAAACTTGGCAGATTGTGCATATTAATTAAAACCATAGATGCAGATGCTATAAATTATATTTTTACACTCTAATAGCTTGGTAATTACTATTAGAACCTGTCTAAGCTGGTCCAACCCAACGATTATGAGTTTAAGGTCGGTTCGCAACCGAAAGTCGCAAAAGCTTGACTTTGCTTTGACTTTTCAGTTCTGACCCGATTAAGCTTGATTCTTCCATGTTTTAAGCTTCCATTAGGACCATATTATTCAGTAGTATAACCCTCTTGAGTTATATGGCATGGTTCCTTGTGGTTTGAATTATACGCTAGTTTCCGCTATTATGCTTATAAACGCCCATTTTGCCCTTTTGACATAAGGATGAGATTTTTAGAAATGTGAGAGGGGAAAAAAAACCTTGGTTACTGATATATAAGCTTGTCCCGAAAATTTGACATCAGTTCTTGGTTCCAAATAGGAGTTATGCTCGATATCGTAACTAGAAGCTTTTAACTAAGTAAATTGCGATATCTTGCATAAAGCATGTTTAAACTTAGATTTTAACCCAAAACTCATTACCTACTGTTAAGATATTATTTTTAGGGATTGTTGGAGTTATTGATCAGATTATAAACTGATCATATCATAGAGTTCTTGTATTATTCGGTAAATGACGATAATAACCTTTTCATGCATAAAATGAGATTTACAAATGATTTGAATGCCAAATCTTTTACTACTGATTTCATATATTTAATAAATTATTTTGAGCATTCAAAACTGATCAAAATCTCTGATTTCCATAAAACCCCTTAATTATCGTCAATTAGCGATTTTTACGCTATTTAGGTGCATAGTATGGTTTTAAACCATAATTAACACCTAAGACTTGTTACCTACTAAATTTTTAAACAAATTTTAATATCATTACAGTAGGTATAAGTTATGAACTCAGGTTTCCAAAAATGCCCTTTAAAGCCTATGTGAAATGACCAAAATGCCCTTTCGGGACATAGTTTGGTCATAAATAGTAAATTTCACATATGTGTAATATGTTACTGATGTAATGAGATAAATTAAATATTTTTACTGATTAGAAAGGACCAGAACTACAATTTGTTATAAAATCTCTTTTAAAAGTATTAAAGTTTACCAAAATGCCCTTACGGGACTTAAATGGTTTTAAATACTTTTTGGGGCATATATGTTGACATCCTACTGATGTATTGACGTATTCTTAGCATGATAACATATGGAACTTGTATATGATTCATTTGGTTACCCGTTACGCATTTTACGCGTTCGGATCGGTTTATTTAACTAGTTTACATATGTTTGCCGAAACGGGTTTAACCTTATCGTTTTTGTCTCAAAATCCGGAATGTGTTTAGTTTACCCATATTATACAAGTATCCAAACTTGTTGGGTCTAAATAACATTCTATTCCGGTCATCGCTTAATCTAGCGTGTCGTACCGCGTTAAGATACTTTAAGCTAGTCGGTTTAAGTCTACGACTTAAATAAAGACCGTTAGCATTCTGAATTGGTTATATATTACCATCACTCCAGACTAGAGCCACCCGGTAAAAGCTACCTGCATTTAGATAGATTGGATACGACTGAGTTATTTTGCTGTGAATCAAGTATTAGCTCAGGTAAATACTTTTAACTCTTTTTCCCTTATACGGGCTTGGGATACGGTAGATTAATACCGCTTGGTCGGGTGTGGATCAATCAAATGCCGGATTGTGGCTAGTAAATCCACAAAACCTGTTTTGATACTGTTTTGTTGATAGCTTAAACATTTGGGGTTAACGACCGTGTCCTGGATATATCCTTGGCTCATTCATTTGTAAATGGCCACGACCTATGCGCAGGGTGTAGGCATACACCGAAAAGATGCCAATTAAAAATTATTAATTACCCACAAGTTGGGGATAACTACTTTATGGGTTTTAAAAGTGGTGTGTCGTTTAATCATGTCTCAGTCTCTGTACTGGGCCCCAGATGTGCGGTAAACATGTAATTCAGTATACAAGATTTTTATTATGAATTGTCCCAAGTTATAAAAGGTTTTGCGCCTTGTGCACTTAAATCAATTTTCATAAACTCCTTTCAAATGAGTCGGTTAAATTGTATTTACCAGTGAAAACTGACGTACTTTCAAAAGGCTAAGTGGCAGGTACTACTCGTAATAGGCTTGGAGCTGCTCGGTGTCGAAAAAGAGGATCTTGTAAATCCTTAAAGATGCCATAAAGTCTGCTAAACTTCATTTTATATATTCTGTAATGATCCTCCTGTGGATTGATATTACAGACTCGTCTATAATAAATACTATGATATTTTCAGACAATTGAGTTTGTAATAATATTTTATATTCCAAGACTTCCGCTGTGCTATTCTGTGTATGTTTGACCATGATGACATCAACTACGTCACGATACTTCCCACCGGGCCCACCGGTGACATGTGGAAATATCGGGGTGTGACATTTTGATTGAGGGGAAATTGAGGGCTTTTGAGAGGGAGAGAGAGGCGGGGTGATGGTGGGTGGGGAGGAGAGAGAAGCGGTGGAGAGAGACGGTAGAGAAGGTGGAGGAGAGAGAGGAAGCCATGGTGGTTTTTTGATGGAATAGGATGAAGGAGATGGGTAGATAAGGAAAGTGAAGGTTTTGAGAAAGAGGAGTGTTCAAGATCTGATCTTTTGAAGAGAGAGAGAGAGAGTGTTAATTTATATATATATATATTTTAATTTAATTAATTTAATTTTAGAGTAAAGTTACCAACTTACCCTCATGTGCAAGGCACATGTTATACTTAACTGAAAATTTTGACAAGGTTAGTGCTAAAGGACGTAAGGTGTAATGAGTTTTACAAATAAAGGATTGTGCCTGTAATTATTGAAGTTAAAGGCTATCCATTGCAATCCGATACAAACATAAAGGACGAAAAGTATAATTTACCCTTCCTTTTTTTTTAAGTTTACCACTTCACCAAATGTCTAAACCATTGCCAACACTTTTCACCAATGTTTAAACACTTTTCACTGATTGACGTGGCACACTCTCATTAGTTGATTTTTTAGTTTGCCACTCTAAGTGTTCAACCACTCCTAAGGGTGTACGGTGTGGCATGTGGCAAGGGGCGGCAAACTTGTTTGCCGATCGGCAAACACCGCCGCCAACGTTTTGGCGACGCGGCAAAGCTCACAAATCGGTGACATGTTACCGACTCGGGAAAGTTGGATTGTTTGAAAGTGGGGGCCAGCCTAACGGTAATATTACCGTTTAAATAAAAAAAATATTTTTTCTTTAAAAAATTAAACTATAAATATCAAACCAAACCATTTAACCAAATACCTTCAAATATATACCCAACCAAACCAAAAAATACCACCAATTCTTCCCAAAAATTTACCATACAAAATGGCGGATGAACTCCCGTTATGGTTCCCACCCATGAGTAGCGACAATTCATCCAATAGTAGCATTCTTTTTTTTCAAAATCTCATCGAAGAAGCCGAACTTCAAGATACCGGCACATCTAACCGAAGGAGATATATTGAACGTCAACGTGAGGAAGGGCATGAGACACTCATGGCGGATTATTTTGTCGAAGACCCGAAGTACAACGAAGATATCTTTCGGCATAGGTTCCGTATGTCGAAACGTTTGTTTCTAAAAATTGTGGCCGATGTGGAAGAGAACGACACGTGGTTTGTAGATGCCCCCGATGCGCGAGGTAAGAAGGGCTTTACGCCCTTGCAAAAGGTGACATCGGCTATTAAACAGCTCGCAACTGGAAACACTCCAGACGAGAACGATGAGTACTTGCATATGGCCGAAAGAACTTCCCGCGAGTGCCTAGAATATTTTTGTGACACGGTTTGCAAAATATACGGTCAAGAGTTCTTACGTAGACCGACAAGCCAAGACATGGCACTTTTATACCAAGCTCATGAGGAAAAACATCACCTTCCAGGTATGTTCGGTAGCCTTGATTGCACCCATTTCGTTTGGCGTTTTTGTCCGACAGAGTATCGAGGCCAATATATGCGAGGAGATCATCGATACCCGACTGTTATGCTCGAAGCGGTTGCTTCTCAAGACTTATGGTTTTAGCATGCTTTTGCCGGTCCACCGGGTTCTCAAAACGATATCAATGTTCTACAACAATCTTCGTTATTTTTAACGGAACGAAATGGAACCGCGCCAAAATGTCCATTTCACGTTAACAACCATTTATACAAACGTGGTTATTTGCTCGTGGATGGAATCTACCCTTCGTGGTCCGTGTTTGTGAAGTCGATCCCTTACCCTCACGAAGTAAGCGAAAAGAAATTCAAGAGGCAACATGAGGCGGCAAGAAAAGACGTCGAACGGGCTTTTGGTGTTTTGAAGGCGAAATGGGGTGTATTGAGTCGACCGATGCGAGCAAGATCCGTTAAAAAAATTAGGAGTGTCGTGTACACGTGTATTATTTTACACAACATGATTTTGAAAGATGAAGGAAAGGCGATAGCACCGGTGCACATTCGGGATCCTCCGGTCGAGCCCGCTCTAGACGATACGGTGTTTGGCGAGTTAATGAATGAAGACACGCATTGGAGACTCAAACACGATCTCATAGATCATCTCGCAAGTCAAGATTTACCCCATCTTTTATTCGATTCTGACGAAGACTAGTTTAAATTGTTTCAAGTTAATGTAATTTTATTGTTTTTTAATTTAGTGTAACTTTGATGTTTTTAAATTAATTTATGAAAGTTTATTGTTTTTTAATTTAATGTATTTATTCTACATTTATTAATATTAAATAAAATAGTGCAAAAAAAAATAATAATAAAAGTTTACCACTTCAGCAAGTGTTTAAACCATTGCCAACACTTTTCAGCAAAGTTTAAACACTTTTGCCTGATTGACATGGCGCACTCTGATTGGTCGGTTTTGTAGTTTACCACTCCAAAGTGTTTAACCACTTCTTACACCCTAAGATCCTTATGCCACATGCGACAAGGATTTCTGAGAAAATGCCATCGTTGCTGTAGAACCCCAAAACACCTCTCGATATCCTTTCTCGAAGACTCTTGTAATTTTTTAAAATACTTTCTTTTTTCATCGAACGTTTCAGAAAACGTTTTAACAATAATCGAATACTCCGGGTAGATACCATCGGCCAAGTAGTAGCCATGCTCGTAATCGTTCCCGTTTGCATGAAAACCGGCCTTTGGTATAGTTCCAGAAATGTAGCCCTCTATTAATGGTGAAGCCTCTAACGTATTAATATCGTTAAAACACCCGGCTACACCAAAGAAGGCCGACCAAACCCAAAGGTCGTATGACGCAACAGCTTGTAATACCAAAGTTGGCCCTTTTTTATCACCCCGTGTATGTTGACCTCGCCATGCGGTTGGACAATTATACCAACGCCATTGACGACAATCCAAGCTACCAATCATGCCGGGTATTCCATGCTTTTCTAGATGCACCTCATATATTTTTTGAAGGTCGTTCCAAGTGGGGTGTCTCAAATAACGTTTTCCATATAACTGGCATATACCTAAAATATAATTTAATATACAAAAGTTTTACTAGTAAGCTACTAAAAAATAAATATATAAAAGTAAATAAATAAAAGACAATAAAAATTACCATAGCAAAAATGTTCCAAGCAATCTTGGGTTGTTTTCTCCGCCATCTTCAAATACTCGTCGTTGATGTCGTACGTGTTTCCGTATGATAATACGCGTAAGGCGGATGTGACCTTTTGAATTGAGGTGAAGCCTAGATATCCTCGCGCGTCCATTCTTTGCTTAAAGAAATCATACCTATTTTCCAAATCATTATTAATGCGCAAAAATAACCTTTGGCTCATCCGAAAACGACGTCTAAAAACATTCGGTCCGTGAACCGGTGTCGCATCAAAATAGTCTTTCATCAAACGCTCGTTCGCGGCTTCACGATCTCGCAAGATATAGGTGCGTCGCAAGATGGGTCGTGGAGGGGGAGTAGGCCGAATGTGCTCAAATGCTTGTATCACAAAAGTACATGCACTCGTAACCGCTTCTTCCTCGGCCACGTCTTCGTCGGGCGAAAAAAATTTTCGGTAAATTTCGGTGAAAGTGTCTTCCGACGGGGAACCCATTTTTTTGAATAAGGTGAGACTAGCTTCAACACTTTTTTAAAAATATATAGAGAATGAGAGTTGGAATGTATTGATTTGTAAAAAAATGGAAGAGTAGGAATGTATTTATAGTGGGAAAATAAAAAAAATATTGATTTTTTTTTTTTTAATATATGACCGTTTGACAACGGTCAAAAATTCAAAACATCCATCAAATAACGCCGTGAAAATAATAACGCTGTGAATTTTTTTTTGGGCATAACGCCCTTCGTGTTGGTGTGGCCGGCGCCATACTGGCGCTATGGGGGCATATCACGCCCCAGTACGTATGCTCTTAGCTTGATCGGTAAACTTGATGTTGGCAGTGGTTTACCGAAGCGGTAAAGTGGTTTACAGATTGATTTTGTCGACCACCGTTCACCCTAAATCATTGAAGGGTAGGTCTAGTCACTATCGCTTTTACTACCTGTCATGAAAATCGGGTCCTCGATTCCCTAAATCCAACAAAAAGGTGCATGGTGTTGGTTGTGGAGTCACCAAGTGTTCAAAATCCATGTTCTGCACGGAGTTAGGGCTCGCATTCCATCACCTCTTCTCTCTGTCATGGCATTCAATGCGAATCACCATTACTCCTCATCCTGCAACACAAAGACAAATCACCTTCACATCCTTATTCATCATTAATTACCCCTTCCGTTATCAATGGAGCACCGGCACACTCACATGACCTTCTTCAATACCCTCCTCTCTCTATTTTAATTTATCACCTTCTTTTCTCTCCAATTTTATAAAAGGGGGTTTCGGTTGTTCATGGTTTGACGGGATTCACTGAAAAAGATACTTCTTCATCCTTATTTAACCGTTAAAGAACATAGCAGGGTGTCTCGACCATGAAGGGTTTTGGATTGTGGATTTTGTTCTTGGTGTTTGGAACAGCTTTGCTTGTCGTCTGCTTGTCTTCACTTCCTCCTGGTAATGTATTATATTATCTCCAATGTTTGTTTGTTTGATTGATTTACATTTATGGTTCATTAACTTGTATCTTGTGCTTTTGCACTTGTACTTCTGGAACTTGTCTTTGTTGCAATGTTGCTGATGGAAATATCATATATGTATTGTAGAATTGAATTGCATGTGTGTTGCTTTATACCGATATGTTGTAGTTAATTGTCATTTGAATTTGTCGTTTCTTTTTGGATTGTAAACATATCATTATATAAAACAATGATAAAAATCATTAAAAAATTAGTTGTTATGTTGTATAGAAATTATAATTATACAGAATAATAAACAAGCCGAACTCGAGCTTGAAAATCTAGTCACGAGCTGAGCTCGAGCGTTATAATTAAAGAGAGCTTAAACGAGTAGAGCTCGAGCTCCAATCCAAGTGGGTCAACAAGCCTTTTTTTGTGTAAAAAGGTTTCTATTGACCATTTTCTGATTCTCTTTATCAGGCAGTGATCTTGCCCGTGCCCGACATAAGAAAATCATGGAATTAACAAAGCCAAGCAGGAAACTGAAGGTATACAAATGCAATAATACAAACACATTTGATACACATTATTTTGATTTAAATAATCTAAAGTTCATATATGTTTTACAGGACTATATTCGTGATGAAAGTGACAATGGAGGCATGGGTGTAGACGATTACCTCCCTAATGACCCGGTTCCAAGTTCTAAGGCAATAAAGCCCGGCCCGATCGAGCATGGCACGCCTCTTATGCCTTACATACCGAAGCCCGCGCCTCCTAGTCCCGGGCCAAATGAGTCGGAGTATTTCAGGTTACCTTAGCCTATGTTGGTTTAGTATTGTAATAAGTTGTTAGGAATGGTATGTAATATAATTGGAACACTAGTGGGCATCCCTTTGTTCTTCTATGCTGAATTTGCCCCGAGTTCCAATAGGAAGTGTGACGCATTAAACTCGGATTATGAAAACGGTTGTAGTTTGTGTTTTGAAATGTTATAATGTAACACGTTAGCTGTTTGTTTTATAAGTTGTTGATTATGGTGAGTAATTGAACAATTAGTCCAACTATCCAACAGGATGAACTTGAATGCATCACAGAGTTGAAAAAGTATATGACAAAAGTAGTAGCTCTAAAGTGTATAAAAGTTCGGCAAATGTGGATTGTAAGAGTCCAAATACAAATTCAATATATTTTCAATCACTTCATCATGTAGTTCTTTAAATGGGACACTACTACACTAAGTATTAGTATCAAGTATTCAATGTTTTAAAAACATAGATTAAATTAAAGGGTCATTAATCTTTATTGTGTCAGACGTTTAATTTACATCGCGAATGTTTACAATACATATACAAAGTTTTAACCAGGTCTTGCAAAATGGGTGGGTCAGATAATTGGTAAAACTAGATCAGGTCAAACTAGGTTCAAGTCAAAATGCCCCATTAAATAGGTATATTAGTCGGGTTTGGGCTAAAATGAGTTCAGACCAAAAAGGGTTCTGCGTTGAGATTAGTTGTTTTAGAAAAACTTAAAAAATGGTTCACTTGTAAACAAATTTTGTAGTTGGCGATTGGCGACGGGGAGAGGAGGTGGTGTCGATGACTCGACGGTTGCAACGGAGGCATCAACCAATAGTGTTAGTAGTGGCGATGGTGGAGGCGACGTTGATGGTGGCGGAGACTGAGGCGGCGATGGTTGTGATGATGACTGTGGTGGTGGGGGAGGCAGCAATGGTTGTTTGTGAATGCGACGGGGGTGCTGTTAGCAACGATGAGTAGGTGATTGAGATAAAACATCGTTTTGGGTGGTGAAATCCCATTCAGACTCCCTTTAAACTAACATGTTTTATAAGAATGATATGTTATCTAACTTGATTAGACCTAAAATGAAGTGATCTTATCCAAGCTTGAATATAAATCATGCTATTGTCATTTAGCATGCAAGCTCACTATAAATGTGTAGGGGTGAGCGCGATATGGTTTTAGAACCTCAGAACCTGAACTGGAATCATTGGCCTGTGGTCCCAGCCCACCCCCAGGGCCACCCCTGCATCAATAAAAGGTTCCGGGTCAATTCCGGTTCCGACCCGTGGGTATTAATTTAGAACCACCAGAACCTTGAAAAAACTGCCATCGAACTCCTATCTATTCCTAGTTCCTCGTATTTCTCCTAAAAACTAAAAGTCATTAAAATCATTCAACTTCCTTGCGTATACATAATCCTTCAAAGATCAAACTATCGGCCAATGAAAAGTTCGGACTTTAGCCAATGAAACCTTCGAAGATTAGTCCGTCAAACCTTTTGCGATTCAGTTTTTCAAGGTTGAATAATGTGTATGCTTTAGGGTTTTTTTTGATAGAAAGGTTTTATGTATTTGCTTTTCGATTGATGTTACTACTATTACGGAACATTTTTTTTTTGTTTTATGCAGCCCAATTTACATGCCCAAAATAAGTTAAGGTTCTCGCCCACCAGACCCTTTACCTGACCCAACGGACCCTTTTGGACCCGGAACTAAATAAACATAAAAGGGTTGGTTCGTGGTTCACATTTTACAGGGTAAAAGGGTAAAGGTTCTAGAGGTCCCGGGTCCGACCCGTTGCACAACCTTATATTAAATGTGATTAATAATTCTCTCGTGTGTATACCCATGGCATTATAGTCTAGTGGTATCTTGGTGGTGAGATAAGGCTTATGACCATTAGGTCATGGGTTCGATTCCCACAAAGGGGGTTTTTCCCAGATTTATTGGGTTTCCTCCTGAATTGGTGTATAGGCATTATTGCCTAGTGGAGATGGATATGATCGGGTGGTTCTGCTGGTGGCACGATGATACTCCAGTGGTCCGTCAGTGATCCAGATTTGCCGTTCAAAAAAAAAAAAAAAAAAAAAAAATTCTCTCGTGTGTATAAGCTGACCATCGAAAATCTTGCCACTATAATAGGTGCGACTATCATGCTCTTAAGTTCCTTTCTTTCCAAGTTTATCCTATTTTCTAATTTCTCAAGGTAAATTAAATTTAATCCTTAATATTATCATTCTCAAGGTAAATTAAAATTTAATCCTTAATATTATCATTGTAGTTTTTGTTATCTCATTGTCACTTTTGAAACTGTTACTTACGAAAAATCACCTAAAACTAAATATTAACCTTACATGAGTGTAGTGGTGCACAAATCGGGTTTTTTTAAAAACCGGGTTTCGGGTAGGATCGGGTTCGGGTAGGATCGGGTTCGGGTAGGATCGGGTTTTAAAAAATCGGGTTTTTTTTAAAACCTGGTCGGGTCCGGGTCCGGGTTTTCTACCAAAAATGTATACCCTATATACCCGGGTTCGGGTCGGGTTTTATAAAACCCGGGTATTATAATACCCTATTTCCGGGTTCGGGTCCGGTTCGGGTATTCATCGGGTAGGGTTCGGGTATGCATCGGGTTGGGAAAAAACCCGCACCGGGTATTAAAAAACCCGCATCGGGTTGGGAAAAAACCGCATCGGGTAGTGCGGTTGTGGCTGGAGAAGGCTAGACGAGTGATGCAGGTGGCTGGAGAAGGCTAGACGAGTGATGCAAGTGGCTCAAGCAATTGCATGTTGAGCCGAAAAAAATCAAATGAGAACAACCAGGACCAGCCATGCATTGTCACGAGATGTAGTGGGGTTTTGGTTTAGTTCTTTTGGGCTTTGAAAAGAAATATGTGGATTACATAATTTTGTTCATCATAAGAACTAGAAACCTAATACTTAAACAAGATTCATTACATCAAAGTGCATACATAATTTTGTAAAATCATAAGAACTAGAAGTCTTAACGCATACATAATTAAACAAGATTACATCAAAATCGGGTTTTTTTAAACCGGGTTTCGGGTATAAACCGGGTTTCGGGTATAAACCGGTTCCGGGTTCGGGTTCGGGTATTTATAAAACCGGGTTCCGGGTATAAACCGGGTATAAAAAAAACCGGTTCCGGGTTCGGGTTTTAGATCAAATATGCATACCCGGTCCCTACCCTACGGGTAGGGTCGGGTTCGGGTATAAAAAACCCGGGTTTTATAATACCCGGTTCCGGGTTTTTTTTTCGGATCCGAGTCCGGGTTCGGGTTTTTTGTGCACCACTACATGAGTGTATACATATAGACATATTTACATATTATCCCCCATCCCCATAGAAAGAATAACCTAAGAAATGTTTATTTGGGCTGTAGGCCTGCATCCATAACTTCACAGTTCACATATATAAACTCACGATTCCTTGCTCCCCAATTCATTGACAACGTTTCCTGAATTATCAATGGCTACTTTTTTGCTTTCCAAACCCTGTTTTTATCCTCATTCATCTTCTACTCACCTTTACCGCCGGGTCAGTAATTCTTAAAATTATGGATCTTTTTTTGCCCTAGGCTCATCGATCGTCGTACATTTCTTACTTTTTGATCTACAATATATATATTTTGAGGGGTTTTTTGTTGTTGTTGTTTCATGCTTTTCGTGCAGGATGTGTTTCAACGTCATTCGATTGTTAAATACAGCCTGAGGCAGTATCACCACACTCCTGCTGCTGCTACTGTTGCTGATGGTGTGCATCAAAGAGAGCCCTTCGGTTTAATCCTTCCCGGTGCCCCGAACACGCGCTCACCGACCCCGACCCCGAACACGAGTTCTGCAACCGACGCGAAACCGGTAACTAATCGTCCATTGTCTCATCAAATACTTAATCCCGGAATGATTGTCTTGAGGAATCACATCAGCATCAGGGACCAGGTATTTGTATTCCGTTAATTATGTTGTTTTGCATTTTTTTACATGCAATAAGGTGGCGGAATCAGAGTGGGGTCACGAGGGTCCGTTGATCCCGGTTACAGGAATTTATTGAATTTTTTTATATAAAATATGATATGTTTTGAACATCAAGTTGTTGACTCGTTTATTACCCTGATAAAGAAGTTATGGTTCCGCCACTGCAAACTTGGGTTGCGTTAGTTGTAATCTGTTGACTCGGATGTAATATTTCAGGTTGATATAGTGAACATATGTCATACATTGGGTGTGGGTCCCGGCGGGTTTCAGCAGCCGGGTTACAGTAGTGGATCTAAACTTCAACTACAAAGGATGTGTTTCGGTCGAAATTGGGATCCGGAAACAAAGTATAGAGAACGTTACCGAAATGATGGTTCTATACCGCCCCCGGTTCCACCTGTATTTATTCCATTGGTTCAAAGTTTAATTCAAGATGCTCAAGCCCATTTAACCTCAGCGAATGAAATTCCTTTAATGCGCCCGGATGTTTGTTTGGTCAATTTCTACACGGCCACTGGTCGACTTGGTCTTCATCAGGTTAGCGTTTAAGTTAACCCGTTAGATATAAAACAGAACACATATAAACTCATTAGGTAGGTGGTTTGAAATGGTTACAGATGTTTGTGTGTTTTTGTTTGAATGTAGGATCGCGATGAGAGGCCTTATAGTATCCGGGGAGGGTTGCCCGTGGTTTCGATCTCCATTGGTGATGCTGGAGAATTCTTGTATGGTCATACTAGAGATGAAGACAAGTTACAGAAAGTTGTTTTGGAGTCGGGTGATGTTGTGATATTCGGTGGCAAGTCTAGGCTTATTTTTCACGGGGTGAGGGGAATCTTCCCGAATTCAACTCCTTTGCCGTTATTGGAAAAGATCAAGCTCAGACCGGGCCGTTTAAACCTTACTTTTAGACAGTTTTGAGCCTGCTCGTTTTGCTAGAAGCGTATGGAAGTCGATTGACCTTTAACTAATTAGTGTCTTTTTTATGAAGTCTTGTCTTTGATCTTGTAGTTGACGTTTGTTTCGGTTTCATGTAGATGACTTGATGCGCATCGAACGTTTTGTAGTTTGTAATTGCCTAGATAACTCTGACTCGTTTAAATCACACTCTCAGATTAACGTATTTTGATGGTGCTCTTTGTTCTGCCTCCTCAACCAGTCAACATTTAGAGTTATATTGACTGTTCGAGGAGGCAGAACAAAGTTTATGCATGGACTGTTGATGATGAAGCAGGGATGCATAAAATGTTAAATGAAAATGTGGATGCCATTATCACAAGTCATCCATCTTTGCTTACAAGTCCCATGCTATTAGAAAAGAAAATGCCTTGTTGATGGTTAATTATATATAAGGATGATGATCATTTTGTTGGATATAATGCTCAATTGTCGATTATAATTAAATGTTGCCGTCAAGGTACGACCCAAAGAGTTACACTTTGGGCAACGAACATTTAACGGTGTTTTAATCGTTAATCACCGGATCACGAAATAATAAGCGTAATAAAAGAAACGGGTAATTATTTAGAATAATTACGGAGAGACGGATTAATATTATAATTAATTTGTTAATTATAATTAATATCAGATAAATAAATATGTATATCCATATTGTTAGTTATTAGATATTAATAATAATGAGAGATATTATTTAATTATGAGATAATTATGGAGGAGTTGTGATTAGATTACAATTCCTAATCCTTGTATATCTTTTATTTGAAAAAGGAAAAGGATTTACTAATCATTCTAAAATTAAAACTCTCAAAAAAAAATCAAATATATTCGGAACTTTAATTAGTTGAAGTGGGATGCTTCTAATGGGGGTTCAAAAAAAAAGAAGGAAACAGAGAGTAGAAAAGGGATACGAACTTCATTGACTTTGGGGTTCTTGTTCGTTGCAAAAGGAACCAAAAGGAAAGAGGATCAAGAAGGTCTAATTGATTCTAACTTTTAAGTTCGTGTTTCTTCGATTACGCAAAAGGTAAGTAAAGTTTTTGAACTTTATTTTTCTTAGTTTAAAGGTTTCATTTGAAATTGTTTCAAACGAACAAATATGATTTCGTGGTCAACGATCATCTAGCGAGATCGTTCGTTGAACCAAGGTGTCTTTCTTGGATGTCATGATTCTTTAATTTTATATAACCTATTTTGATTGTAATAAGATCACTGGTGGAAACGGTTTAGAACCGAACCTCGTGTACATGTTTTCCGCTGCGTTCAGTTTGTTTGACAAATTGATAAAATTTTTTTTTTCTAAAAGTTACACGAAATTTCCAACAGTGGTATCAGAGCCACCTTACAAATCAAAGTAGGTTTATTTTTGATAAAGTAGTTTATAGAATTGCATGCTTAAAATCGAGTAGATTTGGCATAGGAATTTGTCATGTATAATAGTTATAGGCAAATTTTATTAAGGCCAAACATGAACACTTGTCAAAGTCCACTTTGACAAAATAATTTTTGGCCTTAACCTATTTCGTTTAGCTTAATGATCGTACTATGCAAATCCGGGTCTAGAATCGGTTTTAATATAACACGCGTACTAAATAAATTTTTTGAGCTACGCGCGTTACACACAAAAAAAAAATAAAACCGATAATATTGAAATAATGATTTTAATATGAAAACGATATATATTTTTTTATTAAAAAAAAAATAGAACTCATTAAATTTTTCCAATCTGAAATTTAAACAAACAAAAAAAAGGAAGTTTTTTTTTAGGGTTGGATCCAAGATTAAGTGGGAGCACAAAAGGGTTTGTGCTACACTTATTGGGCTCGGTTCACGTTCTTGGGCTCGAACGAACCGAACATATTATGAACCCGGAATTGCATATTTATTTATTTATTTTGCGTTTTGCCATGAGATGTTTATTACGCCATAAAATTAATAACTAATACACGATCATTAAAACGACAATTTTAATAAAAGGTTTATTAAGTATTGGATAGGTAATTAAAATAAACAGTTTATTTTAAAATACAAAAAATCAAAATTGGTTTTTCAAAAATTAAAAGTTAATTTGAAAACCGTAATTAATAAACGTTATTAATTAAAATAAATTTGCGACACGACCAACTTAGATTAAATAGGGTATTTAAAATTAATCGGTCGAGTGATTGAAAGGTGTTTCAAGTCGTCACAAATTAAAACGTAAAATTGGTTTTTACAAAGGAATTGTATAGCCTATGTTCATGCCATAGGCCGTACAAGTATTTTAAAACGACCCGAACTGGTAATTTTAAAATATAACCCAAATTAAAATCGATATTCTACGCCACCCTAAATTAAGAACACCCGAACTGATCTATCCGAACCCCTGGTGCTAGTGTTTACCCTGCATCCAGGCCTACGGTTTTGGTTAGGGGTAGTTCCGCGATTTCCATGCTTACATGGGCCGGGTTACAGTTCTGATTTGAGGACAAATATCGCTTTTGCGACACGAGAGCGAATGTTAGTGTTTACCCTGCATTCGTCTTCTACGGTTGTGAAAGTGGGTGTAGTTGGGGTTAACGTACCAATGCTTGACAACACTCGTCATGCGACCCCAAACCGAGAATTGTGTAGTTGACACAATTGGTGATCGTCACCTACCCTTCAATCTATGCCAGTGAAGAGTGCTAAGTCCATTCACTGAGTTATGGGGAGATGGGATCTCATCCTAATTCCTAAAATTTTGTATATCTTGGGTCAAAATTGAATTAGGTTAATGCATGAAAATTACTAATAAAATTTTCTTCTAAATTCTACAGATGTCTACAAACAATTCTGATAACACCAAATTCTCGCTTAAGTCCATCCTTGAAAATGCTAAACTTGATAATTCTAACTTCATGGATTGGTACCGCAACCTGAAAATTGTTCTCAGGGCGGAGAAAAAGGCTTATGTCCTTGAAGGACCAATTCCCGAAGCACCTGCTGCTAATACGGGTGCAGCCCGTAGGACATGGGAAAAACATGTTGATGATTCCCAAGATGTGACATGTCTTATGCTTGCTATGATGATTCCAGAACTTCAGAAGAATCTGGAAAATTTGGGAGCATATGAGATGAGTGAGCAGCTGAAAAACATGTTTCAGCAGCAAGCTCGTCATGAGCGTTTTGAGGTGATGAGATCTCTCATTACATGTCGCATGCAGGAAGGTACTTCGGTCAGTGCTCATGTACTGAAAATGAAGTCTTTCGTTGATCAACTGGAGCGTCTGAACGCACCCCTTAGTAATGAGTTAGCTACGGATGTGATCCTTAACTCGCTACCCAATTCATATCATCAGTTCGTAATGAACTATAACATGAATGGGTGGGAAAGAACGATCCCAGAGTTGCATCAGATGCTAAAAACTGCTGAGACAAACATCCCAACTAAGGGCAATCCAGTGCTAGCGATCAGGGAAGGAAGAATTACCAAGAAGAAGCAATCCAAGGGAAAAGGCAAGGCGAGTAAGCAAGACAAGGGCAAAGGCAAAAAGGTTGCCACTCCGAAGGCAAAGCCTCATAAAGATGCCAAGTGTTTTCACTGTGATGAGATCGGGCATTGGAAGAGGAATTGTCCCAAGTACCTGGCTGAGCTGAAGCTTAAGAAGCTGCAGATAGGAGAATCCTCAGGTATACATGTTATTGATCTATTTTCCTTTTCGAGCAAATCTTGGGTGTTTGACACTGGATGTGGTTTTCACATTTGTAATGATTTGCAGGGACTAAAAAGGATTAGAAAGCTGAAGCAGGGTGACTTAGAGCTGCACGTTGGGAACGGGCAGAATGTTGCTGTGAAGGCAGTTGGAGAATTTATTCTTGAATTACCTTCTGGATTGTTTATTTCTTTAGACAATGTTTTTTATGTTCCTAGTTTGACTAAGAATATTATTTCTGTTTCTGCTTTAAGAGAACAAGGTTTTAATTATGCTTTTGATATTGTTAATGGTAACATCTCTGCATTTTTAAATGGTGTGTTCTATTTTGAGGCTAAGCCTCACAATGGTGTCTATGAAATAGATACTTCTAACAATAGATCAAATAATATGGTATGCTCTCTTTCCTCTAAACGTGTTAAAACTAGCTTTAATCAAACATATCGTTGGCATTGTCGTCTTGGCCATATTAACATCAATCGCATGAGGAAGCTCCAGACTGCAGGGATTCTAGAATCCACGGGCCAGGAGACTTATGATTTATGCGAATGTTGTCTAAGTGGCAAGATGACTAAGGCCCCTTTTACCGGAACTAGTGAAAGGGCCAAAGACCTGTTAGAACTCATACATACTGATGTATGTGGTCCATTCAGGACTATGTCAAGGAACGGGGAAAGATACTTCGTTACATTTACTGATGATTATAGTAGATATGGATATGTTTATCTTATGAAGTTTAAACATGAAACCTTTGAAAAGTTCAAAGAATTCCAAAATGAAGTACAAAATCAACTAGGGAAAACGATTAAGGCACTTCGATCCGATCGAGGTGGTGAATACATTAATCAAGAGTTTGATGAACATCTCAAGAAGTGTGGGATTATATCCCAACTAACTCCACCTGGAACACCACAACTTAATGGTGTGTCTGAGAGGAGAAATCGAACCTTATTAGATATGGTTCGATCAATGATGTGTCGTACAAACTTACCACACTCCTTTTGGAGTTATGCTCTTGAAACTGCTACACGTCTTGTGAATATTGCTCCTACTAAAAAGGTAGAAAAGACACCATATGAGATGTGGCATGGTAAACCACCTAAAGTCTCTTACCTTCGCATATGGGGATGTAACGCTTATGTTACCAGTGAGTCTTCGGACAAACTTGATCCTCGCGGTGAAAAAGTTGTTTTCATTGGATATGCATATCCGGTTGGTTATTATTTCTATAATCCTGCTGAAAATAGAGTTTTCACTAAGCGTCGAGGAACATTCCTAGAGGATGAGCTTATGGCGCGAGGAATTGGATATAATCTTGTGGATCTTGAGGAAATTCGAGAACCACAAATTAATCAACCAATAGTCAAATCTGCCTCTCAACAAAATATTGTTGAACCTGAACCTGAGAGGATTCAGGAATCTGATGTAACACTAGGCGTCCGCAGAAGTACGAGGGATCGTCATGAACCTAATCGGTATTCACCTGATAGGTACGTCTTGATAATAGATCAAGAAGAGCCCTCAACCTACAAAGCTGCGATTTCAGGTAACGAATCTGAAAAATGGCTCGAAGCCATGGGCGTGGAGATGCAATCCATGTATGACAACCAAGTCTGGGATTTGGTTGAACTTCCTCCCGAATGTCGGACTGTAGGAAGTAAATGGGTTTTCAAGTTGAAAACAGACATGGATGGAAATGTGCAAACCTATAAGGCTCGGTTGGTTGCTAAAGGATTTACTCAGACTCAAGGAGTTGATTATGAGGAAACCTTCTCGCCAGTAGCCATGCTTAAGTCTATTAGGATTCTACTTGCCATAGCCGCGTATTATGACTATGAGATATGGCAAATGGATGTCAAAACCGCGTTCCTAAATGGACACCTTACAGAAGATGTCTATATGGAGCAGCCTGAAGGTTTTGTAGATCCTAAGAATCCTAAGAAAGTTTGCAAGTTGAATAAATCCATTTATGGATTGAAACAAGCATCTCGAAGCTGGAATCTTCGTTTTGATCAGAAAATCAAACAATTTGGTTTTATCAAAAATGAAGATGAGCCGTGTGTTTACAAAAAGGCAAGTGGGAGTTCTATTACTTTTCTAATCCTGTATGTAGATGACATACTTCTCATTGGAAACAATATCCCGATGTTGCAGGACGTTAAATCCTGGCTTGGTAAATGTTTCTCAATGAAGGATCTTGGAGAAGCTGCTTATATTCTAGGAATAAAGATTTATAGAGATAGATCTAAGCGGCTACTTGGACTTAGTCAAAGTACGTATATCGATAAGGTCATTCGGCGCTTTTCGATGCAAGATTCCAAGAAGGGTCTCTTGCCAATGGCAAGTGGAACCGTACTGAATAGTCATCAGTGTCCCAAATTGGACAAAGATAAAGAGGATATGAAAAAGGTTCCATATGCCTCTGCTATCGGTTCCATCATGTATGCCATGTTATGTACTAGACCGGACGTATCGTTTGCTCTTAGCTTGACTAGCAGATATCAACAGAATCCTGGTAAAAGTCACTGGATTGCTGTGAAAAATATCCTAAAGTACTTAAAAAGAACTAAGGATATGTTTCTGATATTTGGCGGTTTGGAAGAAGAGCTGAAAGTAAAATGTTACACTGACGCAAGCTTCCAAACGGATCGTGACGATTCACGATCTCAGACAGGCTATGTTTTTACTTTAAATGGTGGTGCTATAACTTGGAAGAGTTCTAAGCAAAGCGTGGTGGCCCAGTCGACCACTGAATCAGAATATATAGCGGCTTCAGAAGCTGCTAAGGAGGCTGTTTGGATGAAAAAGTTCATTGCTGATCTCGAAGTTATACCAAGCATACAGAAGCCTATCGAGATATTTTGCGACAATACAGGTGCAATTGCTCAGGCAAAAGAACCAAGGTCGCATCACAGCACGAAGCATATTCTCAGAAAATTCCATTACATACGGGAAGTTTTGGAAAGAGGAGACATCGTAGTAGAGAAAATTGATACTAATCAGAATCTAGCGGACCCGTTTACTAAGCCTATACCTCAAGTGAGACACGAGAAGCATGCTGATTGTATAGGTCTTAGATATGCTAGACAGTGGGTCTGATTTTATAATTTAGTAATTTGGTGCATTTTGAACTGTAAACAGTATTTTATGTTTATTTGAATTTAATGGTTGAATGTCTTTTAAACTATTATATTTGTGTTCAAATATTAGTACGTTAAGTATCTATGAATATTGTATTCTAAAATGTCCGTAGTCTATCAGATTCGTGAGAACCAATCTGGTAAAAGACTATTGTGAATTAGATGGTTGATCCATATCATGGATACTCAAAGTGTTGAGAACCATATTCACTGATATGATTAGTTGAATCATATTGGGCGTAACTCGTTTCAAAATGATCTTCATGGATCTTAGTCATAAGACATTTTGAATAGGTACGATCATTGTATCCTTAGACCTACGGTACATACTAGAACTAACTTAAATGAATGGTTGCTCTTTGATTCTATCTAACGCTGTACGTAACTGGCAGTAATAAGGATAGTTTTGGGAATGATCTGAAGTTTAGTGGGAGTTGTTTGTAGCCAAAGGGATCTGTGCTTCTATACTTAGGAGAGGAACACTCTGGCGCCTTTCGTTGGTTTGAACTGGTGTTAACGCGTGGCCACGCTCGAACTAGTAGTAGTTTGATAAACCACTTCAAATCAGGAACGAAATTAGAAATGGTTGAATAATATATGAGAATGAATTGGATCCATGTCTCATGTTCAACAAGTGTTCAATACAGAGGGATAAATGAGTCAATAACCAGGGCTATAGTATTTGCAAAACCAAAGGTTTGATTATGCAAAGAATTAGTTGACATAAATTTGTCATACCTTGCCGGGGGCAATATGATGCAGCTAGGCACCCACTATTGTCTACATTGAAACTTAATCGGCCAATCGACCAAGTGGGAGATTGTTGGATATAATGCTCAATTGTCGATTATAATTAAATGTTGCCGTCAAGGTACGACCCAAAGAGTTACACTTTGGGCAACGAACATTTAACGGTGTTTTAATCGTTAATCACCGGATCACGAAATAATAAGCGTAATAAAAGAAACGGGTAATTATTTAGAATAATTACGGAGAGACGGATTAATATTATAATTAATTTGTTAATTATAATTAATATCAGATAAATAAATATGTATATCCATATTGTTAGTTATTAGATATTAATAATAATGAGAGATATTATTTAATTATGAGATAATTATGGAGGAGTTGTGATTAGATTACAATTCCTAATCCTTGTATATCTTTTATTTGAAAAAGGAAAAGGATTTACTAATCATTCTAAAATTAAAACTCTCAAAAAAAAATCAAATATATTCGGAACTTTAATTAGTTGAAGTGGGATGCTTCTAATGGGGGTTCAAAAAAAAAGAAGGAAACAGAGAGTAGAAAAGGGATACGAACTTCATTGACTTTGGGGTTCTTGTTCGTTGCAAAAGGAACCAAAAGGAAAGAGGATCAAGAAGGTCTAATTGATTCTAACTTTTAAGTTCGTGTTTCTTCGATTACGCAAAAGGTAAGTAAAGTTTTTGAACTTTATTTTTCTTAGTTTAAAGGTTTCATTTGAAATTGTTTCAAACGAACAAATATGATTTCGTGGTCAACGATCATCTAGCGAGATCGTTCGTTGAACCAAGGTGTCTTTCTTGGATGTCATGATTCTTTAATTTTATATAACCTATTTTGATTGTAATAAGATCACTGGTGGAAACGGTTTAGAACCGAACCTCGTGTACATGTTTTCCGCTGCGTTCAGTTTGTTTGACAAATTGATAAAAAATTTTTTTCTAAAAGTTACACGAAATTTCCAACACATTTAACCTTTTCTTTTAACTTCGATTAGTATCTCATTTTTGCAGTTAATTTGATTCGAGGGTTGGAATGTCATATTTGGTTAAGAAATTAATTATATACAATAAGAATATGAATTCTAAAAATCACATATTGGGTTAAGAAATTAATTTGAATTGGAATGTCGATTTCATCCATCAAATTTATCACTAACATGTTTGGTTCTTAGGTTTGTTGGAGTAGGAATATGAAATCTAAGAATACAATATTTTTACTAAGACACTGCTTAGAATTGGAATTGAAATAAATCCACTCAAACTCGTTAATGTAAGACCATGAGCAATGGGCTGACATAGAAAAACATTTCTACGGGCAACATTGGAGGGGGTGGATTTTTAGCAAGTAGCACATCAGGAGGTTTGGTGTATATGCAAAAGCATGTGAGCCATAACTTAATAAAAACAACTAGAATTACGACCCGCCGCAATGCGGCGGGATTCTTTAGTTATAACTAAGTCGATTTAGGATGCACTCGTTATGTTGAACCTGTCAAACGGAAAAAAATAGACGATGTAAAAACGTTCACCCACACACGCACGTTGCGTGGTGTTAACTCGCAAAATTTAGAACGAAACGTAAAAACGCTAAACCAAAGACGCACGTTGCGATGTGTTAAGTCACAAAATTTAGAACGAAGCATAAAGCGAAAAATTTGTAGAAAATGGAAATTATAAAGGACCAAAGTTGAAAGTAAAAAAAGTTGTGAGGATAGATTTGTAAAAGATAAAAAGTTTTGTGTTAAAAGTAAAAAAACAAATAATTTTGGGTTAAAAGTAATTTATGAAATACTTTTGGGTGAATAGTAAAAAAAATCAAGTTTTTTTTTTTTTTTTTTTTTTTTTTTTTTTGTAAAAGCCCAAAGCGAAGGTTACAACAACCATATGCATAACCATTTTTTCTTTGGAAAACCCCCAAAGCCAAGATTACAACACATAAGTAAAAAAAATCAAAGTGGTTAAATCGCAAAAGATGGAAACTTTTGAATTAGAAATGAAAAATCAAGTTAATGAAAGGGGTTAAATTGTATAAGATGAAAACTTTTAAATTAGAAGTGAAAAATCAAATTAATCAAAGGGGTTAAATTACCAAAGATTAAAACTTTAAACTCAAATTGTCAAAGATTAAAACTTTAGGGTTAAAAGGGAAACAAAGATTAAAACTTTAAACTTAACTTGCCAAAGCTTGAAACTTTAGGGTTAGAAATGAAAAATCCAATTTTTTTTGAAAAACTCCCAAAGCCAATTTTACAACTACAATATGCATAAAGTTGTTGGTTATTAATAAAGTTTTAATTTCCTTGGTTTTGTTTACCTCTACAATGAATCAGATTCATCACAACTAAGGGATAGATTTCTAGGTTTTTTCCCTTCAAAACGTCTCCTCCTTCACAATTAAGTGATGTTTAGTTTTTTAGTTTTAGAAATGTTAATGTTTAAAAATCTATTTAGTTATCTTAGTTAGAATTAATTATTTTAGTAATGAGAAAATAAAAAAAATCTAAAAACTGATGATGTAGATGTGTAAGTATTGGTATATATTTTTGGAGGGTTGGAAAAGAAATGAGTGTTTTTCATACATTTGTAGAAATCTGATGTGGCGATTGGACGCATTTGTAAGTGCATTTAGCTCCTTGCATTTGTACAGGTCTAGAAGAAAACCCCACGTTGTCCAAAATAATTGGAATCATCGACCATTGTCGTAGTTGCCACCTCACCTCACCTTCACCACCATCACCATGTGTCGGCGACAATTGTGGAGTGGTAGGGGTGGCAAGACGGCATGGATGGTGGGGGTGGTGATAACGCAATGGATGATAGCGGCAATATATGGGTGGCGATGGTGACAACCGGTAATGCGGTGGTAGATTTTAATTACTTTCATAATTTTTTGGTTACTCATATACATTACAAGTTATAATTCTTCTGACAATTCAATTCCGCTCAGTTGTTCTACCTCTGTGAGGCAAACGTACCTTAATTTGTCTTGTAAGATTGTAAGTATTTAGTTGCCAAAGGCAATACATTACTCAAACAAGACAAGCAAAGTTCAAACTCGACTCAACTACTTCTTCAAGTATTAAGTGTTGATCGAAAGATCTTTGAACCTAATGCACATGGAGGTTCATGATCAGGTCGAGCTCGGTTTGGAAAACACAAGTTTTTAAATAATAGTTAAAAAATAAGTTACTGAATATCTGTGGTATTTAAGTCATTTAGCTTAACAAAACTTCACATTATGGCAGACTATTAAAATGTGAGTAGCTTTTGTAGTTATTAAAAAGGTGTTTAAACTTTAAAAAGGTGTCAATATCAATTAACTATTATTAAACAATAGATATTAAATAGTGTGAAATATCTCTTTTAAGTATAGCACTTGTTGGGCTGTCAACATATAATCCGTTCGACTCATAAAACACGCATTGTTAATTTGTAGGTTGGGTTGTCATACACATGTCTAAATCAAATTTTAACCCATTTGGTTTTGAGCAACTCAAACCTATTATATATTTCTAGCCACTAGGTTCTAACAACCATTTCCTAGCAAGTAGTACATCCCGATAGGCGATAGATGTAAAAAAACCAGTTTGGGCCCGCCAAACTGGTTCACGAGTTAATCTAGCCCGTAAAAAAACCGGTTTGGGCCCCATCCTAACTTGACGGATTGAGCCCAGTTTGAGAGTTCATATGTATAAATCGGTTAGAGCCCGAACCAGTTCGAGGAGCTAAAGAAATTGAATGAAAAAATTGGGTTTTTTGAGCCAGACCAATTTTCAGCCCAATCCAAATCGGTATGAGTGAGTTGGGGTTTTCAACCCTAAAATCAGTTCCCAACCTAAACAAGTTTGAGTACAATTCAAAAAACGGTCCAGTTTAAACCCAAACCGGATTTTGTACACCTCTAATCCTCACAATGCACCCATGAATCAACTTTGATCACCTAGTTGAACTCTTGAGGTTGCATCCACATATTATATTATAATATAATATAAGACAATCAAATGACCCAACCTTTATTAGACCATTGGCATAGAAATTGGACCATATACATAAGTTATGAGTGTTAACCTAACATCACAATCAAAAGTGGGTTATGGATGGTCATTGATTTGTAAACATATGCATTTTGGTTACTTTATTTTGAGTAATCTCTAAGTTATGATTTATTTCTTGCTTTCCTTCATATATGAGCATGGCCCTTAGCTAATCAAGTATTTCACTTTCATCAATACTTTCCTTTTATTTCATGAAAATGGTACTTTTCTATACCTTTTGTAAAGGGAAATCATGGCACTTTTTTAGGATGGGTCTTTTCAGTTTTAGAAAAGAAATAAGCTTCTATTCTTTGGAATCGATGGAACTAATCGAATAACTTTCAGATAGGATTTCTTAAGACATTCATCAAGAATAAAAAAGAATCATACCTAATTTTATGTAATGAAAATGTTACCTAACATTGGTAGATATTATTTAATCTTTTAACAGACTTGATATTAATATGTATCATAATATCACTGGAATGTTGAGAATTAGATTATGAATTTGACCAAATATGTTGTTTCATTTCCATACAAGGGTTATAGTCAAAACCGTTAAGACTTCAAAGCTAATATGATGTAGTGTATGTCTATTAAGACCTATTTATTTAAAGATAAAGGTGTGTGACGCTTATGTCTTTTATAAGAACTACACAAAAGATGCTTACATACGTATGTACAGTGTAATATTTATATATAATACGCGACACTTTAACTTACTAATCAATTATTCGGTTAAATAGAATAGTCTACATTGGTCCCTTTCCTTCTTTTTAGGTTTTATGTCCATTTGCTTTACTCGATCGTACAGGTAAGCATCAAAAACCTTAAATTATAGGCAAACCCCATGGCCCCACAACAGTTACATGCTAATTGTTGTTTGTCTTAAGAAAATAGGCATGTTATATACATCGTTTTGTATATTGCTTTTACATGGAATTCAAGTTAATGTATATTTTTATAATTTTGTGAATGCCTTAATCTTAATCAGTATGTAGTGAAATCAATAGCTAAATCACTTTGTAAGCCTCTTTCTAAAATTCTTGATACGTATAAATAAAATGGTAAAAGGTAAGACGGTAACATAATTATAAATAATAAGTAAAAATGACTTAAAATGATTAAAAAATCAAATGCAATGTTGTTGTTTTTGCTTATAAGTTATATCTAGTTACATCAATTTTATTTCAACTTAAATATTTTTTAATACTAAACATAGATCATAACCGAGTTTTACTTTCTTTAAATTGAGCATAATATTGATATATTATTAAAACACAAAACAACGTTTTCTAAATGTTGGTGTACCGCCGACTATAAACGTATTCCAATTATATTGGTGCATCTAAACTAGCTACAACAAAATGTTAAAACCAATTACATTGATGTATTAAAGTTGTCAAGCTTTGACGCATCAATGCGAATACAATGGTTTGTCCAACCTAATATCTTTACGTCTAAAACCATATGTAATTTAACGGACGCATAGACTATCGTCCTAAAATACACATGCCACATCCTAAATTATTCTTCGTTTCACGCGCAAAAGTTACTTTTATAGAGTTAAGTTCAGGTACAAAGAGCCTTATCGTACAAAACGTACGAAAGACATGAAAAAAAAAACGCGGTGGCATTTTTGTAATTGTTTGCTCGTAGGGTAATTATCAAAATTACTCTACAAATGATCTTGTAGGGTAATTTTGATCTTGTATGGTAATTTTGTAAAATGATCTTGTAGGGTACTTATCAAAATTACTCCACAAGTGTATCAAAATTACTCTGCAAGTTTATTAAACGACATACAGTTCAAAATTACTCTATGATGTGCTAAAAGTAGTTTAATAAAAACAGACTCAATTAACCTAATCTAGACACGAAGTAATATTCTAGACTCTCTAAACTCGACTAAACTACTGACCGGCAAGTGAACCGATCGACTCTAGTAAAGATCAGTAAGTCCGGATATCGAACCCACATGACTCAATTTAACTACGCTAATTAACTTACCTAGACTGACACGGACATGACACTAATTGTTTTTATATTTGAGCGGGGTGGTTTCTAAAATTCCTAAATTTGCAATTTAAATGAAAATTAAATAACTAAGACAAACATGAACGCGATTGAAACTAGGGTTTAACTCAGTGATGACAAATGACTACTTAGGTTTGACTCCCAATTGTTATCGTATGGATTTCTATTGGATGCTAATGTGTTATGGAACCGGGATCTTTAAATACTAAATCCTACGAATAACCGAACAGGACCCCCGACCCTTCTCGGGAAGACACCTATCGAACTCTAAAGGATTGTTATGATTACTGGTAAACTAGACTCCCTTACGGTTATCTAAATTATCTAGAAAAGTGTCCTAATATGACTAACCACTTCATAGTTGAAAGTCTAAGACAACTAAGAAACTCGATTTGGTGTAATAGACAATGACTAAGTAAGAAAACTAAAACCGGCTTCTTACGAAGACATAATTCTAACGATTTACCAATCTAGACCTATTAATAACCTAGCACCTTACAGTGACCAGAATTAGTAGAATATCAAACTGAATTAACCTAGCACCTTACAGTGACCAGAATTAGTAGAATATCAAACTGAATTAAATCATAAAAACTGTTTCTATTGTTTATTGGCCAATTCACCATAAAATTACCCAAAATCCCAAAGGACCCGATAATCAACAAATACCCATTATACGAAAGACATTCATCAGGATATATGTGAAACAAATAATCAATCAATAAAACATGTAAAGATACGCATACACACCAAATCAAAGTACCAAAGTTCTTTACTTTTCAAGATAAATCCATAAACACATTAACATTCGATAAAAATCCAAACTTTATTTGATTGTTCATCACAACCTAAGTAGCTTAAAGTGTTTAGCCAAGAAACATAATTAAAAACAATAAAACAATGGTCTTAAAGAGATAATTTATCTTAGTAGGAAAGAAAATTAAGAAACAAAGAGAACCATGAAGATAAAACCCATAAATCTTCAATCTTTAAGCTTTCGACTCCTACCAAACGATTCCTACACTCAATTGACTTCAAAACCTTGCTAAATCAGTGCTCCACGTTGCTCAAATTCGTTCAAAGTCATCTAGGGTTTTGATTATGATCATAACATTGTATTTATACTTGTTTAAAGGCCAAAAACCCTAAAATTCACGACATTCGCTGATGGCAAACACTTTCACGGGCCGCGACAACCTCAAGCCCTTCTATCGCGGGGCGTGGCGCACTAAAATTGGCAAATGGGGTCAATCTCCCTTATTACGACCCGCGATAGCCTTTAACAAACCCTCGCGGCCCATCAAAGCCTTAAAACCTCATTTTCTTTGCCGTTTCATCTTTCGAGCTTCCGTTCGCGTTCTAGCACTTGGTTTTCTCAGATTTTACCTCATTTTCTGCCCTTTTCAGATACTTTTATCAACCAAGACCTCCAAAACGCAAATGGATCAAAAGTATATACATTCTAACTAAAACCGAAACTAGTTCTAACGAAAAACGCACAACTATACAAGAATAATATATGTATTTTACAATACATCACTCTACAAGATCATTTGTAAAGTAATTATAATACTCTATAAAATTTTCCTACAAGATCAAAATTACCATACAACATCATTTGTAGAGTAATTATGATACTCTACAAAATTACTTTATAAGATCAAAATTACCCTACATGATTATTTTACAAAATTACCTTACAAGATCAGTTTGTAGGGTAATTTTAATAATTATTTTACGAGTAAATAATTACGAAAATAGCACCGTTTCTTTTTACCTTTTCACCATATTTATCGTTTTATATTATATGATAGGGGTGTTTGTATTTGATCTTTTGCCTACTTTTATAATTGTATATAAACAGGGTAGGGTTCCAGCGTGAACAATCTCCCAAGCGTGAACTACGTGAACTGATCTGGACCATTGATTTCCTTTTTAGTTGTTAAGGGTATGATTGTAATTATATAAAAAATTAGATTTAAATAATTATTTTAATAATTGAATTAAGTTACATCTTTCCTATTTTAAATTTATTATCCACAATATCTTTTATTTCATTTTTATTTTTCAGATTTCACCACCAGAATTCGGATTATGATTTTTAAGATCCACGTAACCTTCATATTTCAACGGTGTACACATGTGTACTTGGATATGAATTGAACAGTACACATGTGTACTCAACATGGTACACATGTGTAATTAGCTACCTAATACATACATATAAATAAAACCTGTAAAACTAGTTTATTAAGCAAATAACAAGTTACATAATGTTTGCCAAACCAAAAAAACATACAATTACAAGTTCCAGTTTCGTGAAAACAATAAACGCAACATAATCGGAAAAATAAAAAAGACATAGTCTTTTACAACTATTCGCCGTGTTGTATGCTGAATCATCCTTATCGACCAAGCAAACAAACATATGTGAATCATCCTTATCGACCTCATACGTGAATCATCCTTATCGACCTTCCATCTCCACTTTTCTTGTTTACGACGTCTCCTATAATAACACAAAAAACTCAGCAATTAGTACTTTGCATAATTCACAAGGGTGTATCAACAACTTTACACATTCAATACACAAAAAAATATGAGATATCACAAAAACAGACGCTATACACATGTGTACATCGCATTAAAAACAGAGCAAAATCATATACACATGTGTACAGCGCCTTAAAAACATAGCATAATCAGAATACACCTGTGTACAGCGCCTTAAAACCAGAGCAAAATCAGAATACACATGTGTACAACGCCTTAAAACATCGATTAACCGAGAGACTGATGTTGATGATGAACAACTGTTGATGCGATTTGATTTGGTGATGTAGAGCGGGAGATCAATGCCTCTTGAAGTTGCAGTGTTCTTCGACATATTTTGTCATCAGAAATAAAAAAGATTTCAGTACGTCGTGCTTCAATTGGGTTATTTGCACTATAATTTATATTATTTTAAATGCATATTGATTGCATAGGAAAAGTCAAAAGAAGTTATTTGAATAAAGAGATTTAGAAAGTAAATAAATGCATATTAATTGCATAGATAAACTCCAATAATAAACAAAGTAAATAATTAAAAAAATATTAGAAACTAATTAATCACTTATATAGTTTTGTCAAACTAGCTGTTTACTTACTAAAATGAGAAAATGGTAATGAAAAATGTTCAACATAAGATTGAGATTTATTTTGATCAACTAGCTGTTTACTTACCATTGATGAAGAGGCGTGTGATGGCGGCGGAGAAGTGAGGATGGTGGTTCAGATAGCAGGCCACGGTGGCCAGAGAGAATATGCGGCGGCGACGAGTCAGCCGTCGACGAAGCAGAACGCCCCATCTGGTGCTACAAACACACAATCAGTTGATCCCAACATTCACACAAACACAATAACAACATAAAGCAACCATTACAGATTCTGAATTAATTAATTTCATAACAGAAATGAATATAAAGTTGAAAATCACCTGGTTCGCTGAGCAATCGTTGCGTCTCCTGGATCAAACATGAAAGCCAAAACCCTAAGTTAGGGTTTTCGGATACAGATGAATGATTACCGGAAAAGAGGAGCGTAAATGAGAAAGAGATTAACGATGATACCTTGATGATTCTTCGAGGTAGGTTGCTGTTCGCCATGGATGGAAGCTTAGGATTCACGCTATGGGGATTTTAGAGAGAGAAAGAGAAGAAAGTTTGGGGGAAATGATGAATTCGATTGTATTTATTTATTTATTTATGGGGTTATGCAATCAATTTAATATGGAGAATTACACAAATACCCTTATTCCCTTAATTAAATAGTAACAAATAACCAAATAATTACCATCTTGCCATTCACTAAAAATCTCAAGATCATAAAAATCAATGGCCCAGATCAGTTCACGCAGTTCACGCAGGAGAAAATGTTCACGTTTGAACCTAATCCTATAAACTTATTACAACTATTATATATATATATATATATATATATATATATATATATATATATATAGGGTAAGGTTCATGCGAGAACCGCGAGAACCAGTGTGAACAAGGGGTATTATTGTAATTAAATATTGAATGTTAATAACACGGTGTCTACAATCTCTGTCCATCGAGTTCCATTGTCAACATCACCGTATCATCGCACAAATTAGGGCACGATTCAAGGCACAAATTGAACAAAATCATTCATCATCGGTTACTGATTGTTATTACATTCAGCAATTGATTACAAAATCATCGATTACCATTGCTCGGCATGCCCTAGAAATCAGAAATCGTGTCGATTCATGGCACAAATTGAACAAAATCATTCATCATCGGTTACTGATTGTTATTACATTCAGTAATTGATTACAAAATCATCGATTACCATTGCTCGACCTGCCCTAGAAATCAGAAATCGTGTCCGTTTATTAATCGCTGATCGGCTATCCTTGCCAAATATCAATTAGTCGCCAATCGGTAAGGATCTGATTATTACCAGTAGATATATATATTGTTCTTTAGGTATCTGTTTTTTATCAGTAATTTTGATTTCCATCAATGACTTATATGAATGTGATTCAACTCGTTGATCTGTTAACTGTGCTTGTTATGTTATCGCACAGATCTTATAAAGTGCCATAGCCAACCTAGTATGTATATGTGAACCAAATAAAGTTAATAATATCATTCATGTGCATAGTGAATTTGAGCAGGTTTGTTTAGGATACGTGTATATGATTTTGGGAAATTAGAAAATGTTGGTGTTGTTGTTTAAGGTAATGCACATGTGCATAGTGAACTTGGGAAGTTTTGTGTAAGATACATGGTTTTATGTAATTAGGATATGATGGTGTTATTGTGATTTTGTGTAATTAGGATATGATGGTGTTATTGTTTCATGTGATTCACATGTGCATAGCAAACATAAGCAGCTTTGTTTAATATACGTGTATATGATTCTGTGTAATTAGATTTTGTTGATGTTGTTTAAATTGATGCATATGTGCATATTGAATTTGAGCACATAACATTAAATTTTACATATGGATTGATTTTAAGCATCATTATAAGAATATGTGATGCACATGTGCATATAGATGCACAAATTCATATCGTTACAGTGATGAAAAAGTTTGTTTAATGCACACACTAATTGAAATTGCATGTTTGATTATATTATGTTTCAATTATTATTGTAGGCAAAAAACTGGAAAAAAGCGAAGAAAATAACACTTTTGTTGAGATCGAATGACGAAGGGGCAACAAAACTGCTAGATGATAAGGAAGGTGAATACGAAAGTGTTAAGTGAAAAGCCAAAAAAAAGGTTGGTTATTAGTCGATGATGCAGTTGGTAATATATGCACATGTACATCCAACTGTTACTTTCTGTTGAACGATATTCTTTGATGTCACGTGCAGTTACGGCAGGATAAAGAAATACAAGGAATAGGACAAGTAGACGAATGCACGATGTGATGGATATTATGTGATGGATGATAAGGGCGACAAGACAATGGAAAACATTAATGAAAGAAAGTTGGATAGAACGATGTTATATTGAAAATTATGGTTGTTTTTTGTATGGTGGTTTATATGTTAGTTATTTTCTTTTAACGATAGTTTATATTTGTTTATTCGACGATGACAACCATGTGATCGTTAATTCCATAATTTGATGTAATATGGTATAGTATATGTTGGAAATGTACATGTGCATAAGGTGAATTAGTATGCATGGTGGTGATATATGATGTGTTACCGGATGATTATATTCAGTTTACAACGTTTTCAAATGTTATATGGTGGTTGGTATAGTATATGTTAGAAATACACAAGTGTGAAATATTGTGACGTGAATGATTGTGTTGCCTATGCACATGTGCATATTTATATATTATGATGCATCGTGGTAATTCATGATGGTGTTTGGTATAGGATATGTAGTTTACAATGTTGTATGGTGTCTGGTATAATATATGTTAGAAATGCCCATGCACCTATTGATGTGATATAATGTGTAGCATAATTTATATTGGCAATGCACATGTGCATAACATAACGGTATTAATGTATAATGTTGTTTGACATAGTATATGGTGGGAAATGCACATGTGTATAATGTATACGTTGCAATGTATAATAGGTAGATTGAAAAATGGAGTACATGCACTTAAAACATAATGACATTAGAAACAGTGCATCGATAAGTTTAGATGCTACTACGGTTTCAATGTTGAAAATGCACGCGTTGGGTAATGCACATGTGCATGTGTTGAAATAGTGGACATATTGGTAATTTATGTTAATCGGTCATGAATAAAACAGTTAATATTACACCGTTAAGTAGATAAACAATAAATATAAACAATGAATGTAAACAAAAACAAGTGATAATCAATATATAAGTAGTTGCGTGTGAAAAAAATCCAGATTTTGTAGCATAAGTGTTGTACATCATCACAATGTCCTCCTAGTGATTAGACGTTATATTTAGAGTAGGGATGTATTCAACATCAACATCAGGTATCCAATATGGTGTGCCATTAGGTAAAGGATGCACGGCAGTCTTAATTGTTACTGTATCTAAACAAAAAATAAAATGAATAAAAAGAAGATATAAATATCATAATTAATAAAATATATGGCATGTGTACACACAATGTTTATACGGTCAGCGATGTATACATGGTCAACAGTTTACCGGTGATGAGTAATCATATACAGACGTGCCATATTAGTTTGTTGTAATCACCGAATAAATGATGTATTCGACTGATTAATCGTATACACACGAGCCATATTAGTTATCGCAGTTTCTTGCTCGTATCCGCAACCCGGGCACAATGTGTTGCTGATCTAAGTTCCCCTTTTTTTCCAGATCCGTCTTTGTCGGTAACCTGGCTTCGACTCTTTTCCATTCTAACATATTGGCTTTAGATGTAGCCCAGCCGTTCCATGTCATTACAAAGCCACTCGACGGGTCCCCGCTTGTGACATAAAAATCCTCTCTAATGGTTTAACATTAAAAGTCGACTTATTTTCCGAGTGCCAACCCCACCCATCTTGACCCGTCTTCATTCTGGTGTTTCTCAGCGACGCCAAAAGATGCATAAACTCCACCCATGCCTCCCTGGTTGTCAGCTTGTTCTTCTATTGCCAATCCCACACAGTCACATCCCCTATTTTTTTGTAGTTGTCCGCCACCCAAGACCCTTTTGTTTGATGCCATTCTGTACATAATTGGATAGTAATACATAAGGCACCTGTTCAGAATCCATACATAAATAGAATCTATACATCAACGACATAGTCTAATTTTCAACATAATGCACATGTTCGTATAAGTTAATAGAACATCATTTACAATCAACACAATGCACATGTGCATATAATTTAATATAACATCATTTACATTCAATATAATGCACATGTGCATATCATTTAATACCATATCATTTACAACATATAATACCTTTAGTCACAAATCGAATGAATTGCAACTCTTGATGTTCTGTATTTGCAGGTGTCGTACCAGTCAAAGTGACGTGGACATAGAGTAAAGAGTCTGAATTTCAAAGACATGAAGTGTATGTCGACTTACAACAGTTTAGACATAATTCTGTGACTATCAACGGTATTGACAACAGACGGACCACCAAAGTCGGAATCAGATGTTGTATGAGGATGATATTTAGACAATATATGAGGAGGTTCATCGGATATACGAGGATCGACACGGGATGAATCAGAAGACGCCATATGCCGCTGTAAACATCGTGCCGACTGCAACCGCCGTGAAATACATGAATGCGACTATCTATATGCCATGAAAACCACCGTGCACGGCTCTCCGCCGCCGTGAACTGTTGTGAATGCCTCCTAGCCGAGTGTGAAGACCATGACCTGGTGCTGGTGAACTACTGAAACCCTAAAATAGAGATAACAATGACATAAGAAAAAAAACAGAACGTGTGTGTTTTTTTATAAACATAATATAATTACAACAAATGCCATGTGTTCACACTGGTTATAACAGGAATGTATTCAATATCAACTTCACCTATCCAATATGGGGTGCCATTGGGCGTAGAATGTATAGCAGCCGTAATTGTTCCTGAGAAAATAATAAATAAATAAAGGTCAACATGATGAACAGGTGAATAGTAAAATTGTAACCAAAATGCACATGTGCATTGTCAGATAATATATAATGTCATAAGTTATTTTTCATCATAATGCACATGTGCATAAATTTGTAATGTAACATAAATTATAATACGATGCAGTCAACATAATGCACATGTGCATATATTCTTGAGTAATCATTATTTACAACCTAATATAACTGTGAACATGTTGCAAACGTGTATATCATTGAAAAATCACAATTTACATAAAATGGACATGGAATACCTTTAGTCTCAAACTGAATGAACTGTAATTGCTGATGTTCTGCATCAGGTGTATGAGGATGATATTCAAAAATTGTTGGATGATGATCATCATATGCGTTAGGTTTAACACGGGATGAATCACAAGACACTATATGTAGCCCTAATCATTATACCGAACGCCTCCACCGTGAAATAGGTGGGAGTGACCGTCTTTTCCTGCCGTAAGACAATCGTACACACCTGTACGCCGCCGTGAACAGCGGGTTCACGCCGTCGTGTCAATGTATCGATGCTGCTGATGCCGATTGTGCTGATGCCGATTGTGATGATGCCGATTGTGGATCGATTCAATGTATCGATGCTGATGTCGATTGTGCTGATGCCGATTGTGATGATGCCGATTGTGGATCGATTATGGATTGGGAACGATGTGAATTGATGAAACCCTAAAAACAGGGGAACACTTACAGAACCTGAATAGAAATTGAAGAACGCGCGTGTTTTTTTGATACAATATAGTATAATTACAAGTTTGCCATGTGTTCACATTGGTTCTCGCGGTTCTCGCAATAAAGGGTGGTTCCTAACGGATCTTTGTCCTATATATATATATATATATATATATATATATATATATATATATAATTCTACACATGTACGGAATTATATGATCACAATCCTTGGTGTAAAGTGTAATAGTCCTAATTATTTAGGGTTTTAATAGATTTTTTTTTTTAAAGGTGACTTTAAATTATAGTTGAATGTCTTAAAAAATAGATATAACCTTTTCACACTTTAAATTGAAAAAGAAAATATATAAATGAAATTTAAAAATAACCGTATAATATAACTTCTATCATGGAAATAATTGTATCAATAAAATTATTGATGGTATGCTAAAAAGAATAAGATTCGTCTCCTTTTTAAATTTGATTTTGGAAAAAAATTATTGATGGTATGCTAAAAAAAATAAGAGTCGTCTTCTTTTTAAATTTGATTTTGGAAAAAAAAAACTTATTACTCTGTTACTTTACTTGGGACCTGAGAGTATTTATAATTTGTTATATCGTTTTTGGGATTTGGTCAGAAGTGGGTTGGGTCGATTTGGGCATGTTTATCATCTGCAAGAGTATTTATTTTTATTAATGATAGTTTTGCCGCTAAGTTTCCAATGGAGATATGTTTGAGGCAGGGTGTCAAATGGCGTTGTTTCTACTTATTTTGGTTATTGAAGGCTTTCAGGTTGCATTTAAAGACATTAAAAAAGGTTAATATGCATGCTTGGTGGGGTGATTTTGGATCGGTTACCTACTCAATGGAATTTTAGTCGTTAAGAGTTTGATATTACTTCCATTTATTATTCGTCTTGTTATTTGCAGGTCGAGAATGACTATCATGTGTTTGTTTCATGTAAAATCGTTTTTAAGATTTTGGAGGTTAATAGCTTCTTAGATGGAATTAGATTTCTTGGTTGTGATTCGTCCTAAGGCTTTGATGGAAATGTTGGATGCCTCTTGTTTCTTTCCCAACAAAAAGTCTCTAAGTAGGGGTGTTCGAAATTATCCGTATCCGAAAATCCGATCCGAAATATCCGATATCCGAAAATTCGGATATCCGAATTTTCGGATTCGGATTCGGATAGTGATTATCCGAAAATTTAATTTTTTTTGGATATCCGAAAACTTATATTCGGCTATCTGAAATATCCGGTTCCGAAATATAAAAAAAATAAAAAAAATTAAATAAAAAAATGGATATTTGGATATCTGATTCATTATCCGATCGGATATTCGAAATTTCGGATACAGTTTCGGATAGTGAAAGCTGATATCCGAAAATTTCGGATATCCGAAATTCTGATATTTGAATTTTCGGATATCCGATTTTGAACACCCTATCTAAGACCACTTGTAGTGGCCAAGGTTTTGGGCGTGGAGTGGGCAAAAAACGCCCCAATCATGGGTGCACACCGCCCCTGTGGGTGATTTTTAGTGGATTTTGGGTTGGTGCGTTTCCCTTGAAATGCCAGATTCAAAAGTGGATGACCAATAGAATTTTTGTGATGGTTTTTTTTTTATTTTTAATTTAATTCGATTATAATATCTAATTATCGCAAGAGTTCAAGCATGGCCGGCCCTGAAGGTGGGTGGGGAGGACCACCGGCCAGGGCCCGATATTTCGAATGGTATGTTATTTTTTAAAAAACTCCGATATGTATATGTAAAAATAAATAATTTAATAGGGTATACCCGTACAATCACCAACATAGACTCACTTACAAAACTATTTTTATGGTTTAGATTAGTTATTAGCCTATTAACATTAGGTTTAGACCATTAATGACCCCAATACCCAATTTCGTTAAGGCCTGAGGGCACGTTTTTTCGAGCTCGAACATGGTAATGAATTCCTAGGGCCGGCCCTGAGTTCAAGCCCTAGTACATCCTTTTTTAACTTCAATCCTTTTTGCTGACTAGGCGGCCACATATCCCTTCATGTCTAAAGGTAAAGCATTTGTTTCACTCACCCCTACACATGATATAATTGAGGTTGTTTGTTTTACTACATGGGGATGTTTTCGAGATTCGGAAACACATGTTTTGCAATCCGGACGAAACAAAGAACTTTTTGATCTATTGCACATTTGTCTCTTTTATGGTTTGTTAATCGAAAACAAAAAGAAACAAAGAACTTTTTGATCTATTGCACATTTGTCTCTTTTATGGTATGTTAATCGAAAACAAAAAGTGAACATACACTGGGATAAGTAGCTTCAAAACAATCTCCTTATGATGTAATTTTGGTTTTCTAATTCCAGCATTTAGCCCCAAGTCACTTTATTATGCTTAGTTTAAAAAAAAATCAATAGAAGCATTATTTAATATGCTTAGTTGTTACAATACACATATATATTCCACCCTATTTTGTACTAATTTTTTCACTATATTTTTTATACTGGATTTTTTTACTATTTTTTTTTTTTTGTGTTGTATTTTTTGAGAAAATAAAAGGGTGAAAGTTTGTGAGGGCTCTTAATTTTTTGTACTTTTTAGTAGATCTTTCCTTTTATATATACATAAAACCTTGCCAGACAAGCCTGATATGGGTGCTCTTAATGATGTGAACTTCAATTAGAGTTGTGATTTCAATCTTTATAAAATATATATCAACTAGATGGAACCCCCGCCGCGTTGCGGCCGGGGCATAAAATTAAGACGCGACGTATACAAACGCTGTGGCGGGTAATGTTAGATAGTATTAAACATTAACCATGTAAAACCTATGACATTTCAAAACATAAAAAAACATTAAACATTAACCATGTAAAACCTATGACATTTCAAAACTTAAAAAAACATCAATCAAGTTGAATTACAAAAAATATGTAGACATGTTTCTTAAGGTAAACAACATTACAGTACAAAAATGTTAATGGTTGATGGTGATAAACAATCTTCTTTAACTCCACCGCTCTCATTAATTTCCAAAAGCTTCTGAACTATGTTCTCATATTGGATTAGATTAGCATCATCCTGAGAAGGATAAGGCTTCAGAAAAGAAAACATTACTTCAAGCTTTATGAAAATATTATCTCATTGACTGAAAAGTCAGGTAGTTCATTCAGCATATCCTAATGAACTGTTCAAACCTTGGCTATAACACTTAGAAGAAAGATTTTGGTTTGGTCTAGGGATGAGCTTGGTACCGAAAATCCTCAAAAGTGGGTACCGGTACCGAAGATACCCGGTACGGTACAGTTCGGTACCGGTATTTGAAGGTAAAACCCGGTAAATACCGATACCGAAAATGTCAAAAGCCGGTACCGAAAATGTAACCGGTTTGATAAATTCGATACCGATACTATTTGCTCATCCCTATTGCACTGAAGTTTGCCTATACAACTGCTATTGCATTATGAGAAAAAGTACAAATTTACTAAGAACACCATTTAAGCTAATGGTACAACACCATGTTATCAAAACATGTTACAAATTGATAATTGTATAACTATTGCATTATGAGGAAAAAGTACAAATATACTAAGAACACCATTTCAGCGAATGGTACAACATCATGTTGCCAAAACAGGTTACAAAATAATTATATAACTATTGTATTATGAGGAAAAAGTATAAATATACTAAGAACACCAATTAAGCTAATGGTATAACACCATGTTGCCAAAACATGTTACAAATTGATAATTACAAATTGATAATTATATAACTATTGCATTATGAGAAAAAAGTACAAAAATACTAAGAACACCATTTAAGCTAATGGTACAACACCATGTTGCCAAAACATGTTACAAATTGATAATTATATAAGGGGGAGTAGGATCAAATACAAACCACATTTCGCATACAAACTTTAAGAACCATTTAAAAAGTGTCACGTGGCACTAAACTAATTATGGAGAAATGATAAAATAATATCCTAAATAATATCAATTATATAGAATTCTCTATAAATATGCTAAGAAGCAATTAATTCTTTATTTGGATCTTACTTTTGTTTTCAATGTGCTGATTAAGAAAAGTGTTGATATCATTCAAATATGTGCTAAAATCAATTATCTTGATTAATTTTCATGTGCTAATATAATTCAAAAGTGTTACTTTTATGTATGTATTGCTTTGATATGTGCTAATTTAACTTTTTTAAAGTGCTAGGATCTGTTATTACGGGTTGTAGGATAAATATGGTTTGTACCGGAACCAACCCCTATATAAGGGTATACGGAGTGGGGGGCAAACCCACTCGGCAAACCGCTTTTGCCGCACGGTAACACCGCCGCCAGTGGGTTTGCCGCTCGGTGAAGGTTGCGGATGCTGGGAAGGGTTGACGATTCGGGGAGATGATCGGAGGAGAGAGAGAGAGGGAGGGTATGAGAGAGAGAAAGGGTAGTGTGGGGTGGGGTTCATGCCATCTCTCAATCAATCACACTTTTTTTTTAAAGTTTACCACTTCACCAAGTGTTTAACCATTGCCAACATTTTTCAGCAAAGTTTAAACACTATTCACTGATTGACGTGGCGCACTCTGATTGGCTGATTTTTTAGTTTGTCACTCTCAAGTGTTTAACCACTCCTTATACCCTAATATCTATTGGTCATATCAATTATCACGTTTTTATTTTTGGGTTTTCTTTTTCGATTGTTATACTGAGTGTCGATTGTGTAATAAACTGAACCGATAACGATTGTATTCCTATTATTACGCGTAATGGAATTCCACTTGTTATTTTTCTAAGAAGGGTATGTAAAGTTATATTTCACACATCTCTAATTGCGATATGTATAGACAAACCAAAAGTTTGAATTAAATTTATATTGTAAGATAGATAGATAGGAAATTAGGAACGCACTTGCTCATAAATAAACGAATTTAGTAACCCTACTCATAAATAAACAAACCTTGTTCGACCCGACTTATTTCCATGTATATGATATATGATTGATCACAAAACCGACGATAACATGCAAAGCTCTTTCGAAATTACGTGCTAGAGAGGGAATGAACCCACCCACCTAAGTGGTCCAAATCAACACAACCCCGTGATGTGTGTGTCTCACATATCTATATCTTTTGCTCTTTGGTTTTCTCCTCTTAGAATCAACATTTTTGTCTTATTTAATCTTTTATGGTTTTTTCTAAGTATTTATTATGGGTTTCTAAATCATAACTTAAATCATATATAACATGATTGCATTATAAGAACATAATTTATATACTATTATTTTGTAACAAAAGTATGCATTTGTAGTTGGGCATTATGTTTAAACTAGCATCAAGATCCGCGCGCGTTGCGCAGCGGGTACTGTAAACATTGAATGAATTAGTACAAACGTTATGTAATGCATTAACCATATGAAAACACACGTTTTGACGTATCAAATTGAACTAAATGCAACCTGCATAGGCATTGTGATTGGATCAAAACATAAGGTAAATCAAGTTAATAACGTATTATATGTGACCCAACTCATACATAGAAAACGTAACGGGTATGAAGGAAAAACTGACACATGTAATCAAAAGGGATCAATTAGAGCTTTCTAAAATAGGGAAAAAAAGAAACCATAATTTGACTCCACTTGGTTCGAATTTTTTTACGAAACATACATAAATAAGCAAACAAACATATTATATTTGACATGAATCAACATGTTTCAAATTGATAGTTTTCAAGCCAAACAAAACAAAACCCAAAGTAAATACCCAGAAAAAAATACTACAAATTAAGCACATGATACAACTCAATACAATATAAACAAACTAATAAACATGTGGTACAAACCACATATGCACTGACATGTCTCAAATTGATTGATAGTATATAACTTATTTTATAAATTTATACACACTAAGCATCATGTACAACACAACTATGCAAAAAAAAAAAAAACTTACTAAGATCATATACAACACAACTATGCACAAAAAACACACTAAGCAATATGTACAAACCCATTATGCACTAACATGTTTCAAATCATGTACAACACAACTATGCACAAAAAAACTTACTAAGCAATATGTACAAATCCACTATGCATCAACATGTTTCAAATTGATAGTATATAATTGTTGTATCTTAATCAAAATAGTTGTACATTGTGCTTAAATTGTTGTTCATTATCTAATTTATTTATATATTATTATTTTGTAACATTTTTTTAAATTGTGCTTAATTGTTGTATCTTAATCAAATAATGGTTTCATTATCTAACCAAATTCAATATGTTTTGTATGCATGTATGGTTGTAAATTGTGCTTAAGTGGTTGTACCCTAATCAAATAATGGTTTCATTATCTTACCAAATTCAATCGGTTTGATCCATTCAAAGTTGTGTTGTTTTATTTGTAAATTTACACTCCATAAATTAGCAACAATTTTGTGCATAAGGTATTGTAATTTATGTTTGGGGGGTTTTCAAAAAAAAAATTAATTTTTTAATTTAACCCAAAAGCTTTTTATGTTTTGTAATTTTAACACATATAAATTGTTTTTTTTTTCATTTTTAACTCAAAAGTTTTATTATTTTCAATTTAACCTCACAATATTTTTACCTTCAACTTTGGTCCCTCTACTTTTCATCTTTCGCAAATTTTCTTTTACTTTCGTTCTAAATTTTGCGAGTTAAGACGGCGCGACGTGCGTGTTTATCTTTGTTTGGCACGTTTTTTTTGTTTCGTTCAAAATTATGCGAGTTAACACGACACAACATGCATGTGTGGTTCAATGTTTTACAGATTTATTTATTTTTTGTTTGGCAAGTTTGTCGCAACGCGCGGGTCCTGGATCGACTCAGTGTTGGTAGTCGCTGACGGGGGTGTGACATTAGTGCTATTTGGCATAGTCTACGCCCCCGCCGCAACACGGGGGGAGTTTAAATCTAGTTATTATGTAAATATCACGTTTACATATATTTCCCCTCCTCTAGTATTTCAGTTATGCTCGTAAACAATTAGTGAAGAAGTTTGGAAATTTCACGAGTAGTCATGAAAAGGTAGTCACATGTCATATACCACGATGTGAGTTTTGGGAACGAGTGGTCTTGAAAAGGTAGTCACACGTCATATACCACGATATGAGTTTTGGGAAAGAAAACAACGTGTCAATACTATTTGATATTTTTTTAAATTCCATTTTTCATAACTAAATAATAACATTTAAAATGTGTACATTGAAAATTCATTTATAAATAAGCGAGGTTATGTATAATCTTCAACAGACTATAGAGTTAGGGTTTGTTTGCCAACTTCTGAATGGGTAAGTGTTGAACTAGTAAAATGTCTGAACCATTAAGTGGTGAATCAGTAAGAGATCTGAACCATTAAGAGCCTGTATAATGCTTAACTGTTCAGAAAGAAATGTTTGACCAATTCAGATAAGAGGTCTTAACCACTCAGACTTAGTATAATGCTTAACCATTCAGATGCAAATATCTGAAACATTCAGATATCTGCTCGTGAAACACCAACGGGGCGGTGATCCATTGGCAAAGGCAAAACCTTTAAACACATTGGGAGGGGGAGGTCTTAGGTTCAGGTCCCACAGACGACAGGAATAAAAGAAATTTGTTCAAAAAAAAATCTGCTCACTAAACAAACAGTCTGAACCATTAAGTGTTGAACCAATTTAAAAATCTGAACCATTAAATGTCTCATTAAGAGCTAAACAAACAACCCTTAATGTTTAATAGCTTAGCTAAAGTTAAAACGGGCTATTAGAGATTCCGGAAATTTAACAAAGTATAATTAAATGATTAAAAAATTCTCAAGCACTTAACTACAAAAGTTTTAATCTACTAAATTGGTCGTATTATGTTTTATAATGATGTTTTTTTTATTATAGACGAATTTTGCAGAGGAGATGTAATTGGTTGGTTGGTTTGTTTTGGTAGCTAGCCCACACCCAGAAAAAGAGATTATTGTAACTTAGGACCAACACAAAAATCCAATTATTTAAATTTGGAGTTGCTAAAACTCAAAGGGAAATGGGTGATATCAGGAGATTAGTTGAATATTGGTTAAGTTGGTTGACTAAGTGTTTTTGTCCCCACTTAGGTTATAAATTAAGCAATTAAAGATATTTGTGTTTTTATATACAGACGGAGTTAGGAGTGTCTACGTGATACGCCGGGGAGTATAGACACTAGTAATCACGTAACGTGTTAATAATTCTTTAGTTTTAAAAAACTATAACAATATTATGTTAGTTTATATTATGTAATTAAAAAATATTAACATATAAAAAAAATCATGACCGTTTAAATAATATCACACACAAACAAGTGATGTGGTTTAGAGATCATATGCGTGTTGATAGACGATTTATGTGTATTTTTTTTAAATGCATGTTGTTTTCTTAAAAAAATTATGCTGGTGAATAATTTCCGTAATTCATTAATTCATATGAAATTATGTTTGACTTTTCTATTCGTCGAGAAAGAAGGTGGTGGTTTAGAATTAGATTATGAATTGCCTCGTGGGACATAATTCTCGTGGTACATCGCTCTTTTTTCAAATCATGATAGTTCGCATGGTTTAATCTATGGCAACCATGACCTTCTTTCAATTAATTAGGGGATATTAATTGGTGGAGGTCATGGTCCACACCATATAGGGTGGTGGATTAGATTGGTGGATGAAGGTGGGGTGACATGACGCTCACGTGGAGGGTGGTGGTGATCATTTGGGTTATGAACACACCTTAGACCATGATTAATGAGCATTATATGGGCGTGAAAAGGCTTGATAACTCCCCTACACCATCCTCTTGAGGTTATAGACTTATAGAGGTATGAAGAGTGAGGAACATCTCGAGTATACCGTTTAACGAGGATAAAAAAATGGGAAAATAATGATTGAAAGAACATTAAGGGGCGTTAACAACTACACTTTTTTTAAAGGCGTTATGAAGCGGATGCGAGGGAAAATACCCTTTAGGAAGCATTAAGCACTAAGAATGGTATTATTAGGTATGTATATATATATATATATATATATATATATATATATATATATATATATATATATATATATATATATATAGTAGGGTTCCTACGGAAAGTGTATTTTTCCTAGAAAGTCTAGGAAGCGATCTTGTCCATCCGATTGGTGTGTTTAAGGGTTGAGATTAAACCAATGACAATCTTGTAATAATTAACTATATTTAATAGATTGTTTTAATTGAGTAGGGGCAATTTCGTCCTTATGTGTGTTTTAAACCAATAAAAAATAACCGTCAGAGATATCACATCTCCTTAATACACGCCAATTTCCCTCTCTCTCTCTCTCTCTCTCTCTCTCTCTCTCTTTCTCTCTCTAAACCCAAATTCGGAAACCCTCAAAATCATACCAAAAATACCTAAAATCATGGATGAAGATATGAGATTTTCCTTGTTCCATATACGTAAGATCAAGCTTTCATTGTACTGCGTGTTTTACAAAGCGATTACGGGTGATTCTTGTTTGTAATTGACGGTATTTTGCTGGTTGCAGGGAAGAGATTCAAAAAGCAGGAAACTTTGGAAAGGATAGATAGCAGCGGAACAGTTACCGGAAGCCGATCGAAAGCTGGGGCGAAATCTGCTGATTTAAAGCACATTTGTATGAATCTGCTTGCTGTTAAAACACAGCTGTATGAATCTGAATTGCTGTTAAAACACAGCTGTATGAATCCAAATGATAAAACACCTTTGTATGAATCTTCTTGCTGTTAAAACACAGCTGTATGAATCTGAATGATAAAACACATTTGTATGAATCTGCTTGCTGTTAAAACATAGTTGTATGAATCTGAATGCTTTGCTGTTAAAACACACCTATATGAATCTGAATGCTAAAACATAACTGTATGAATCTGCTTGCTGTTAAAACACAACTGTATGACTCTGAATGCTAAAACATAACTGTATGCATTTGCTTGCTGTTAAAACATAATTGTTTGAATCTGAATGCTAAAACACCACTATATGAATCTGCTTGCTGTTAAAACACAGCTGTATGAATCTGAATGCTAAAACACAACTGTATGAATCTGCTTGCTGTTAAAACACAATTGTAGAATAATAAAACACAGTTGTATGAATCTGCTTGCTGTTAAAACACATCACCAAGAACAAACTGTTTAAACACGGTACCAAGAACATGCTGATAGACTCCACCAAGAAAACGAAGGAATGATTGATATTACGTGAGATCAGAAATCGAAAATAAAAAATTCCGAAATTTATGTATAGTTAGTTATTGAAGATAATTTCCTAAAATAAAAATAGATTGTGAAAGTACATAAAAGCCCTTTTAGATAAAATCCTTCAATGCCACATGTCGCGTTCTTATTGCTTCCTAGACTTTCTAGGAAAAACACACTTTCCACCCAACTCCTACTCTATATATATATATATGTATTGAACAGTGAACATCATGTATAAGGTTACCACACTCTCCAAATCAGAGAGCCCCGTATTGCTCCACTTTGGCCAGACTATGTTGTCTTAACCGGGCTCACGCTGGCTTCAAAGTTTGGCTTTTTTTGGGCGTCCCCTGGGAAACCATACCATCAGCTGCCACTTGACAGTCGTTGTGTCACCACAAGAGTAGATCTCTCTGGCGTAACACACGGTGGTACGAAAACCCGTTTGGGCTCGGGAATCGATCTGACAACCTCACACAAGGCTAGTCTAAATCCTTCATGGCCTATATCCACCTCAATATGACACAAATGAGAATTGAACTTGAGTCTTCATTAGAAATTCTAAGCCTCCTATCATTAAGCCACAAGTGACATTTTAGATGTATTGGTGTTTAAGGATAATGCTAATTGTTAGTAGATTTAAAAAAGATTGGACCGTAATAAAATATTGTTAATTTTCGGATTATTTCTCAAGTATACTTTAGACACGTTTCTAAAGAAAGTTGTTGTTGTTGTTGTTGTTGCTGCTGCTGCTGTTGTTGCCGACTATCATGGTGTGCGGGAAGGACTTCCGCACAATGCCCGTGATTTCGAGGGGTTCGGGTTTTTAAAAAAAATCGATATACGAAAGAAGAGGATTATTTCATGGCAATTTCACTAACCAATAAATTTAGCAACCACATAGATGTTTTGGACCATATGAAAGAAGAGGATTATTTCCCAGAAGCATGCATTTCATATAGAATATTGTTAACTATTCCAGTCATTGTGGCATCTGGAGAAATAAGCTTTCAAAGTTGAAGTTGTTAAAATCTTAGTTACGTTCTACAATGTCTCAAGGTAGACTTGGTGGGTTGGCGATGATAGCTATCGAAAACGAAGTCTTAGATAATATAAATTGTGAAGAGTTGATACAACAATTTGCCAAGAAGAATGCAAGGAGGGCTGCACGAATCAATGGTTAGCTATTTTTTTGGACGTCTAGATCACCCGATAAGGCCTTTTGCCTTTGATCACCCAGGTCACGAGTAGGAATCCCGCGGTTGGCATATTATTGCCAGTTTAAACCGGTGCCAGAGTTCGCCCCCCGTAAGATTCGACCCTGAGACCTCCCGGGCAGGAATCCCACATAAGTGGGTAAACCTTCTGAAGGGGTATGGTCCCAAAAAGCCGCGCAGACCTTCCTTCAGGTCGCGCGCGAGACCATACTCCTTATTCAACAAGCTGTTCAATCTCAGACTCGCGCGGGCTACTTCACTAAATACTGACCTCGCGCGAGGTCCAAACAAGAAAGCACATCGACTTCAACACTTAGCATTCTGAATAAGAGCCTTCAACACCTATAACCCTGCGCGGGCTAGTTACGTGCTCAACAAGGGTCGCGCAGGCCTAAAGCACAAGACCACTTCAGAAGGTACAAGTGGCAGAACAAAAGAGCCAATCAATGTCCTCCAGGTTGTGCTCAATCGTGCTCCACAATCGTCTGACGTGCAGGAGACAGAGAGTACATAAGGACGCCTACGAGGCACCAATCAGGGGGCGGCGACACCTGTCCCACGATCTCCACTTACCTGCTGATGGGAGAGGGATAACAAGGCCGACAACAGTGACACGTGGCTCCAATCATGGTGCGCCAGCACCGGAGAACTTCTAGAAGCCACTAACGATCGACACCAGTAAGACAAAGAGCATATCCTCGAAGTTGTCGCCTTCCGGCCCAAGGCCCATCAGCCCATCTCCTCTTACACCTTTCCGGCTATAAATAGGACCCTTCATTCACAGGTTAAAGCATTCTCTTCTTTCCACTCTCCCTCTTTACCACACACATATTTCCTCAAAGCAGATACTTATTCTCACGCCGGAGTCTGTTAAGAGAGAAACCCCCATATTCCCCTCTTAACGAGCTAAAAGTGTTCTGTTTTGCAGGATTATCGGATCACTAAGGAGCTCAGAAAGTCATAAGAAGATTAACCCTCATGGTAGAAACATAAACCAAACTAATTAACCCTAAAATTAGTTCTGTGTTTCTTCATTGGAGCCCACTGATTTTTGCAAATCACTGTCATCTTCTTTTTCTGAGTTTCTTCGAATTTTTTGTCGTTTTCTTGATCATGGCTGGTCAAGGAATACCCGGAATTTCTCCACTGTGGGCTCTATATCATGGGCCCAGCATAAAAACTCAAAATGTCTCACCCTAACCATGCCGGCTGGACTCATCTGTGAAATATGAAACCCATAATACTGAAGTATATGAGCCATGAAATTCGTCACCGGCAACCAGAAGTTGCCCTGTAAGAAGAAGTCTTCAAAGAAGGTAATATACCCCGGCGGTGCATCGACGGCCGTCTGATTCTGGCCGGGATATCGAGCATCCCACTCCGGTGGAAACCTGAAACCTCTTGTAATCTGCTCGAACAATCCTAGGTCCCATTTAAGGACACGAAGTGGACCTTCTTCACCAGGGTTTTCTTCTTGAGGATTTTCTTAAGCCATGGAGATTTAAGAGGAATTTAGGAATCTTCTAGTAAAATGTGAATGTTTGAAGATCTGCACTTGAAGATCTGCTACTGCTCCATTGAAAGTGGGAAGATTCAAAGAGGATTTGAAAACGAATAGAGAGGAAAAATAACAACAGAAGGGAAGATTGTGATTTACTCTCTCCTATCGTCGACTATATATACCCATCGCATTTAATGCAATGGGTAAACGTGCCGGATTCATCGCGCGCGTATCCAATCAGAGGACGCCACGTAAGGCGGGATTCTTGGAGTGACGGTTACCACACGCGCGTGGGCCTCACTCGCCTGACGGAAAGCCAAACCGTCAGGGACAACTTGATGATGGCCATGTCAGCAGTCAACTCAAATATCGCGATCAACGACATTTGCACCAACATGTTAGAATTCAAAATTCGAGGGTTTTCCCGCTCAAGATTACTACAAACTTCATGCAGAAGTTACTCAGGCCGCGCGGCGTTGATAATTACTCAATAACCATGCGCGCCTACACCTAAAAGCAGTGAGTCATCATCAACCAAATCTGGTAGTCGCGCCGTAGTAACTGACAAACACTTACACGCGCGCCGTCTACCAAGAATAAGCAAGCACTTTTCATAGCTAGCACTTCTTTTTTCTAAGTCCAGAGCTCCAACCACTTACTTCGCGCATGGTGCAGCACTGGACTGGGGGGGACTTGAAGGGGTATGGTACCAAAAAGCCGCGCAAACCTTCCTTCAGGTCGCGCGCGAGACCATACTCCTTATTCAACAAGTTGTTCAATCTCAGACTCGCGCGGGCTACTTCACCAAATACTGACCTCGCACGAGGTCCAAACAAGAAAGAACATCGACTTCAACACTTAGCATTCTGAATAAGAGCCTTCAACACCTATAACCCTGCGCGGGCTAGTTACGTGCTCAACAAGGGTCGCGCAGGCCTAAAGCACAAGGCCACTTCAGAAGGTACAAGTGGCAGAACAAAAGAGCGAATCAGCGTCCTCCAGGCTGTGCTCAATCGTGCTCCACGATCATCTGATGTGCAATAGACAGAGAGTATATAAGGACGCCTACGTGGCACCAATTAGGGGTGGCGACACCTGTCCCACGATCTCCACTTACCTGCTGATGGCAGAGGGACAACAAGGCCGACAACAGTGACACGTGGCTCCAATCATGGTGCGCCAGCACCGGAGAACTTCTAGAAGCCTGTTGGTGCATGTTTTGTGACAACAGCTTAGATTTGGTCTTTGGATATCTTGTAATTAGTTAAACGATAAACAGTTAGCGGGTTTAGCTTTGTAATAATTTGTAATAGTGAATTAAGAGTGATTGGGCCAAACCAAACCCACATATGGGGGAGGGTTTGCGAATTGGGCCTTGCCCAAGACCTAGCCCATATGCAAAGCCTTGTGCTATATAAACAAAGCTTAGCATTAGGGTTTAGGTTAATCATCAAATCACCTTAATCACTTGGAGAGAATTCGTGAAAGAGAACGGCTTGGACGAATTAGGATCTTGATTGATTGTAATCGTTACGAAGATAATCAATAAAGATCGGGTTTGAAGGATTTCTGTTTTCTACACTTTTCTGTGAAATCTGATCTAGAGGATTCCGCACTCTAGGTTAGATCGACGATTCTGTTACGATCCGCACGCGTTACGGGACTTACAATTGGTATCAGAGCATTCGGCTCTTGATTGGCTTGGTTCAGAATCGTTTCTGCGGAAAAATCGGTGTTTTTGGACGTTTTCAGAGGCTGTGTTCGTGTTTTGCTGCTAATTTCGGATAAGATTCAAGCATTTCGGATCATTACTTATCAAAATACTTGAATTTCGGACCATTACTGATAGAAATCTTGCATTTCTGATCAATTTCGGACCAAATTACCTGCATTTCGGATAGAAAACAAGCATTACGGACCATTTCGGATTTAAAAGCTTGGATTTCGGATCAAAAATCAGTCATTTCGGATTATCAGCATAAATTTCGGACCAAAAACAAGCAATTACAGACCATTACGGATCTTCTGATTGCATTTTGGATTTTCAAATCTGCATTTCGGATCATCAGGCTTGCATTTCGGATTGAACTGCTCCATTTCGGATTAATCAGTTGAATTTCGGACCAGTTTGGCTTGATTTCGGACCAGAAGGTGTGATTTCGGATCAGACTGTTTCATTACGGATTAGTGAGCCTCATTTCGGACCAGAAGAACTCATTTCGGACCAGGAGGTGGTCATTACGGATTTAGGGCCATTTCGGACCATTTCGAACGGGGTGGAATTTTTCTTGGCTTGCGTAAGAAAAATTTCACTGTTTCGTGATTAGGAAATTAACCGTAGCTCATCTTAGGAAACCGTTTGCACCGTTGGGTTCGTTGGATTTTTAGGACAAAAAAAAATTCGGAAAAAGGTTTTCGACATTATATATCATTGGAATCGTATTCTCGAGACGAATCTAACGGTATAATTTGATAAAAACAGATTTCGGACAAAATTTGTACGGTTTTCCCAGTCTGATTACGTTAAAATGTCGAACATGACTAAATTGAACGAACTCTTAAGGATGGAACATGAGGTTGGCACTACGAACAAACCACCAAAGATGATGAAGGTGGAGAACTACTTGACATGGAAGGATAGGTTTCAATCCTTCATTGAATATCAGGACACTCGCATGTGGATCTGTATTGTTGACGGGTACACAAACCCTACACATGATTTTGAAGGCAGACCTCGTGTGACAGCTTATGTGAACATGCAGGAGAATGACAAAAAGATGTATGAGGCTGAAAAGAGAGCCTTGGCTGCCATCAAGATGTCCCTACCTGATAGTATCAAACATACCTTTAAGAAGTACACTACTTCAAAGGAAATGTGGGATGCTCTAGAGAAGAGATATGAAGGAAATCCTGATGTCAAAAAGAACAAAGTTGATCTTCTGAAGAAGCAGTTTGCTGTGTTTAAGCACATGAAGAATGAGTCACTTGAGGACATCATCACTCGATACTACCATCTGATGTCAGAGCTGGATAATTATGATATAGACTGCTATTCTGACATAGAGAAAAATGACAAGCTGCTAGATGCCCTGCCTGCTAAATGGGATATTTACACTCTCATGATAAAAGGAGAAGCTGAATATGAAACGAAGGAGCTGGAAGAAGTTGTTGGAAAGCTAAGAGCTTATGAGCTCAGCATGAAGAAGAAGGACACTGGATATGATCAGGTTCAAGATCCAGGGATCTACAATGGGCTTGCATCTTCTTCATCTCATGATGCTTCTAGCGACTCTGCCACTGCTTTTTCTTTCATGTGATAATGAGCAGGTTACAGTTAATGAAGATGGTGATGTGTGTTTTGTAGCTGCTTCAGGAGGTTCAACAGGAGTTAAGAGACCATCAGCTTCTAAGCAAACAAGCAGTGCAAAGTCAATGCCTATGAGTGTAAAGTCTGCTGAAGAACATCTCGCACTACTTGCTTCGTTTGTTGCTTCGTATGAGAATTACATTCAGGGGAAGATATCTGATCCTGCTACTTTGGATGAAGATTATGATCAGATTGACCCTGATGATTTAGAAGAGATGGATTTGCAATGGCAGATGGCCATGATTTCGAGGCGTGTGAAGAGGTTCATGAACAGAACTGGAAGGAAGTTTGTGGGGAAGAATGTAGGTTTTGGCAAGGCAAAAGTCAGGTGCTTTAACTGTTAGAGTTATGGTCACTTCGCTAGGGAGTGTCAGAAACAAAAGCATGAGACTTCGAGCCAGAGTTCAAACAATAGAAATTCATCAAACAACACTAACTCAAGGGCGTTGATTTCTACTGCAAGAGAGGGTTCATATGACTGGAGCATTCACTTGGAAAAAGATGAGAATGTTACACAAGCATTTATGGCAGAGATCGTGCCAGTTGAAGAAGCTGAAACTAAAGCAAATGCTGAGAAAGAAAGTGATGCTGAGGTAAAGAAGGTTGATCAGACAACAGAAGCAGAAGAGGAAAAGCCAGAGTCTGAGCATGAAATGGAAGCTGATGAGAAAGATGAAATTATCAAAAGAATGGGAGCTCAACTTGCTGCTCTCATGGCCAACTCAGACAAATCGACAGGAGAGGTAAGTAATTCTGCTACTTCTGTTTGTTTAAAGTGTCGTGAACTGCAGGGTGAAGTTGACAAATTGTCAACTCAAAACAAAAGTCTTGTGAGCGAAATGTCTAACGTAAAAGAATCAATTTTCTTTGCTAAAAGAAATGAGTCATCTTATTTGAAAAAGATAAAAGGCTATGAAGCTGAAATTGATGCTTTAACCTGCAAATTGAACGAAAAACTTCAAGTCATTGACTTAGCTCATGACATGATGGCTGAGAAAACAAAAGAGATTTCTGATAAAAACAAAGAGCTGTCAGATGCACAACTTAAAATTGTTGAACTTGAAAAGAAATTAGGTCAATTCAGGGATTCTACTTTTGTTATGAAACTATGATGGGCGGGTTAAAGAAGAGTAATGACAAGAAGACTGTGGGATTCCAGGGCTTTAATGAAGTCCCACCTCCTCTTAGTCATGACTATTCTTTCTTACCTGATGAAGATGAGTTCACAGACTTTCTGTCAACATCACCAAGCAGTTCCACATCCAGTCAAGATGATGTGTTTGAAGATAATGATGCTGAGAAGGAAAATAACAGCAAACCTGTTTTGAAAAAGAAAAATACATCTTCTAAAAACAATAATCAAACTTTTGTTAAAAAGGTTAATTTTGTTCAAGGAAGTGATATGAAAACCGAAACAGCTGTTATCGAAAAGGAATCAAATGTAGAGTTTGCTAAAAACAAAAACATAGAAAAATCTGAAATTAAGCAAACTGAACAAAATCCTTCCAAGGCATCATCATCAAAACCAGAATCTAGTTCAAAGGCTTCAGGTGAGAAGTCTTCGAAAAAGAGATCGTGCTTCAAATGTCACACAAAGGGACGTGTAGCTAGCTGTTGTCCTAATAAAAAGGTTGAAGCACAAGTTAGTAAGAAACAGAGAGGGAAGTCACTAGAAAAGAACGGTGATAAAAAGGAAAGAGAGTCTAACTCTCCAAAGAAATCTGCTCCAAAGCAACAACAGGGTGTTGCTAGTGGTGTAGATAAGGCTGAAAAAGGAACTCCTCAAGTTCCTCGTTTTCAAAGAAATCAACCAAGATTTCAGCCTGAATCTACATCAGGCAGATATGAGAGACCTAGAAGTAGTTCACCAAGAATGAACAACCAAAATTCAAATAATTTCAGAAGTCAAGGTCAATATCAAAATCGATACCAAACTAATGGTGGTCGAACTTTTTATAACAATGGCTTTAGAAATTACAACAATCAAGCTTCTTGGAATCAAAACTCAAGATTTCAAAGGTCACATAGTCCAAACACATATAGGAACCCTCAGGACCAGAGACCTTATGGAAATCAAACCCCATTTCCATCAACAGGTCCAAGATCCAAGACTCCTGTTAGGAGTGATGGACATTGGATGGATGTTCCTGTAGTTGATGAATCTGGACGACCCAAGACCATCAAGGCTTGGGTCCCCCACTCTAACTAATCTTTTGGTTGGTGTGTGCAGGAGCTGCTAAGGAGGATTATCAACTTATGGTATGTTGATAGTGGCTGCTCCAGGCACATGACGGGGGATGCGAGGTTGTTTTCTGAATTTGAAGATTATGATGGTGGACATGTAAATTTTGCTGGTGCTAAAGGTGGTAGGATTACTGGAAGAGGAAAAGTGACGAATGGGAAGATCACATTGGACAAAGTGAACTATGTTGAGCAGCTGAAACACAATCTGATGAGCGTGTCACAAGTCTGCGACAAGGGTCACTCGGTCCATTTTACAAATACTGAGGCATTGGTGTAGAAACTGGGTTTGGTCATTCCGGACGATTGGATAGTGATGCGTGCACCTAGGAAAAATGATACTTATGTCATGGACATGGGTGCCAAAGATCCAACTGCTGCGGTGGCGTATTTACTGTCAAAAGCATCTGAAGCTGAATCTATGTTGTGGCACAGACGCATGGCTCATATTCACTACCGCAAAATGAATTACATTATTAAAAATGAGCTAGTGAAAGGAGTTCCATTGCTGAGGTTTCAAGTGGAAGATAAATGTCTTCCATGTCAAAAGGGAAAACAACACAAGAAACCTCATAAATCTAAAACAGTAAATTCCATTAATGCCCCTTATGAATTACTTCACATGGATTTATTCGGTCCGGTGAACGTAAGGAGCATAGGTGGAAAGTACTACTGTCTTGTTGTCACTGATGATTACTCACGTTATTCATGGGTTTTCTTTTTAGGTACAAAAGATGAGACAGCAGAGATGCTTATTGATCTTTTTACAAAATTGGAAAACGTTCATGATGCAAGGATCAAGAGGATAAGGAGTGATAATGGCACGGAGTTCAAGAATCGTATTCTGGATCTCTACTGTCTTCGAAAGGGAATAGAACATCAATACTCTGCTCCTTACACTCCTCAACAAAATGGAGTCGCTGAGAGGAAAAACAGGACGTTGATTGAAGCCGCTAGGACGATGCTTTCAGATTCAAAGCTACCAGTTCTTTTCTGGGGAGAAGCTGTGAATACAGCTTGCTACGTCCTAAACAAAGTTTTAACCGTTAAACGTTTTAACAAAACTTGTCGTGAGTTGATGTTTAACGAAAAACCAAACTTAACAGGCTTTGAACCATTTGGATTACCCTGCACCATTGTGCGAAACAAAGATAAACAAAAATTCGATGAGGTGGCAGACGAAGGCTACTTTCTAGGCTACGTGCCTGGCACACCGAATAAAAGGGTTTTTAATCTAAAAACTGGTAAAATTGAGGTTGTTTTAATGTGGAAATTACTTCCTACAAGCCTCAACAATCAACGAGTGGTCCTGCTATATTATATGATTATGAAAGTGTTTTTAAATCATTTAATATTCCTGAGGTTTCAGATGCAGATGATTCTCAGCTAATTCAAACAGTGATTGGTGAAGACGATGAAGGCGAGTTCATGCCTAGATCGAATGTTGATATGTCAGATGCTCCGGAAACTTCCCATGGTGCTGCTGATCCTGATTCAAGTGATAGTGAACCTGAACCCAATCAGGGGGAGGATTTCATTAATCCATTTGCAAATCAGAATGTTCAGGGGGAGGTTGGATCAAACCTGGGTGACAATCTGGAAGTCGATGCTGTTGCTACTACACGAGCAAATAGAGATCATCCAGTTGACATGATTCTTGGAGATCCTACTGCAGGTGTTCAGACAAGAAGAAGCATTGCAGCGAATTCTGGGTTATTTGTTTCGATTGAGAAGACTGGGATAGTGAATGAATGCTTGTATAGTTGCTTTATTTCCCAAGAGGAGCCGAAGAACATTCATATGGCTCTTAAAGACAATTCATGGGTTGAAGCTATGCAAGAGGAATTGGCTCAGTTTGCGAAGTTGAAGGTCTGGGAGTTAGTGGACCTTCCTAAAGGTGAAAGAGAGATTGGCACTAAATGGGTATTTAGGTGCAAGAAAGATGAAAGAGGTATTGTCACGCGCAACAAGGCTCGGTTAGTTGTTAAAGGGTTTAATCAGCAAGAAGGGATTGATTACAATGAAGTGTTTGCACCAGTGGCAAGGTTGGAGGCAATTCGTTTGTTTCTGGCTTTCGCTTCATTCAAGGGCTTCAAAGTTTACCAACTTGACGTGAAGTGTGCATTTCTTTACGGAAAAGTCCAAGAAGTGGTGTATGTCTCACAACCAGAAGGGTTCGTTGATCCAGATTATCCAGATCGAGTGTACAAACTTGATAAGGCTTTGTATGGGTTACATCAAGCTCCCAGGGCGTGGTACGAGACACTGTCTACACATCTGATCAAGAATGGTTTTGAAAGAGGTCAGATTGACAGTACACTGTTCATTAAGAGGAAGAAGGAAGATTTTCTGCTGGTACAGGTATACGTAGATGACATCATCTTTGGGTCATCTGATGAGAACATGTGTAAGGAGTTTAAACAGGTGATGAAGAGCAAGTTTGAAATAAGTGCTATGGGTGAGCTGTCTTACTTTCTGGGATTACAAGTTGAACAGAAGGAGGATGGGATGTTTATTCATCAAACGAAGTATGTGTATGACATTTTGGATCGGTTCAAAATGAATGATTGCTCTACTTCCAACACACCTATATGCGAAAATCACAATCTTGGCCCAGATCATGAAAGTACTGAAGATGTTGATCCAACTCATTACAGGGCGATGATTGGTTCTCTAATGTACTTGACTGCTTCAAGACCTGACATCATGTTTGCCGTATGCTTGTGTGCTAGATATCAGGTGAATCCGAAAGAGTCACATATGAAAGCAGTGAAGCGTATTCTTCGTTACTTGAAGGGGAAACCTAAACTTGGGTTATGGTATCCAGCTGATAGTGATTTGAGGTTCGTTGCTTACACTGATTCAGACTTTGGAGGATGCGAATCGAACAGAAAGTCTACAACTGGTGGTTGTCAGTTCTTAGGAGGCAGGATCGTGTCTTGGCAATGCAAGAAGCAATCCTGTGTGTCTACATCTACGTGTGAAGCTGAATATATTGCTGCGGGTAGTTGTTGCTCTCAGGTTCTCTGGATTCAACAACAGATGCGCGATTACGGTTTGGATTTCACTCGTACTCCTATTATGATAGATAACAATGCCACTATATCAATCACAAACAATCCCGTAAAGCACAGTAGAACTAAACATATTGACATACGTCATCACTTTATACAGGATTGTGCTGAAAAACGACTAATTGAATTACATCGAGTCGACACAGAAGATAACCTTGCTGATCTTTACACAAAAGCTTTTGATCGAGCTCGCTTTGAACACTTAGTCGAACTCAACGGGATGAGGAATCCTGAATAACTGTTTTTTCATAAGAATTTTGTAAATAGTTTACTGCTTTCTCAAAAATCAAAAATACAAAAACATTGAAAAATCAAAAACATAAAAAAAATAGAAAATCAAAAATGAGTTATCACCGTGTGAAAAAGAAGAAATGATAGTACATCAGCAAGTTAGACTGTCACACTGAAATTGAACCAAAATTGCTTAAGTGTGATAGCAGCTGCATTATATGATGTACCAGTAGGCAAAAGCATGAAATAATCAACTTACCAAAGTGATATAAACCTAAATGCACTGAGTATGAGTGGGGAACACATCAGTGGTGTATGGTTTAATGACCTTAATTCTTGCGTTGATAGATTGCCAAAATCTGAAGTTTTGGGTCTTTGTACTGTTATTTCATCCGGGGATATCATGGGTGTCCTTCTGCTGCATCCAGATACATGCTGACCTAGACACACCCAGGATATCTTAAAAGAGCTAAAAAATGCCAAAACCCTGAAAATAGCTCTCAAAGAGAGTCATTCAATAAGTGCAAAATGCACAATTCGTACCAAAAATGGTATCTGTCTTAGCCCTCGATAAGATATTTTGGTCTCTCTGCTGTACGGAAGTACTGACCTGTTCACCAAGTATCTATCGTTGAAAATTAAAACGGATGAATTCAGTATACTCACCTACTACGATGAATCCTTGTGCATACCATGGTCGCGGGGGTACATCCTGAAGTGGGACACGTTCGGTATTCTAAAATTACCTTAACGTATCATACGGTAATGGTACTTGAAATGTTCATGCATTTTGTTTAAGTGGACAAACATACTGGTAATCGTCTTGAACTGCTTTTCACTAAAACATTGCATAAAAAATTAACTAATTGTGTGAAACAGTTTGATTTTGCTGATATGATCTTCTTACCGGTGATTCTCACAAAAATAGAGTGTGTATTGCTTTTAGTATTTACTTGCTTTCAGAAAAATATAAAAATCCAAAAAATAGTGTCTTTTTCTGTTAAAAATTCTTAACGTACGGAAAACTGTTATTCTTGGAGGAATTGTTTAAAGTTTGTGCGTGTTGGTGCTGAATGGATAGTGCTTAATCTGTGATACAGTTTAACATTCTCTTGAATAATAATAATTTGTTTAACTTTTGTTGAAAAATTCTTATGGTTTCTCGAGATGTTTGTTTTATAGTATACAGATTGAAGCTGTGTGTTGCTGAGAAGTTGCTGTGAAGTTGAGAGTTTGCTTGGATGCATGGTAGGACCTCCTTTCTACATTGCAGACAGAGTTGAAGAGTTGAAGATTGCTATTCAAATGCTGAATAGGAGTTTACTCAAGCGCTAACGTTTTGAAGAATTGGTGATTGGATGCATCAGCTTAGGGGGAGTCTGTTGCTGACAGAAGCTGTTAAAGCTGAAGCTATCCAAAGACCAAAAGACTGTGAGATTCTGAAGACTGAAGTTACCTTTGCGAGCTATTGTCAAGGGGGAGTTTGTTGGTGCATGTTTTGTGACAACAACTTAGATTTGGTCTTTGGATATCTTGTAATTAGTTAAACGATAAACAGTTAGCGGGTTTAGCTTTGTAATAGTTTGTAATAGTGAATTAAGAGTGATTGGGCCAAACCAAACCCACATATGGGGGAGGGTTTGCGAATTGGGCCTTGCCCAAGACCTAGCCCATATGCAAAGCCTTGTCCTATATAAACAAAGCTTAGCATTAGGGTTTAGGTTAATCATCTAATCACCTTAATCACTTGGAGAGAATTCGTGAAAGAGAACGGCTTGGACGAATTAGGATCTTGATTGATTGTAATCGTTACGAAGATAATCAATAAAGATCGGGTTTGAAGGATTTCTGTTTTCTACACTTTTCTGTGAAATCTGATCTAGAGGATTCCGCACTCTAGGTTAGATCGACGATTCTGTTACGATCCGCACGTGTTACGGGACTTACAAAGCCACTAACGGTCGACACCAGTAAGACAAAGAGCATATCCTCGAAGTTGTCGCCTTCCGACCCAAGGCCCATCAGCCTATCTCCTCTTAAACCTCTCCGGCTATAAATGGGACCCTTCATTCACATGTTAAACCATTCTCTTCTCTTCACTCTCCCTCTTTACCATACACTTATTTCCTCAAAACAGATACTTATTCTCACGCTGGAGTCTGGTTAAGAGGGAAACCCCCATATTCCCCTCTAAACGAGCTAACGGTGTTCTGTTTTGCAGGATTATCAGATCATTAAGGAGCTTAGAAAGTCATAAGAAGATTAACCCTCATGGTAGAAACATAAACCAAACTAATTAACCCTAAAATTAGTTCTGTGTTTCTTCATTGGCGCACACCTATTTTTGCAAATCACTGTCATCTTCTTTTTCTGAGTTTTTTCGAATTTTTTGTGGTTTTCTTGATCATGGCTGGTCAAGGAATACCCGGAATTTCTCCATTGTGGGCTCTATATCATGGGCCCGGCATAAAAACTTAAAATGTCTCACCTTAACCATGCCGGGTGGACTCATTTGTGAAATATGAAACCCATAATACTGAAATATATGAGCCATGAAATTCGTCGTCGGCAACCGGAAGTTGCCATGTAAGAAGAAGTCTTCAAAGAGGGTAATATACCCCAGCGGTGCATCGGCGGCCGTCTGATTCTGGCCGGGGTATCGAGCATCCCACTCCGGTGGAAACCTGAAACCTCTTGTAATCTGCTCGAACAATCCTAGGTCCCATTTAAGGACACGAAGTGGACCTTCTTCACCAGGGTTTTCTTCTTGAGGATTTTCTTCAGCCATGGATATTTAAGAGGAACTTAGGAATCTTCTGGTAAAATGTGAATGTTTGAAGATCTGCACTTGAAGATATGCTACTGCTCCGTTGAAGGTGGGAAGATTCAAAGAGGATTTGAAGACGAATAGAGAGGAAAGATAACAACAGAAGGGAAGATTGTGATTTACTCTCTCCTATCGTTAACTATATATACCCATCGCATTTAATGCGATGGGTAAACGTGCCGGATTCACCGCGCTCGTATCCAATCAGAGGACGCCACGTAAGGCGGGATTCTCGGAGTGACGATTACCACGCGCGCGTGGGCCTCACTCGCCTGACGGAAAGCCAAACCGTCAGGGACAACTTGATAACAGCCATGTCAGTTGATGTGCACAAAATGCAACATATAAATTACATCAATTGTGGCATAAAACTAACCCTTTTTTAGTACTAATGTTGGAAAAAATGTGCTTTTGTCTTCCTTTTGTATTTTCAGGATTAAATGAGCTCAAAATAATAAAAGAATAAAAAAGACAGCAAAATCTAACATAAATACAAGAAAAGGAACAAAAGTGGCATGCCCGACCTCCCGACAGCATCTTCCCAAGAAAAACAAAGAAGACAGAAGACTGAACACGCCCCGTGCTCAGTGAGCACGGGGCCGTGCCCAAGTGCCAGCAGAAAAGACAAACTCATAGAAGCTTTTGTTGCCCACCACGGGGCCGTGCCCAGCGGACACGGGGGCGTTATCAACTTCCTGCAGGCGCATTTATTGTAATTGCAAATTACAATTAATGAAGAGAGAGAGAGTCAGATGGACACGGGGCCGTGCCCAGCGGACACGGGGCCGTGCCCAAGCTTCTGTTCAGCCTATAAATAGGAGTGTTTGGAGCTCTTGCAACTCATCCCTTGGCACACCACCTCTCTCACACTTCACCCACCACCCACCACCACCATCATCCATTGTCCATCATAGAGTGTGTGAGTCGTCTCGGGATCCAAGATTGATCGTAGGAGTTCTTGACAATCAAAGGCTATGTTTGCCTAAGTCACTTACATCACTTGGTGAAGACAAGTGTCTAGTGTAATAATTTTTATTTTTAATCTTTTGCACTTTTTAATTGGTTTTGTATTAATGACTTTAATTACTAGTTTCTTATGTTGAAGGTGATTCTTCCTTATTGTTTGTCCGTGGTGTCTTGGCATTATTTTACTATCTATATAAAATAAAAGATTTTCACCATTCATATCTCCACGGTCTATATGGAGGTATGTTGGCTACCTGGTCGGGGGTTAAGGGAATAGTTTGGTAAGAGTCTTGCCATTGTTCAGTGTATAGATCCTGCAAAGGACCTGGGTCAAATTTAGTAGGACCTCCTTCAATACCCAAAGGTATTGGATGGCGGGGGTCCAAACTCTTTGATCCCCTCATAAGTTAAACTACTATTAAAACTTTAACCCAGCTACTTAGGACTCTATCCTTGCTGACTCAGACTACTTAGCTGAGGGTAATTTCGCCTTCAAAAGAGGGGCCTACCACATTATGCATTAATAACTTAATTAATTATCCTTCAATAATCCGACCCTTTAGGATTGTATCCTTGCTGACTCAAACAACTGGGTTGAGGGTAACGTCGCCTTCAAAAGAGGGGCCTACTTCAATAACTAAGATAATCTCTTAAATAAGTGAAAAAGTGCGAAAATAATCAAAGGTTACACTACACACGAGTCGGATCCAAGTGATTCATCTTGTCTATCTGTTTTTATTTTTATTTTATTTTTCAGCATTTTAGTTAGTTTTATTTTCATAGTTTAAAACCCTTTTTCTAATTTTTTGATTTGATTAGACGTTGAGGATAAACCGGTACTAAAAGCTCTTGTGTCCTTGGACGACCTCGGTATCTTACCAACACTATACTACGTCCACGATGGGTGCACTTGCCCATATGTGTGTTTAGTGTTAGTAAATATCGTGTTTTATAAATTTAAAACTTGGCTAAAAAGTGTAAAAGGGCTTAAAATATATACCTAAATTATATTACACCTAATGCACATCATCAGCAGTTAACTCAAATGTCGCCATCAGCGACATTTGCACCAACATGTCAGAATTCAAAATTCGAGGGTTTTCCCGCTCAAGATTACTACAAACTTCATGCAGAAGTTACTCAGGCCGCACGACGTTGATAATTACTCAATAACCATGCGCCCCTACACCTAAAAGCAGTGAGTCATCATCAACCAAATCCGGTAGTCGCGCCGTAGTAACTGACAAACACTTACACGCGCGCCGTCTACCAAGACCAAGCAAGCACTTTTCATAGCTAGCACTTCTTTTTTCTAAGTCCAGAGCTCCAACCACTTACTTCGCGCATGGTGCAGCACTGGACTAGGGGGACTTGAAGGGGTATTGTCCCAAAAAGCCGCGCAAACCTTCCTTCACGTCGCGTGAGAGACCATACTCCTTATTAAACAAGCTGTTCAATCTCCGACTCGCGCGGGCTACTTCACCAAATACTGACCTCGCGCGAGGTCCAAACAAGAAAGAACATCGACTTCAACACTTAGCATTCTGAATAAGAGTCTTCAACATCTATAACCCTGCGCGGGCTAGTTACGTGCTCAACAAGAGTCGCGCAGGCCTAAAGCACAAGGCCACTTCAGAAGGTACAAGTGGCAGAACAAAAGAGCCAATCAGCGTCCTCTAGGCTGTGCTCAATCGTGCTCCACGATCGTCTAACGTGCAGGAGACAGAGAGTACATAAGGACGCCTACGTGGCACCAATCAGGGGGCAGCGACACCTGTCCCACGATCTCCACTTACCTGCTGATGGAAGAGGGACAACAAGGCCGACAACAGTGACACGTGGCTCCAATCATGGTGCGCCAGCACCGGAGAACTTCTAGAAGCCACTAACGGTCGACACCAGTAAGACAAAGAGCATATCCTTGAAGTTGTCGCCTTCCGGCCCAAGGCCCATCAGCCCATCTCCTCTTACACCTCTCCGGCTATAAATAGGACACTTCATTCACAGGTTAAACCATTCTCTTCTCTTCACTCTCCCTATTTACCACACACTTATTTCCTCAAAACAGATACTTATTCTCACGCCGGAGTCTGGTTAAGAGGGAAACCCCCATATTCCCCTCTTAACGAGCTAACGGTGTTCTGTTTTGCAGGATTATCCGATAATTAAGTGTAACACCCCGTGTTACCGAAAGTCAAAGTCAAAGTCAAGATTGACTCCTTTGACCTTAGTTAGTCTATTTTGTGTTCATGCTTACGTTAGTTGTATTATGTGGAGTAGTTAATTACAATCGAATTAATCGAAGTTTATTTATCGACGCGAACCGCTTTACGACTGTGAATAATAGGAAGTAACAATGCGATAAAGTCAGTTAATCAATAGTCGAGCTAATCCAATCATCATCGAACTCGAGACTCGAATTACGCGAATTTTGGGGTAATATATATGTGTGTGTGTGCGCCTTTTGTGTTACCTGTGCATGTTTACTTTATGTTATGTGTGATAATCAATAGAAACTCGAATCGAACCTCGAAACTCAATCGAACTCAATCGAAATCGAATTATGATAATTGGTGGCGAAAAGACAGCGCGAGACATAGATGATTGTATGTTAGATATAGTGGTTGGGATTAAAAGTAATTTGAATAGGAAACTCTATCGTATTCGCATCAATCGCAATCGAAATCGAAATATCAAAAATCGTCCCACCAAACGCTCGAATCAGGCAGCTGAACAATCAGGCTCTCAGCCGATCAAACGGCCCAGTCGATCGGACTGCTGTCCGATCGGACAGGCTGTCCGATGGGGATGCCTGGCTGATCGGCTAGCCCTTTCCACTTTTGGCATCCTATAAATACCCCTGTCATTGTCATCTTTACCACTTTTGGAAAGCTCTGACCGATCAGCTCGTGCTCCCCTTCTTTTCTCAGATTCCTTCCGATTCCAGTAAGATTTCATCCTAAATCTTGTACTTTCTTGATCTATACACACTCCTACACCTTTCTATCTTTCAAATCTTGATTTCTAACCGTGAAATCATCAAGATTCAAGTGTTCTAGGATGATGTCATCATAGTGTTCTTGGAGAACTTCATGTTTTGGCTTCAATCTACCATGAATCACTTGGATCTAGCCGATTTCCACATAAACAAGCAAAGATCTTTCATAGATCTGAACATTTCTCGGTGAAAAGGATTGAAAGATGGTTTTCCAACTTTCTTTCAACTATTTTACACTCAATGCCTTCAAACCGATAGGAACGGAGCTTGTGTCGACTTGCTAATCATTTCGGTGGTTGCACGACTCAAGATCCGGATTCTATCCACGAGGTTCACCGACTTCGGGTTAATCGTTAAACTCCGTTCCAAATAGTTCACCGGCCGGATTTGGGTGATTCCTGTCCGAGCAGGAGAAACAAGTAAGAACGAGGGTTCTATGGTTGAACTCATTGTCAAAGTATCTCGATATAACGTCAAACAATCAAAACAGCCAAGTGTTAGACGACAGGCCGACCAGGTCAGGAAGCTGACCGATCGGGCTGACTGTCTGAACGGACAGCCCAGCCGATCGGACAAGCCAGCCGATCGACCAGGCCAGCCGATCGGCTAGCACATGGCCCCACACATTGGCAGTTTCATGAAGCCTAGTATTGAACGAAATGCTGTTCAATCGGACTACGGTCTGATTTGAATTACTCTTCGGATCATGAGATATTATGTTTCAACACTTAATCGATTTTCAACTTGTTCAACGCGTTGGAGTGCCACCCGATCGATCGAGCCGTCCGACCAGGTGACACCCTGATAAGAACTTGTTGTTAAAGTACCTAACAGATCGGTTAAGCCGACCGATCGAACGAACTGTTCGATCAATCGACCTGAAAGGTAAGGAAACTTCAATGTTTTCAAATACTACAACAAAAACCTCAAAAGGTCAAACCATCATACACAAACACATCTTACTCAAGGGAAGAAACAATCCACTCGAACAGCCCATCCGATCGGTCTACCGACCGACCGGACAGGCTGTCCGAACGGACTGGTTAACCGAACGGTCAAGCCATCCGATCGGACCTACCATCCGATCGACCAGACTGTCCGACCCTCCAACACTTGTTTTCCGTTTTTACGCGTTGCTTATTGTTATGCTATCGAACTATTCAGGCTAACCCTACTCTCAAGTGCTCCCTTCAATCCATCAATCACTGTGAGTATACTCGACCCCTTTTTACTTTTAGCACTTTTGGGTGTTACATACGTTACGTATTCTAAATCACAATCGAACACACTACTCAATTACCTTAAACGCTAACCGTTACCGCATGTATTAGGTGACTAAATGAATGCTTGTTATTATGTTTACACGTGGAGTGTTGTCTACCTGCCTTAACGACGATAGTACTATAGTTTGGACTCAGTACCCGTTCACACAGGGGTTGTTAAGGACAATTACTTGCATGGATTACGGTGGTAATCATGTATTGCGAACTGCCTCGGGCAGTCAACCCGCAGTCATTGGTATCGATAGATCCATGTCGATAATTAACATGCTTCGTTTTCCTCTGTGTACGTGCTGGTTATGCGTAAACTATTTCGAACTCTGCTATGCTATTATCAAACTTGTATGCTCACCTTTACATTATATGTATTGACTTTATTTTAACGTATGTTACAGGTGTTTAAGATGCTTATCTGCTAGGAAGGCGAAGCTAGAATAAAAGTGTAGAGTATAGTTATCTGTAGATCTTGCAGCTTGAGTCTCTAGACATAGATAAACGATTTTTATATTTAAATCTGAGTTGTCGGAATAGAATATTTGACTAGATGTTACCTGTAATAATTTGTTTGCTATTTGAGGTACGGTATGGGATGTATTATATAAATTGAATGGTAATGATAGTTGTTATGGAAACTTCTGGACAAACTGTTTCGCTCAGTGCCATGCCCCGATGATTACGCCATCGGTTGGGGTGTGACAGATTGGTATCAGAGCCATAACTATAGGGAATTAGGCTAGACTCGACCTAGTCCGGGTCGAAGTCTTAGAGACCTAGACTATAGTTAGGAACCAATGGACCAAGCTTATGTGCTATATATCCTGCTAATTCTCATCATCACCGCACTTGAATTTTCAGACAACGACAAGTGACTCAGTCGGGATTAGGTGTGAAAACCGCAAACTCTCGACTAAGTTGCTAGGTCAATGTTGTTTTATCAATGATTTCTTAACTATATTTCAATAACGAACGCTTGTTTAACGAGGAGAATTATACCAAATCAGGAGTGAAATCCATATATTTTGATGAATAATCTCCTCAATTTCACTAAAACAAGGAAGAAGTCGCTAAGCCAGGGGTGAAACCCTAACCTTGACAACTTGTTCCGACTTTTATTTATCTCACCAAAGCCTCGACGGACTCCAACGACCTGAACTCACGAGTATGATCTAGGGAATACGTGCTGGATGTCCAAGAATCGAGGCGGAAACACGATCCCGAAAGTCGAAATGTGATGACAAGTCTATTGAGAATAGTCGAATCGCTTTGGGTAGTCAATGTCTAATAGTCGCAGACAATCTACTTCTCGATTTTTATGTGTTCGATTTTGAGCCCGCAACTGCTGACTCTAATAATTCGTCGATTTTACGTATTTTAAGTGTGTGTATTTGTTTATGTGTTTAATTTTGGTATTTATTCGATTATTGCTCTCACTTCGACCGACACACACGACTCGCATTGCTCTTCTACCTCAAAACGGTAACAAGTCGCTACAATATAGACGACATTATGCTACGATATACGCTTATACTATACTCATACAATTATGCTATACTACTCGATATGCTATACACGACCGATATATATATACGAACGATACGCGAACTTGAATGATAGGTTTCTGTATTCTGACTGCCTCTGTGATTAAATACGTATGTGTTTTCTGTGTTTCTGTGCTTCTGTGCCCTACGTGCTTATGTGCTTCTGTGATTACGTGAATCTGTGATTATGTGCTTATGTGTTTATGCGATACGTGTTTCGACGTGTTCCTGAGCTTTAGTAAGTAGTAGACGTGTGAGGTGAGATTCGATTTTGATGTGTCTGAGACCTACGACGATGTCTATTGCAGACCATGTCGTCATCCGGACACCGAACCCCACTTACCCGCCAAGAGAAGAGAGACAGACGTCTTGCTGCTATCATCGCCAAGCAAGTAGCAAAAGCTATGAGCGATGTCTATGAAAACGTCAGCAAATCTTCCGAGGAGTCGAGAACTGAAGCTCCCAAAGACGCTACCAAGACTGTTTTCAGCTTTAAACAGTTCAAGGCATGCGAACCAAAGGAATTCACCGGAGAAGATGGCCCAACAGCTATGTTCCAATGGTTTGATTCCATCGAAGTCACTCTGCGCCAAAGCGGCTGTCCAGAAAATCTCCGTACCCTAAACGCAACCGGCGTCTTCCAGTCCCGAGCTCTAGACTGGTGGACGACCGAACGAAACAAACGCGGAAATGATGCAGCTTATGAGCTGACATGGAAAGAGCTAAAAGCCATCATGATGGACGAATTCTGCCCTCCCCATGAACGCCAAAAGCTGGAGGACGAGTTTTGGAACATTAGGCAGAAAGATGGAGATAACGCTGCCTTGGCTGCTCGCTTTAAACAGCTCAGCATCATCTGTCCCGATCAAGTCAAGACGTCAGACATGGCCATCAAGCAGTACATTCGAGCTCTACCCGATTGTGTTGCCGATTTTGTTCACGCCACGAAGACGTCGTCAATTGAAGAGACTTACTTGCTTGCCGCCGAGATCAACGACAAACGAGTAAAGGCTGGTTTCTGGGATAAGGCCTCCAAGTCTCTGCATCAAGCTACCACTACACCGACCGCCGAAACCACCATTGCTCAACCATCCAAGTCATCACGCCACAAGAAGAAGCACAACAACAACAGCTCCAGCAACAAGAACTGTGCCGTTACTACCACTGTTGCTCCTCTGCAAGCCGTACCGGCTCAGCATCAGTCTCATCATCGACCAGCACCAGTTACTCAAGTGCCGCCAGCAAAGCGTGCTTACACAGGTCCGCACCCGCTCTGCCCGACATGCTCATATCATCACCCGGTGGGTCTTGCCTGTCGCTTCTGCGCTCATTGTAGTTTGTACGACCATTTCACTGCCAATTGTCGCTATGGTCCTCATCAAGCCCCAGTTCAAGCCACTACTCATCAAGCTCTACTCCCAGCCCCGCAAGGCCAACACGCAGCTCAGGCACCCGCGATCAATGCTCGAGTCTGCTTTGCATGTGGTGACCCTAACCACTTTGCAAACATGTGCCCGAACAGGGTTGTGAAGCAAGAGCCCTAGTAGCTGCATCAGCAGCCCCAGCAGCAGCAGCAACAAGCAGCACGCGCCAGAACCTTCAACATCAATGCTCGCCAAGCCCAGGCTGACAACAACGTGGTTAATGGTACGTTCCTTGTGAATGGTATTTATGCATCGTGTTTGTTTGATACTGGAGCCGATAACTGCTTTGTGTCGTTTGAATTCGAGAAGCTCCTTAGTCGTAAGCGTTCGTATCTTCCCTCGTCATTCGAAGTTGAAGTCGCTACTGGAAGAACTGTCGCCGTTAATTCTGTTCTTCGTGATTGTACTCTCGAGCTCAACAATCACATCTTTCCAATCGACCTTATTCCAATGCAGCTCAGAAGTTTTGACATCATAGTAGGCATGGACTTTCTACGCGAAAACCATGCAGAAGATGTGTACTTCGACAAGATGATTCGAATTCTCGCTCGCGAATGGTGATCTATTATGTGTGTACGGTGAAACTGCTTCGAAAGGTCTCAAGCTCATGTCATGTATCCAAGCTAGTAAGTATCTCCGCAAGGAATACAGAGCTTTCTTGGCCAACATCGTAGTAGCGAAGAAGGAAAAGAAAAGAAATCAGAGATGCCCCTGTGGTCCGTGAATTTCCTCAGGTGTTCCCTGATGATCTACCCGGATTACCGCCCAGTCATGATATCGACTTCCGTATCGACCTCATTCCTAGAGCTAACCCCATAGCCAAATCCCCTTATCGACTCGCGCCATCCGAAATGCGGGAACTCTCGAACCAACTCCAGGAGTTACTTGAAAAAGGCTTTATTCGCCCGAGCACCTCTCCTTGGGGCGCGCCAGTCCTTTTCGTTAAAAAGAAGGATGGGTCGTTCAGGATGTGCATCGACTATCGGGAATTGAATAAGTTAACCATCAAGAACCGCTACCCCTACCTCGAATCGATGACTTGTTTGATCAGCTACAAGGTGCTACGTGTTTCTCGAAGATCGATCTATGCTCAGGCTATCATCAGTTACGTATTCAGGAAAAAGATATACCCAAAACCACTTTTCGCACTCGCTACGGCCACTATGAGTTCGTTGTTATGCCTTTTGGTTTAACCAACGCACCCGCGGTTTTCATGGATCTGATGAATCGTGTGTGTAAGCCGTATCTTGACCGTTTCGTCATCGTGTTCATCGACGATGTCTTGATTTATTCCAAATCGAAAGCCGAACACGCGCAACATCTACGTTTGGTTCTCGAGTTACTCCAGGGGAACCAACTCTATGCCAAGTTCTCCAAGTGCGAATTCTGGTTAGAAGAGGTTCAGTTTCTGGGTCACATCGTGAATAGTCAAGGTATCCATGTCGACTCTGCGAAGATTGAAGCAGTTAAGAGTTGGATTACACCAAAGAACCCGTCTGAAGTCCGTTCTTTTCTCGGATTAGCGGGCTATTATCGACGATTTAGCGAAGGATTCTCTAAGATCGTTGTGCCGCTTACCGCTCTTACGCATAAAGACAGGTCTTTTGTTTGGGGAACCGAACAAGAGTCTGTTTTCCAAACCCTCAAGCATAAGCTTTGCAATGCTCCTGTTCTCTCGTTGCCCGATGGGAACGACGATTTCATTGTCTACTGTGATGCTTCCAACCTTGGCCTTGGTTGTGTCCTCATGCAACGAGACAAGGTTATAGCTTACGCTTCTCGACAGCTCAAAATCCACGAGAAGAACTACACAACCCATGATCTCGAGCTAGGCGCGGTTATTTTTGCATTAAAGATTTGGTGACACTACCTGTATGGTACCAAGTGTACGATCTTCACCGATCATAGGAGTTTACAACACATCTTTAATCAGAGAGAACTCAATATGCGTCAACGCCGATGGGTAGAACTCCTCAACGATTACGACTGTGAGATTCGTTATCACCCAGGCAAAGCAAATGTCGTTGCTGACGCGCTCAGCAGACGGAGTTATTTTCTCAGTATTCATCATACCCAAGCCCAACACGATCTCGAAACCCTCATCCGCGAAGCCCAACATGCTTGCTTTAATGAACGCACCCTGAAGAAGGAGAGAATCTATCACGATGAAGCTCAGCTTGTAAGCAAATCGAATGGGATCTTCTATTTTCTGGACCGAATTTGGATTCCTAAGCGGACCGAATTGCGAAGAATTTTAATGGACGAAGCTCACAAATCTCGGTATTCTATTCATCCTAGTGCCGACAAAATGTACCAGGATCTTCGCTACAAGTACTGTACTGGTGGCCGGGTATGAAAAGGGATATCGCTCTCTATGTCGGAAGATACCTTGACTTGTGCAAGGGTCAAGGCTGAACATCAAAGACCCTCTGGCTTACTCGAACAACCGCCAATCCCTATATGGAAGTGGGAGAGTATAGCTATGGATTTCACATCCAAGCTTCCACCCACGTCATCAGGTCACGACAGCATTTGGGTTGTCGTTGATCGTTTGACCAAATCAGCCAACTTTTTACCAATACGGGAAAACTACAAGGTAGAACGATTAGCCCGAATCTACACCGATGAGATCATTTGTAATCATGGTACGCCTCGTGACACCATCTCTGACCGTTATGCTCGGTTTACGTCGCGATTGTGGGAAACGTTTCAAGCAGCACTCGGTACGTCGCTTAACTTAAGTACCGCATTCCATCCTCAAACCGACGGACAGACTGAAAGAACGATCCGTACTCTCGAAGACATGCTCCGAGCGTGTGTCATAGACTTTGGCGGTAATTGGAACAAATATCTGCCGCTAGTCGAATTATCGTACAATAACAGTTATCATACCAGCATCCAAATGGCACCATTTGAGGCCCTATGTGGAAGAAGATGTCGATCTCCTATTGTGTGGCACGAGATCGGTCACTCGCAATTAACAGGTCCTGAGCTATTGCAAGAAACGACTGACAAAGTCCTCCAGATTCGAGACAACTTGTCGAAAGCCCGGGATAGACAGAAAAGTTACGCCGACAAAAGACGCAAGCCCCTTGATTTGACGTTGGCGACTACGTACTCTTAAAGGTATCACCTTGGAAGGGTGTGGTCAGATTCGGCAAGAAAGGGAAACTAGCGCCTCGATATGTTGGACCTTTTAAGATTTTGGAAAGGATCGGAAAAGTCGCCTACAGACGCGAACTACCGGAGGAACTCAGTAACGTCCACCCGACTTTCCATGTGTCAAACCTCCGAAAATGCCTGGCTGAGCATGATCTAATTGTACCTCTCGACGACCTTCAAATAAACGAAACGCTACACTTCGTGGAGAAGCCTGTCGAAATCATGGATCGCCAAACCAAGCAACTCAGACGCTCGCGCATTCCTATTGTGAAAGTCCGATGGGAAGGCAAACGAGGCGCAGAGTTCACTTGGGAACTCGAAAGCGACATGAAGGCGAAGTACACGCAGTTGTTCAAGTGAAAGTCTAGAGAGAGAAAGTTCTCAAACGTGAGTCATGATGATGTACAGCTTTCAGCCTAATTTCGGGACGAAATTCCCTAAACAAGGGGAGGCTGTAACACCCCGTGTTACGAAAGTCAAAGTCAAGATTGACTCCTTTGACCTTAGTTAGTCTATTTTGTGTTCATGCTTACGTTAGTTGTATTATGTGGAGTAGTTAATTACAATCGAATTAATCGAAGTTTATTTATCGACGCGAACTGCTTTACGACTGTGAATAATAGGAAGTAACAATGCGATAAAGTCAATTAATCAATAGTCGAGCTAATCCAATCATCATCGAACTCGAGACTCGAATTACGTGAATTTTGGGGTTAATATATATGTGTGTGTGTGCCTTATGTGTTACCTGTGCATGTTTACTTTATGTTATGTGTGATAATCAATTGAAACTCGAATCGAACCTTGAAACTCAATCGAAATCGAATTACGATAATTGGTGGTGAAAAGACAGCGCGAGACATAGATGATTGTATGTTAGATATAGTGGTTAGGATTAAAAGTAATTTGAATAGGAAACTCTATCGTATTCGCATCAATTGCAATCGAAATCGAAATATAAAAAATCGTCGCACCGAACGCTCGAATCAGGCAGCTGGACGATCAGGCTCTCAGCCGATCTAACGGCCCAGCCGATCGGACTGCTGTCCGATCGGACAGGCTGTCCGATCGGGTTGCCTGGCCGATCGGCCAGCCCTTTCCACATTTGGCATCCTATAAATACCCCTGTCATTGTCATCTTTACCACTTTTGGAAAGCTCTGACCGACCAGCTCGTGCTCCCCTTCTTTTCTCAGATTCCTTCCGATTCCGGTAAGATTTCATCCTAAATCTTGTACTTTCTTGATCTATACACACTCCTACACCTTTCTATCTTTCAAATCTTGATTTCTAACCGTGAAATCATCAAGATTCAAGTGTTCTAGGATGATGTCATCATGGCGTTCTGGGAGAACTTCATGTTTTGGCTTCAATCCACCAAGAATCACTTGGATCTAGCCGATTTCCACATAAACAAGCAAAGATCTTTCATAGATCTGAACATTTCTCGGTGAAAAGGATTGAAAGATAGTTTTCCAACTTTCTTTCAACTCTTTTACACTCAATGCCTTCAAACCGATAGGAACGGAGCTTGTGCCGACTTGCTAATCTTTTCGGTGGTTGCACGACTCAAGATCTGGATTCTATCCACGAGGTTCACCAACTTCGGGTTAAACGTTAAACTCCGTTCCGAATAGTTCGCCGGCCGGATTTGGGTGATTCCTGTCCGAGCAGGAGAAACAAGTAAGAACGAGGGTTCTATGGTTCAACTCGTTGTCAAAGTACCTCGATATAACGTCAAACAATCAAAACAGCCAAGTGTTAGACGACAGGCCGACCAGGTCAGGAAGCTGACCGATCGGGCTGACTGTCTGAACGGACAGCCCAGCCGATCGGACAAGCCAGCCGATCGACCAGGCCAGCGGATCGGCTAGCACATGGCCCTACACATTGGCAATTTCATGAAGCCTAGTATTGAACGAAATGTTGGTCGATCGGACTACGGTCTGATTTGAATTACTCTTCGGATCATGAGATACTATGTTTCAACACTTAATCGATTTTCAACTTGTTCAACGCGTTGGAGTGCCACCCGATCGATCGAGCCGTCCGACCAGGTGACACCCTGATAAGAACTTGTTGTTGAAGTACCTAACCGATCGGTTAAGCCGGCCGATCGAACGAACTGTTCGATCGATCGACCTGAAAGGTAAGGAAACTTCAATGTTTTCAAATACTACAACAAAAACCTCAAAAGGTCAAACCATCATACACAAACACATCTTACTCAAGGGAAGAAACAATCCACTCGAACAGCCCATCCGATCGGTCTACCGACCGACCGGACAGGCTGTCCGAACGGACTGGTTAACTGAACGGTCAAGCCATCCGATCGACCAGACTGTCCGACCCTCCAACACTTGTTTTCTGTTTTTACGCGTTGCTTATCGTTATTCTATCGAACTATTCAGGCTAACCCTACTCTAAAGTGCTCCCTTCAATCCATCAATCACTGTGAGTATACTCGACCCCTTTTTGCTTTTAGCACTTTTGGGTGTTACATACGTTACGTATTCTAAATCACAATCGAACACACTACTCAATTACTTTAAACGCTAACTGTTACCGCATGTATTACGTGACTAAATGAATGCTTGTTGTTATGTTTACACGTGGAATGCTGTCTACCTGCCTTGACGACGATAGTACTATAGTTTGGACTCAGCACCCGTTCACACGGGGGTTGTTAAGGACAATTACTTGCATGGATTACGGTGGTAATCATGTATTGCGAACTGCCTCGGGCAGTCAACCCGCAGTCATTGGTATCGATAGATCAATGTCGATAATTAACATGCTTCGTTTTCCTCTGTGTACGTGCTGGTTGTGCATAAACTATTTCGAACTCTGCTATGCTATTATCAAACTTGTATGCTCACCTTTACATTATATGTATTGACTTTATTTTAACGTATGTGACAGGTGTTTAAGATGCTTATCTGCTAGGAAGGCGAAGCTAGAATAAAAGTCTAGAGTATAGTTATCTGTAGATCTTGCAGCTTGAGTCTCTAGACATAGATAAACGATTTTTATATTTAAATCTGAGTTGTCGGAACAAAATATTTGACTAGATGTTATCTGTAATAATTTGTTTGCTATTTGAGGTACGGTATGGGACGTATTATATAAATTGAATGGTAATGATAGTTGTTATGGAAACTTCTGGACAAACTGTTTCGCTCAGTGTCATGCCCTGATGATTCCGCCATCGGTTGGGGTGTGACATTAAGAAGCTCAGAAAGTCATAAGAAGATTAACTCCCATGGTAAAAACATAAACCAAACTAATTAACCCTAAAATTAGTTCTGTGTTTCTTCACCTTCCTACCTCTGCTATGCTATTATCAAACTTGTATGCTCACCTTTACATTATACGTATTGACTTTATTTTAACGTATGTGACAGGTGTTTAAGATGCTTATCTGCTAGGAAGGCGAAGCTAGAATAAAAGTCTAGAGTATAGTTATCTGTAGATCTTGCAGCTTGAGTCTCTAGACATAGATAAACGATTTTTATATTTAAATCTGAGTTGTCGGAACAAAATATTTGACTAGATGTTATCTGTAATAATTTGTTTGCTATTTGAGATACGGTATGGGACGTATTATATAAATTGAATGGTAATGATAGTTGTTATGGAAACTTCTGGATAATCTGTTTCGCTCAGTGCCATGCCCCGATGATTCCGCCATCGGTTGGGGTGTGACATTAAGAAGCTCAGAAAGTCATAAGAAGATTAACCCCTATGGTAAAAACATAAACCAAACTAATTAACCCTAAAATTAGTTCTGTGTTTCTCCACCTTCCTACCTCCCCCCCTCCCCCCCCCCCCCCAAACCAATTGGTCTGTGGGTTATTGGCATTGGTTAGCTATTAACTTATTAGTTATTACGGTATGTAACTCATTAGAATACTATGATTTTGTCATTTATCATAATTGCATTTTTATCAAATACTACAACTTTTGTCGTTTTCGTAATTATATTGTTTATCGCTAAAGCATGCGCATATATTTTTCGAGCTCGAACAGGGTGTGTGAATTTTTAGAGACGCAGATTATTATTATTGTTTTATTTTTACAAGTTGTTACGTAGTTAAGGAACCTTATAAATCCGTTTCTGTATATGATTTCATATTTGACAGAACTTCAACGAGTCCATATGACATTTATTATTTAAGTTTGGTTAATTTTTATTGGTGAAATGACCAAACAAAATAAATAAATATTTAATTGCATCATGTATCTGTCCTCAAGGTAAATAAATAATTAAAAACTATGTACTATTTGCTGATTATAAAATATTCATACTACGATTTATAATTGATTACCTTCGTAATTAAAGATTCTAAAGTAAGCACATTAAATTTTATATTGTCATCTAGAATTAAAGATTCTAAAGTAAGCACATTAAATTTTATATTGTCATCTAGTTTTTATCTTTAATTATCTTCTTTTTACAGTATATATATATATATATATATATATAATCATTTTATTATATTTTTTCCATCTGGCCATTTTGGTAAAGAAAACAAATATTATTTAAGTCCATTTTCCATCTGCCAAATATGGATCTTCACCAGCAACTTGTCCGAAAATATTGTGTAGTATAATACGGAGTAGGGATGCTAGGTCTCAAACTCTCGATATATAGTATCGAGCGATATCGGTTTATTTTGATTACCACGTACATACATAATTAATACTTTGTTAAGTAAGTATATATAATTGAATTTATAAAATAGCTTTGTGTAGTAACAGTTTGGAAATTGAGAGTTAAAAGCGTGATAAGTAACAGCATAAAAATTATTTCAATAACTGGGAAATTATAATACTTTTAAGTATGTAAAATTTACTTATATGACCTGATAGTATTTTTTTTAAGATAATTATATAGTGTCTAAATATGTATTAACTATAAGTTGGATAGACTTAGTGTAAAGGATTAAAACCGTAATAAAATAGAAACTTTGGTATAAAAATTGCAAGACATTTGGATTTTGTAAAATAGAGTAGGGTTCGCACGAAAAGTGTGTTTTTCCTAGAAAGTCTAGGAAGCGATCTGGTCCATCCGATTGGTTTGTTTAAGGGTTGAGATTAAATCAATGACAATCTTGTAATATTTGAGTTATATAATTAGAGACTTTTAATATAGTGAGGGTATTTTGGTAATTGGAAGTGTTTTAAATAAGTCAATAAACTACCATATCAATAACCAATCCCTAAATTCATGCAATTTCCCCTCTTTCTCTCTCTCCCTCTCTAAACCGATCTTCACTAGGTATTCAGATTTCGACGCAAAACAGGACCCCACGAGCATTCAGATTTCGGTTCCAAGGCTTGTTCATACCCCTTTTCTTCACTAGGTATTCATATCTTGTGTTGTGATTAAAGTTCTTGAAGTGCATATACGTTTTCGATCTTAATCTGCTTGTAACTTGGCTGCGTTTTTTCTGTTTTATGTGATGATTTTAGAGAGGCTTGTACCGCTGTTTCTGAGTCGTTCTTGATAAATGGAAGGATTACCAGCATGGATGGTAAATCACGGCGTCAAGAAATCTGCTTGCTGTTAAAACACAGCGTTAAGAAATCTGCTTGCTGTTAAAACACAATGTCAAGAATCCTCCAGCAATCTGCTTGCTGTTAAAACACAGCGTCAATAAATCTGCTTGCTGTTAAAACACAATGTCCAGAATCCTCCAGCAATCTGCTTGCTGTTAAAACACAGCGTCAAGAATCTGCTTGCTGTTAAAACACAGCGTCAAGAAATCTGCTTGCTGTTAAAACACAATGTCCAGAATCCTCCAGCAATCTGCTTGCTGTTAAAACACAGCGTCAAGAATCTGCTTGCTGTTAAAACACAGCGTCAAGAAATCTGCTTGCTGTTAAAACACAGCGTCAAGAATCTGCTTGTTGTTAAAACACAATGCCTGCTTGCTGTTAAAACACAATGTGATGTAATGTGACATAGACAATAACATAAAACACATTCAGAGTGTTAAAATGCAAAAGAACTGTTAAAACACAACCTGATTATATATTGACTTCAGAGTGTTAAAACACACTGACTTCAACATCTATGACTGGTAAAACACATCACCAAGAACATGCTGATAGTTTTCAGATAAACACATTGACTTCCAGATTTGAATTCGAAAGAATTTTAGTTAATGAAGATACATTCCAAAAATAAAATTAAAATGTGAAATTACATGATAGCCCTTCTACTTAAAATCCCTCAATGACACCTGTCCAATTCTTATTCCTTCCTAGACTTTCTAGGAAAAATAGACTTTCTACCCAACTCCTACTCTTGTAAAATATAACAATAACCACCATAACACAGGGATCAAAACCGCAATTTACTCTACTTTTTAACACGAATACTTTATACACTTATGCAACAGTCAAACATTACAACTTAGTAATCCATTGGGAATAGCCCAATGGCTTTGATGAGTTAGATAAGGTGTAGGATAGTTGAAGATTATGGATTTAATCCCCATAGCGTGCAACTTTAGCAATTAAAAAAACACTACAACCTAGTAACATGTAAAGTGAAATATTAATCATGCTAAGATAAATAATTAACATACTCAGCGGTACATTAATTTTTTTTTTTTTAACAATTTTAGGCCATGTGTAGTGGTTTGGGTGAATAATGCCCTTACCCTAGGGAGTTTTCTGCCATGTGGCAGTACAGTCAGCAAGGGGTATTATTGGGCGTTTTTCTAAAATGGGTGTAGTGGGGATGTGAGCATTATGTTAAAGGGTGTAAATAATTAAATAAAAATAAAAAAAATCAACAAAAAAACTTATTGGATTAAAAAAGGGAATATTAAATGCTATTGGCCAAACACAAATGTTGATGCCCTTTTTTTAAACACGCCAAGGCAATTTTTTTTCAAAAATAATGCCCAAAAACGCCCTATGTAATGAGAGGGGGAGGGGGGAGGCGTTTTTTTTTTTTTTTAAATAATGGCCAAATAATAGTCTTACAATATATGAACCGCCTTTTAGTTGTGGTTAATCAAAACAATTCTATACGATCTCCTTCACCATTAACATAAAAACAAGTTGTATTCACCGACTGATACAATTAAAACACTAATGCATTCACTGATATATACACATGTTGACTTGTAGTTTTAGTGTATACGCCTTGATAGTCTGTTTGAATGTTGCAAAATGAGTTAAGTATTAAACATAATTTTAGATACAAGTTTTGAACCAAAAAAATATCATTTTCAAATAAAGTTTTGAACATAAAATACCATTTTCAAAAAAGTTTTAAACATAAAATATCAAAAACAAAAGTATGTCTCATAAGCGTCATTCACATGCCATGTAGGCGGGCGTTGAGTGTGGTACACCGCCACATGAGGGAGCCGTTGACTTGTAGTTTTAGTGTATACGCCTTGATAGTCTGTTTGAATGTTGCAAAATGAGTTAAGTATTAAACATAATTTTAGATACAAGTTTTGAACCAAAAAAATATCATTTTCAAATAAAGTTTTGAACATAAAATACCATTTTCAAAAAAGTTTTAAACATAAAATATCAAAAACAAAAGTATGTCTCATAAGCGTCATTCACATGCCATGTAGGCGGGCGTTGAGTGTGGTACACCGCCACATGAGGGAGCCGTTGAGGGCGAATGGGCACTGCTCTGGTGTGCTAGCGGGCGTGGGACGAAACTACAGATGAGACAATAGTTATGCCGAAAGAGAATGATGGACGCTAGAAACGTCATACGATACGACACAACATTACTATATCGATGTAAAATGTGAAAATCTCATTTTCTATTTGATACATAGACTAACACTTTTTTTTTCCACTTTTCACATACATAGCCTAAAGTCTAGATTAAGAAAAAAACACAATTATATGTATTTGTAGCACACTGAAGTCACGCGTTACATACACACGTGTTTAGAAAGTCACAAAGACAGTTATGCTAAGCAAATCTCCCCTAAACCCACTCCTCCTCTCCTCCGCGCAATCTTCTCACCGGCGATACGTAACGGTCACATCCCCCACCGCTTCCTCACTCGGTTATGCCTAAATTCAGCATCTCAATTTCTCTCTCTATTTCATCTGATCTGACCTAGGGTTTAATATTATTCTCAATTTCGCTTATAGGATGCGATACAATGGTGGCTAACGTCTCTTCTGTTACACCTAACCGTAACCCTAAGGTACCGTCACGAGCTCCGTCACCGGCTAAACCGAAACGCTCGCCGCTGGTACCGTCGGAGACCGATAACAATGTTTCGCTGCCACGTAGGCCGAAATCTAGAGATGTTACTTCACGATACTTGTCTTCTACTGCTTCTTCCGCTTCCAACGCAACTACAATGACGTCGACATCGTCTTCAGGTTCGTTTTCTTCAACTACAACGACGTCGTCTTCGAATTCTATGTGTACGCCGCGGAGACGGTTTCCATCGCCGTTAGTTTCATCGACGAATCTGATGACTCCGAAAACGTCGTCTACGATGAGCAACAAGCGAGCTCAGTCAACGGAACGGCGTCGTCCGGCGACTCCGCAGTCTGTTACGGCGAAGATGTTGACGGCGATGCCGGCGAGGAGTTTGTCGGTTTCGTTTCAAGGTCCGTCGTTTGCGATTCCGGCAAGTAAGTCATCGAAACCGCCGCCTGTTGTTAATAATAACGGATCTAGGAATTGTACACCGGAGAGGAGGCCTGTGACGCCAGTGAGGAAATTAGCGAATCCGAATTCGATTGATCAGAAACGGTGGCCGGCGACGGCGAGATCACGGCAGGGGGGTTTTATGACGAGGAGTGTGGATTTAACAAACGAGAATGTGAACTTGAGTGGATCTGGAACGGCTACTGCTGTTAGGGCGTTACAGAAATCTATGATCGGTGAGAGTAAATTGAAAGGTAATAAACCTGAGGTTCTGGAGGTTAGTAAAAGTATCGATAAGCTTTTTAGTGAGTTTGATAATGCGGATCGTGTGAATTCGGATGCGGAGAGTGTTTCCTCTGGCAGTACTCCGGGTATTGTTCGAGGTGCGACGCCTCGTGGCATTACGGTGCCGGCTAGGTTTAGGCAAGAGACTGTTAATCGTCTCAGGAGGGTAGAACCGGAGCCTGTTTCACCTCCGCTGTCGCGAAACAATAGGCCACTTTCGGCGAATAGGTATCTGAAAGATGGCCCTGCACGAACACCGCGAGGATTGTCTCCCTCTCCGATTAGAGGAGCTGTTCGACCTGCCTCCCCGTGCAAGAGTGTGTTGGGGTCCGCGCCGTCTCCATCAAGGGGTATGTCCAGTCCAACGAGACCACGGAGTGCAGCAGGGTCTAATAGTAATTTGGGCAATACGCATTCGATCCTCAGCTTTGCTGCTGATACTAGGAGAAGGAAGGTAGGAGATAACGCAATTACTGATGCACATGAGTTGAGATTGCTACACAACAAATATTTGCAATGGAGGTTTGGAAATGCTAGAGCAGATGCTGCCATGATGGTCCAGAGAGCAACTGCTCAGGTAACGCCTACACTGTATCTCTAGTTTTTGTATGCATAACGGAAGCTACTGGTTTGTTTGCTTGCTTTCTCTGTTGTAGTTAGCTTGATATCTATGTGAGGTACACCGCAGACACCTTTCATATCAGTTGATTACTATGCTATTGTTAAAATTTTCTTATTCCAAATCATTTGCTGTTGGCTTGTTTGTAAATTACATTTATATTGGTTAGCATTGCCAGGTCATTTAGAGTCCAAATTTGTAAAGTTTTAATAAAGTTGAGCTGAGTGTATCGACACTAAAGTCACTGAATTGTTAATCTACTGATGAACTAGGGTATTGCTTTTATGTACTTTATACTAACACAGGTGCATGCTGAGATAGTTGGCATAATGGATTCTAGTACTTAGCTACTTTTAGAACTAGGGGAAAGTTCAAATGCAGGGAACGTTTAGCTTTGCTTAACATCAGTTTCGCAGTTCTGAATTAGATTATAGTAAAGGTTATGCTTTTTTAAGTCATATTTTATGTGTGCTGTCAATTGTAGATTAGAGTGGACCTCTTGTTTCTAATAAGCTGGTTTTTTAGCTTTGTAGCCAATGGCTGACCCTCACACTCTGCAGTGTGAGTTGTGTTTACATGAACTATAAGTTATTATAAAATGATGGAAGTAAAATTTGATTTCTTATATGTATTTCATTAGGCCGACTGCCTAAAAATGATCTATTATCCATGTTATATGGTTTTTGACAATTGTGCCAGTAGGTAGCAGCAGTAATGAGGCTGATGTGAATGAGGGGGGTTTTTTTTTTTTTTTAATTAAATGTTAACTATATGCATTTATGTATATTCATGTATGTTTCAACTTTCAAGCTAATTCAGTAGAAATATTCTGATATCAGTTATATTGTATTGTCCCTACTGACAGTTTAAGCAGCTTCATTTGCAATTGCTAGTTGTAGTCCACTTTAAATTTATCCTGTATTCCTTTATGGCTTTATGTATAGTGTCTCCATGTGTACCCAAGCGTTTTTATAATGTTTATATATACCCAGTTTTAGTAATGCACATCCAAGCATTTTTAAATTTTTTTATACATTGTGTTTATATATACCCAGTTTTAGTAATGTTTATACATTGTGTGTTCAATTTTACATTCTGTTACAGAAAAGTCTATATAATTCATGGGTGACTACATCAAAAATGCGACAATCTGTCATATCCAAACAAATGGAAATTCAACAGCTGAGGCAGAACTTGATGTTGCATACGCTTCTCCAAACTCAGGTAAGATTCTTGCTTGTTTCTACAGTTCATTACATTAGCATTGGTAACCTTTGATTATCACAGCCCTTCTTATGTTATTTTCTTTTATTTATTTATTTATTTTTTTTTAACGCAGATACCATATTTGAAAGTTTGGGATCAAGTTGAGAGGGATCACATCGTATCTTTGTCTGGTGCTATTGCGTCTCTGGAGTCCAGCACTCTTCGTGTTCCACTTGTTGAAGGAGCAAAGGTATTTTGTGTTTTGTACATATACAAATTTATAATAAAAACTCAATGTTACATAAAAAAACCTTTGCTACCTTTACAGGTTGATGTTCAAAGTTTAAAAGACGCTATCCGTTCGGCTGCTGATGTGATGCAGACAATGACATCCTTAATACGATCTTTAGTGACAAAGGTTAGTTGAAACTCTTTTGAGCCCCATTTCTCTGTTGCGTGAAACTTTGGATATCTTATTGTTGATAACTTGATAACACTCGGTTAAACTTTTATTTATATTAATTAAAGAGTAATGATACGTAGGCCTAAAAAATCAACCTGCTCCATTTAATGCTTGGCCATTTTCTGTAGCCTTTAATTTTGTGTGCTGAGTCAATCTAGTTGTATCTTATGGTGTAGGGGACATGTGTGTTAGTAAAAATAAAAAATAAGATTTTTATGTAATTTTGATAGCGTTGTAAATAAATACAGATATGTTATTTTTTTCTCATTGTTTTAACTTAACTCTCCATTATATTGTACATCAGTTTTGAAGTTTGCCACTTTAATATTATGAGTTAAATGATATATGTTAATGACTACTTTGCTAACAGAAATAAAATTACAAAAAATTGTAAAATTATATCTAATCGAGTTGAACAGGTGGAGCATGTGACTACATTGGCATCTGAACTTGCAACCACAACAACAAATGAACGATCTACTATTGATCGGTGCAAGGATCTGTTTTCAATACTGGCAAACATGGAGGTAATCATAGTTGGGTTTTGTTATTTGAATAGTAGTCGCTGGAATACGACTGTGTAGGTACGACTATAATACGCTGACTTACATGGATTTTGAATGAAAGCAGGTGCAGGACTGCAGCTTGAGGACACACTTGTTACAACTGCAACAACCACCTCCAACTGCAATAACAGAACTGTAAAGCTGATTTCCCTCTCTTTGACTTGCTTACTGGAAAATTGCTAACTATACATGAAATTCCTACTTTGCCCCTTGACCATGATACCTGGAGAAGTGTAAAATGGTTGTTATTCATGGGCTTCTGCGGAAGATTACATTGTTGACGATATGTGAGATGCGACTGTGTGACGTCGTGTATATGCATAGAGTAGGAGATCATAAAGATCATTATATTTCACCTTCCAGTTAGAAAATATATATATGTATATATGGACATTGATACTTGTTTTATTATGCACAAGTTTCCTCTCGCCCCACCCTCTTTGAATTTACTTTTTGTTCAAGGTTATCAGATTTTCAAATTCTGTTTATGATGTTATAAACCTATTCTTGTCATGGAGAGTCCTTTTGGATGGAATGCCCAAACTATGTAACCTTGCGATAAGAGTGGTAAACATTCTATCTATGTAGTGCCAAATATGCCATCCCAGAGATAAATCTATCAATCATACATTCCTTCATTGCCCAGCCGCTAAAGAAGTATGTCGGATCTCTATTCGGCAGCCTCAGTTGTGACATCTTTGCTCATTCAGCATCAATTCCGGCTTCATTAAAATCCAGAAAACTACGGTTTGTCATCATCTACTCAACACTATGGTTTATATGGGCGGATCAAAACTTCCTTGTATGAAACGGCTCAAGATTCCTTTATTCAAAACTATCGAAGACATAAAGACCCATCTGTTCACTTCGTTAAAACATTGGGCTTATGTACAATTGGGAGAATTGGGTTTCGTCCACTTGTTCATGTCTTGATTGATCTTTAGAGCCCAGTCGCTAGATATGTGGCTTTATGTACAATTGTGCGTGATGCTGTTCTAAATAACCTATAAAATATGTAATTTTTTCAAATATAAAAAAAATGGTTTTCCTTTATTTTTGCCTTCTAGAATTACACAATTACCGTTTAAGATAACATACTAGTATAGTTGTATTTGTTTAGATTGCAAGTAACTTTGTTACGGGTGTGAATTTTCTACATGCTATGAATCTAATACAAAATTTGTGGGTTAGGGATTAGCATAAAAGGTTCGATTCAGTTTTTACGCGAATCAGTGAAAGCGTTTATCTACACAGGTCGAGTTGGGCTAATATTGTGGGTTACTTGTTTATTTGTCTAAGGGGCTGTTTGGTAGCCTCTGAATGGTCATTAAGAGGCTACCTCTTAATGGAACCATTAAGAATTTTATCAAAGAGAAGGTAGAAGAATGTGACATGTGATGATTTACCATTCAGAGGTTACCTCTTAACCATTCAGACTTGAGGTTACCTCTTATTCATTCAAAACCATTAAGAAGTAGCATCTGAATGGGCATTAAGAGGCTACCAAACAGCCCCTAAGTTATTAGAAAGTAGTTGCATTATAACTTAAACTGGTTGCGTTTTGTTACGTCAAAACGTAAAAAAAAGTTGTAAAAGAAATAATCGTGTGGTGTGTTTCCATCTTCACGGCCCATGTTTGTATATTTGCTTTTTCTTGTTGGACTGTTAGAACTAGAGCCGTCTTTGCTTCTTTGGCTTGGATTTGTAATTTATAAATACATTTCATCAAAATCATGAAATGCTTGAAGCTGCATCTTGGCTATATCCGAAACTGATATTCGCTCATCATCACCTCACCTGAGCTGAGGGAAATGTATGCGGCTTTGGGATTGAATTCGTGTGAACTCATGGTTCTTTAGAAATATAAAAATTAATAAATACAAGGAAGAGTTGAAGATGTGAAGAAAAATAAAAGTGGAGAGTTGTATTTACAATAGTTTTTTTGGGAAAGAAATGAATGAGTGTGATTTAAAGTTGGGAGAGAAATAAAGGAGATGCGGAAGCTTATAAGTTATAAGATATTTTTGTCATTTTTTAATAAAAGTTTAATAAGTTTAAAAGTATATTTTTAACAAAATAAATTGAAAATCAAATAAGAAAAGTATATTCACCCAAATCACCCTCACGAACCCATCGGTCCACACGGACTTTGCCATCAAAAACCTGCCACAAACGAGTCACACAATGAGTTATTTGTGAACTCCTCGTCCTTCGGTAACCACATCACCGTTTGTGAAAGAAAAAAAAACCTTCCATTATGAGTGCTCTAATAATAATGTAAAACTGTAAAAGTATGTTAAATTTTGGTATCTTATATACAATAATAAGAAAATATAAGTAGTGAAAAACAAAACAAAAGACCCATATATACAATGAATCACATCTTCATTTGATAGATGATTTTCCGTAATAAGTATATATCATCATAATTTATCAAACAATCATCAGTCTTTTTGTCTTTTCAATATAACTAATTATAACATTCTGATATTAAAAAAACTAAACAAATAGATATGATAGCATATATGCGATGCATCACAAAACAAATTGGGAAATTGACAAAAGGAGCCTGTGGCATGCATAATTATATTAATAAAGCTATGACCCACGTAATAATAATACAAATCGGGCGCATGGAGTTGTACATATTTCAACTCGTGTTTGCCACGTTTGAATCAACTAAAATCGCTTCACCTTGTCCCCACAAACAGGCTACACTTACCATTCATTTAACAAGACATGACAAAACATATGATGCTACTCTTTTATATATTTTCTTTCCTTATTTAAAAATGGGATAACAAAACCAATAGAAGACTTTTATTTATACAAAATACATACTTATCAATACAATATCTTGTATACACATCTTTTTTTATCGACACTGTTTAGATGGCGAGGCGTGAAAAATTTGGGAGCTACTAAATGCACCCTCCTCCCCTACTAGTTGTGCCCTCTCTTCTCACATATTGGATCATCGTGGGAGTTAGAAATCATCACGAGCATTAGGATAACGACGAAAGAGAAGATACTCTACAAAACTTCATATCACAAATCCAACATTCTTCACGTGTGTGAGCTTATATCGCATGAGCATTAGGATCGAGGAAATATATTTAGAAACTTCATAGCTAAGTCTATGTTTGTGAGGCCTGTCCATGCGGTGTTGCAAACTATTATGGCAGCATATATTGATATACTTGGCACTTCTCCTAGACCTTTGAAGTGGTGACATTAAAGTAGTGGCGGATGCAGGATTTTAACTTTTTTCAAAATGTGGGCTGGATCCGCCCCTGCATTAAAGACTCTAGAGGTGGCTTTGGCGATCAAGTGACGCCACCTTAAAAGCATATAAAGAGCGAACCTTTTTTAGAAGTGGATAGTTTTTGAATGCCACTTTTGCACAAGTAGGTGAGTAATTGAAACCTTTGTAAAAGTGGGTGTTCCGTTCATGTAAGTAGTGTATTCGGTGCATTGTTTTTCACAATATGCACTTTGATCACCTGGTATTGTTCGATTCCTTGCTTGATTTATCTAATCCTTGATTGAACTCTTCAACATAAAACAAGACTTCATGGACCCTATATGAGAGATGATTGATGTAATCTGGATCAGTTACATGTTAAGGGATACATCTAGCAGTACTCGAGATTGTACATTTGAGTTTGATAATGATTATTCCTCACCTTAGGTAAATTATACATGCCAAAACTAGTATTGGTGTGTTAGTTATCTATTCATGATCATTTACTTTAAAAATAATTGGTATTAGGGTAGGAATTATAAATAGAGGAATTGTATGTGTGTAAGAAATTGCAAGAGAAATATCATTTTGATGTGATTGAAAAAGGTTTAGAGGAACTGAACCCAAATAAGAACCCATAATTAAACAATATCACATTTCACAATATCTAATATCATCAAGATTTGAAATAATATTGTTTCTTTAGTTATCAACTCAAAATATACCTTGTGTTGGATTATGTTCGATTTATCATTTTGAATAAATATATTACCAATATAGCAACTGGTATTTAAGAAAATTAATTTTTTTAATCAACTTGAGTGCTTGATCAAACTTGTTTATTAAAATACTTATCAATTCTCAACCATAATCAACTTGAGTGCTTGATCAAACTTGTTATTAAAATACTTATCAATTCTCAACCATGTAAATACCATTTGTGATTGCATTCGTCTCGTACTGAGTGGTAAAGATGAAAATAGTGATAAAACAAATTATCATAATAATAATAATAATAATAATAATAATAATAATAATAATAATAATAATAATAATAATAATAATAATAATAATAATAATTTGGACTTGGAATTTGAGTGATTTGTTATGATATTTACAATTTCCCATACACGTTAACTGTTAAGTCGTATAAGGGTGTAAGGGGCACCTTCGGTGACCCCATTCGGTGACCCTATTCACCTAAGGGGAACACCGTCGCCATCACTTAGGTGAGTGGTTTGGGGAAGTGAAATCGGTGGGATGTCACCGAAGAGAGGGAGGAGAGAGGGAGGAGTGGACCAATGAAAAGTTTTCTTTTTTTTTTTAATAAAAAACCAAGTCACCTAAGAGGGGAGTGCCGCCATCAATTTAGGGTGTTAGGGAAGTTTAAGAGGGGAGTTGACGTGTCACACGAGGATTGGTTATGTGTAAGAGAGGGGACTCCCCTCTTAGGGGAGTGCCCCTTACACCCTAAGGGTGAGCGGGGCACCTTCGGTGACCCCATTCGGTGACCCAAGTCACCTTAGGGGAACACCGCCGCCATCACTTAGGTGAGCTATTTGGGGAAATGAAATCGGTGGGAAGTCACCGAAGAAAGGAAGGAGAGAGGGAGGAGAGAGGGAGGAGATGGACCAATGATTTTTTTTTTTTAATAAAAAACCAAGTCACCTAAGAGGGGAGTGCCGCCATCAATTTAGGGTGTAAGGGGAGTTTAAGAGGGGAGTTGACGTGGCACACGAGGATTGGTTATGCGTAAGAGAGGGGACTCCCCTCTTAGGGGAGTGCCCCTTACACCCTAAATTCATTCATAAGACTGGAAGACACAAATAATGCTCTCATCCTTGGGCGTTTTGCGTCCTGTGGTAGTCCAGTCAACAATGGAACATTATGGGGCGTTTTTTTTTTTTTTAAATTGATGAAGTGGGGGATGTGGGCATTGTAGAGCATTATGTTAAAAATGGTGTTAAACAATTAAATAAAAAAATCATCCAAAAAAATTTATTGGGCAAACAAAAAACATCTAACCTGTCATTGGCCAAATCAAATTGAACACGCTGTGGAAAAAAGAACGCCAAACACAATTTTTTTGAAAATAACGCCCAGGGGGCGGTTGGAAGGCGTTTTGGGGGAAAAGCCCAAAACCCGCCACTACGAGTGGTCTAATCAATAATTACATAAGTGCTTAAATTAACTTTAATTCTCTAAATTTCATGCGGAAAATATCTAATAACTAGCAAAACACCCCGCGTTACGCGGCGGGAATTCATTTGCTTAACCCTCGTCCCGCGCTAAGTAGCAAGCAAATATCAATCAAAACGGTTAAAAATCGTAAAGCAAAAAATGCGAATTTATGCCGCTGACATAAAGCACAATGAAATACACACACGAACCAACGTAAATCATACAAACTCGAATTTATACCGACACGGTTGATTATATTAGTGGATCATAGATATAGTTTTAAAAGTGATAAATACCACTTATTTAATGAGCTAATATGATCTTTTAAAAAAGAGTAAATTACGATTTTGGCCCATGTGGTTATATCACTTTTACCCTATTAGCCCAAAATAGAATTTTTTAACATTTGTGCCTCCATGGTCTCTATAACTAACTATTTTGGCTCCTGAGTCTAACTTAACCCATTACCCTGATTAATTAATTATCACATGCAACTCACATGATGACTTTATAAATTCACCTCCCACTTAATTGACTTTATAAACAAAACCCTAGTCGTTTCTTTATCACTTCATCTTCTTCACCATTCCCTCTCAAACCCAAATTTCACACATAGTGATCTATAGATGTGGGTTTGAAGCTGTCAAAAAGAAATCGAAAACAATCGTCGCAATCAGGTAATTAGGTTTTTGTGATTTTGTTGTAATATGATACTTTCAGTGTGTTTTGAAATTTGGAGTTAAATTTGAGATTATAGGAATTTAGGTTTTCATGATTTTGTTATTTGTGATTTTATAGTTTTCAGTGTGTGTTTTGAAATTTGAAGTTGAATCTGAGATTATTTATTCGAACGGGAAGTGAAAAACGCTTGTGAAATCGATGACAGTCATCGAACGGTTGATGATGATGCGGTTGAGAAAGACGGTGGTTTGGTCGACGTTGAGGATGATCCGTACGAAGAAGATGATGATGAGGAGGATTTGGATGATGAATTGGTGTCGAAATGGTTGAATAATAAGTTCGAAAGGCCGAGGATGAGGAAATTAGGGAAAAGAGCGTATCCGAAGAAGAAAAAGTCGAAACGATTGGTGGATCAGTACAAAAAACCTGGATGTGTTCATGGAAAGCATGGATTAGGAATGAAGCACAATCTCGTATGGTAATTTTCAATCTGGATGGTTTGGATTGTGTGAATTTGATGCTCGATTTGAATGATTGATGATGTACAGTAGTTAATTTAGGGTTCATTGGTCAGTTAGGTTTGAAGTTAGTTACTTTCAGTTTTAGTTCTGCAATGTACATATGAATTACCTGATCAAATCAAACTTATAAATGCACATTCTCATGTGGTTTCTTTTTGAATGCTTATTTTGATCCGGTTTTGTTTGATCATCATTGACAAAAGTCGATTGTTTGGGTGATTTTTATAAACATGTGTGAAATTAGGGTTTGAGAGGGAATGGTGAAGAAGATGAAGTGATAAATAAAAGGCCTGTGTTTTGTTTATAAAGTCAGTAAACTGGAGGTGAATCTATCTACTATAATAAAAGAAACCAAGTTTTGTACACGTGTGATTCATAGAAGGTATCCTCAAATCTATAGTTATCTTATATTAACTAAATAAATAAACAATAAATTAATATTAAATCTTATCATACTTTAATAAAATATTATCCTCAAATCTAAATTGTTAATTTAATATATTTTTAAAACAAGTACCTCTCTTTTCTACTTATCTTATATTAGATATATAAATAATAAATTAATATTAAATGTTATCCTAATTTATTAAACATATAAATTAATTGGTATACAAAATTATATTTATTCAACTCGTGTAAAACACGGGGTTTTTAAAAAATATAACTTTTTTATTATTTACTATACAAAGTTACATTTATATAACACGTGTAATACACGAAGTTTTTAAAGATATAACTTTTTGTCATTTGCTATGTAAAATTAGATTTATTTAACACGTGTAATACACATGGTTTTTAAGGATACAATTTTTTTATTATTTGATAGATTTTTCAACCCGACTATACACTGGTTTTTTAAAGATACGACGTTTTTAGTATTTAATATACAAAATTACATTTATTTAATATGTATAATACACATGGTTTTTAAAGATATAACTCCTTTTTAGATATATTCAACACGTGTAACATACGGGGTTTTTAAGGATGTAATATTTTTATTATTTGGTATATTTATTCAACCCGATTATACACGGGTTTTTTAAAGATACGATGTTTTTAGTATTTAGTATACAAAATTACATTTATTTAATTTATTTAATCTGTGTAATACACATGGTTTTTAAAGATATAACTATTTTTTATTATTTGATATATAAAATTACATTTATTTAACCCGTACAATATACGGGGTTCATAAAGATATATAATTTTTTATTATTTAATATATAAAATTACATTTATTTATCCCGTGTGAATTTACTAATATACTCATCATGTGAGTTGCATGTGACACAATTAATTAACCTTGGTAATGGGTTGAGTTAGACTCAGAGGCCAAAAAAACTAGTTATAGAGACCATGAGGGCATAGATTTTAAAAAATTCTTTTATGGGCTAATAGGATAAAAGTTATATAACCACATAGCCAAAATCGTAAAAGAAAAAATACAAAACTATTTGATATTTAACATTTAACTAAATGTGCTCAATTAATAATATATAGTAATTTTCCAAAACATGTCATAGCTATTATTAAGTCATAATGATACCCATGGAACCCATCATTCCCTCTTTAAAAGTGAAAGCCAGTAAAAACACACTACATCACTTCTTCAATTGAAAAGTAGGAAAATGATAGTTTAGTAATTAAGTTTCAAATCAAGTGCAAACGTTATACTGTAGATAACATCCTACAATGTTGAATATGGGTGGGCCGAGGGCAGCAATGAGCATAACAGCGCTATCGCTGTAGAATGGTCTCTCTCATACACACATATATATACACGTAATTAAAGGGGTATAACCCCATATCTACATAACCCCTCACTACACACTCAAGTTATATAACCTCTCTTTCTTACACATTTTATCACTTGTCACATAACTCCCATGGGACTTGACCACTACACATGGTCTTAAGGAAGGCCATGTGTAGTGGTAGAGGCCCATAGTGGGAGGTAATGTTACAAGTGGCGAAACGCATAAAAAAGTGGAGTTATATAACTTGAGTGTGTAGTAGGGAGTTATATAGATGTGAGGTTATACTATGTATATAAATGTGTGTGTGAGGGAAAACAAATGTGTAGCGCCGTATAACCATAGTGGGCTTTCAAAATCTCAAGCCATAGCGCCCCAGGGGCGGTGTTCCCGGGCGCGCGCGTTTTGAGTGGTTATGATGCCAGAAAACGCTCAAGTAAGGAAGTTCAAACAGTTAAAAAGCTAAACTTTTCTAAGTTTCTCACACATTTATACATATTTTATTATGCAATATTCTCGTATTGTTCTAACCTGCTTTTTAAGACCTTCCGTAGTCGCAGGTGGTATGGCGCCACCCCCGCCATAGCGCCGGCAAACACCGCCCCGTGGGGCGTCATATCCCGGTTTTAGGTCCTGTTCGGGAAAATTATAACGGCGTGAAGGCTAGTCCTTCTCTCTCTCTCTCTCTCTCACACACACACACATACATATATATATATATATATATATATATATATATAGGCTTCGGTTCAATTAAGAACCATCACGAGTTATGAGTACCATGAGGAATCCTACTTCCCGCGCGAGTTTGGCCATAATTTTTTTGCACAAACGTAGATGAAAATAATATAAACACATCTGCAAAAAAAGCAAAAAAAGCAAAAAAAAGAAAAAAATTGTCGAGTTGGTAGTTTTGTCTAGTGTAAGTTTTGCATACCCGCTAATGTAAATTTTGTTACGGCGATTTTTTACACCTCATGTAAATTTATGCTTCGACATTTAAATTTTTCTTTTTTGCAGAAACTAGTAATTTTTTTTTTAAATTTTTGAGAATTTTTTTTTTTGAAAAAACCTTTTGGAAATCCTAATTCTCATGGTTCTCACAACTCAAGGTGGTTCTCATTTTATTATAACCATATATATATAGGGTAATGCTAGACAAAAAAACCCTTAAATTTTTAGAAAACTCTGGAAACTCAAATCTCCCCCCATTTTTACCCAACCTCCCGACATTTTTTTTGAAAAAAAATAACACATGTAATATATATGTTTTAAAGTGTTTTGGGCCAAAAAAACACAAAAAAGCGCCGAAGGGATTTTTTTTTTAAAAAAATATGTATATATATAGGGTTTTCTAGGGTTTTTATATATATATATAGGGTTTTCTATCTAGCCCTACCATATATATATATATATATATATATATATATATATATATATATATATATATATATATATATATATATATATATATATATATATAGGGGGTCGCTAAAATGAAAACCACCTCCAATTTTAAGAACCGCGAGAACAAGTTTCTAACCATTAGATATTCAAGATCAATGGATGAGATTAAAAGTAGTTAATATTAATATTAAATAGTTTTTGTCTTATTATATCTTTAATATTTTAATCCAAAAGGGTAATATAGTAAAATTACTTTTTTTGTCTTTTAGTCTTTATTATCTTTTATTACTTTTTTGTTTTATTACATTACTTTTTATTTTTTAAACAGAATTTTTGTTATTAAAAATCATTTTTAAATTCAAATGTTTTAACAAAACAAATTTATTTTGCGCCCCGGTTTTTGCACGCTGTTTTTACGCTCAGCTTTTTCAAGTGCCATTTTTAACACGTATTTTTTTCACGCCCGGCTTTTTTACGCGCCGGTTTTTGCACGCTGTTTTTAACGCGTCGTTTTTTACGCGTCGTTTTTTACGTTTTACGATTTACGTTAAAACTTTTTACGTTTTACGTAAAACTTTTTACGTTTTACGTTTTTTCGTTTTACGTTTTACGTTATAAACTAAAAAACTTAAATCACGCATGTTGGAAAACATTAATCACATATGATGAAAACATTAATCACGTGATGTACGTTAAGCCGTATTATATTTTACATTGTTCCTATATATAAAATTGAAGGGGGTATAACCCCACTAGACATCCATGTGATATAACCCTCGCTCCCTTACGCAATTGTCACGTGTCAAATAGCCCTACATGATAGGGGTGGGGTGGGGTGGGGGGTGACCACTACACAGGCCTAATATTGGGGACGTAAAATATACTTTTATATATTTACTTAAAATGAGTTAGTCTACGTTTTGAAGTAAACTTCTTTAGGAAACGAGTCAAGTTAAATATAATATTTTTTTTCGTGCTTATTTTATTAGTTTCGTAAATTTTGTTTTGAACTGATTGAAGTCAAATTGTGGTTTCCTATTTTCCCACTCTTTTTTCAAAATTTATAATTCATCCATTTTGATTACCCCTTCAGTTTTTCCTTTATACTTGTTATCTTTCCTATGTATAAGTCGGGTCATATATATATAATACATTATTATTGTATGGTATAAACTCGATTTACTTTACGTTTTGATTCACTCGCAACGCTTATATATGTTACATTGAGTTCAATCGAATACGCCAAAACACATGTTTTCATATGGTTAACGCATCACATAACATTTAGAATAATCAGTTTGATGTTTGCGATCTACTCACGTCGCAAGGCACGCATACGTTTTAAAATTGAAAAACTATAAAATAATCCAAACATCAAAGTAGTGCAATAAGATGGTACACAAGTACACATAGACCGACAAGACACCATTTTCATCATTATTCTATCTCGCCGGTAAACACAAACATCCCTTCCCAAATCTCACCATAATTTTCCACCAAAACCAAACGCAGGCAGTTTACAAAACTCGTAGTTAGAAAATAATAATTATACCAAAACTGAAGTTAGTTATTAAATCAACTCCAAAAAAGCATGCAGTCACCTAAACAGAACACGATATGTGATCCATTGATGACATTATTTTGGCTTTATTAATCACCCAGTCACACAAGAAGGTTCAACAGCTTCGGTTCTTCTCCGTCACTGCATCGAAAACTCATCGCTGGAACGGCAGAGAAACTCTGTTCATCCCCACCGGAAGATGACGTCAGCAACAGATTTTTCGGTATCTGGTTCCCGATCACCATTGCCGACAACTCTCCGGTAGCTTCAGAGACGCCGGAACTTTCGTCTGTTTCTGGAACTTTAGAAGTGTTCATGAGAACCGCCGGGGTGCCGCCGGCTAGCACTGTTCGTACTCCGGCCTGGCAGAGATGCCAGTTACCGGTGGAGAGAAGTCCGATGGCTCCGTTCACCGGATTTATTGTACGCCCAACCGCTTCAAACAAAAGCGATTGGAACAGTGCTGAACAAAAATTAATTTACAAAAAAGAGTAGAGTAACATTAGCCAAGTTAAAAAAAAAAAAAATTGATAGAGCTAGCATTATTTGGTTTATGGGAGTCCGTACTATGACTTTTCAGGTTTGAGTCCGGTTAAAGTAGCAGACTCAAACCTTAAAAAGTTAAAAGCGGGACTTCCATAAACCAAAATAGTTAAAAAATCACATGTAAACCAAATCATTCATGCTAACTGGATCTAAAAGAATTAAGATAATTACAAATCCATGAAGAAATTGTGATGAATTGGGATGAGGATGGTGGATACCGTTACGCTTGTGGGTGGGGACGGAGGAGATGAAATTGAAGAGGTCGCCACGGCCGAAGAATTTGGAGACGAAGAGTGTGGCACGGGCTTTGGCTTCTGGAGAGTCGATCCAGTCCAAACAAGGGCGTAAGACACAGGTGTCGCCGCATCGCTTTCGTAAGACTCGGCAACCATGGCAGCTCATTCTGTGTGTTAGTTTGTTCCTTCGAATCAAAGGAAGGAAGACAAAGGGGGAGAGAGTGTGTTTTTGTTTTTGTAGTGGAGAAAAGACGTGGATGTCAAATGGAAATTTAATTATTCTTGACAATGGTCTGCCCTTTGTCAAAGTAAGTAATTATGGCATTCTTTAATTTAATCAAAGATAATGAAAGTAGAAATTAAATATATATATTTTTATACAAAACTAAGCTCAAATCTGATATAAACAGGAGTATACATTTTAGTTTTTTTTTATTGATTGTTACACCTGCTAGACACTGAATTATTTACGTACACCACCGTCAAGCCAAGCTCACCGAGTTAGAGCATTCACAATGATGACCTTAAAAAATACGTAAGTGAGTTTAGTATTTTTCAGTGGTTGTGAGTGAAACAGAGAAAATTTATGTGAATGTTACTATTTATCTCTGTTCATCTGTAAATATATGGAGAAAATCTGAAGACAGAAGAGAGAAAACCTTATATATATTTTTTAGTATTTTTAGAAAAGGTTATGAGTGGAGAAAAGATAAAAGGTAATGATATAGGTATAAAAAATATTATTTAATTGTAAAGAAGAGAGAGAAAAACTAGTTGTTTTTAGTATAACTATATGGATATGGATAAGGAATTCATTGTGAATGCTTTTAGAGAGTTAGAGGTGTAACCGAAGGAGCTCAAGCTTGGCTCGTCTAGGTTAGTGGAGTTCAAACTTGAGCTCAGTTAGAACTCCATTTAAGCTCAACTCGATTAGTGAAATAATCTTGAGTAGCTCACCGGTGGTCGTCTCATTTACATTCCTAAGTTTGTTTAAGGTTGAGTTCAACTTATTTTGATCTATATATTTAAAAGTTGAGTTTGAACTCGGCTCATAGTTGTTATTTATTTTAGTTTTATTTATATACAACTATAACTATTTTTGTATGCATTTGAAGTTATACTTTTAGATATTATATATATTATTTTGTTATACTATCATTTTTATAAAAACAATAATGTATATTATGTAATTATATATATTATTATATTAAATTAATACTATTATATTTGTATAAATTACATGTTTGTTTAGGCTCACCAGTGTATTCAAACTTGGAATATGAAACTCAAGTTCAGTTTAGTTTACTAAAAAAACTTTAATTTTGACTTAAAACCATGCTTAAGTTAATTTAAGGTCATTTTATTTCGATCATTTAGCTATTCAATATAGAGTAGCGCCTAATGGTGTTGATGAGTTAGATAAAGTTTAGAATAAAACCGTCAGGGGTTCAATCTCTATAGTATGTAAATTTAGCTATTAAAAAAACATATCTTAGACATAAGAGGGAAGGGGCACTTAAGGGTAAGTACCCCAGCTCCGACCAACCATCACTCGCTACATCAAGTTTGGCTCAAAGTACTCATTAGCTAGTAGTACCGGCAGAGCGGTCCTCGAAAACTCTAAAAAAAAATTAGACCTCGAGCGACAAAAAGAATTAGACCCAAAATTGTAGTTAAGTGGAAATGAATTTAAAAAATAAAATAATAGTGGTGGAGTCAATAATTGAACTTGAGACCACTACATTATTTTAAAATGGCTTTTTCCATTCCACCACCAACATTTTTTGGAAATTAAATGGATGCATATACTAGAAACGGGATCAGGAGAAAACGCCCTAAAGTGTGAGAATGGTGAGACCGCATCCTGATGGAACACGTGGCGCTGGATATAATCAGGGTGCGAGGAACTTTTTTGTCCTTTTAATCTTCTTTTTTTTTCCAATTCCGTGTGTCACATGCTGCTTCATTTTTGGCGTCTAAGATTATTTTGACGTTAATTAGATTCATTAACTACTTGGCGTTTTACTGTTTTTTTTATTTGTCTCGTTAAATTAATTGTTTTTGTGTCACACAGATAATTTTTTTGGCGTTATGGCGTTTCCATTTCAATTTTTTGGCGTTCGTGGTGTTGTTAAGAATTTATTACCATTCATTAATATTTCATAAGATTACAATAAGACGAAATCAAAACAAACTAATACTCTTCTGCGTATGGGATTACATCAGAGATGTACCCATCGCTTTGTTCCTCACTTTCTTCAGATTCATCATCATCATATTTTGCATTGGCGTATAACGCCATCATCTCGTCTCTTCTTTGTTGTACCCTATGCTTAAATATCATTACAACCTTGGATGTTGCATCGTTTGAAGGTGCTAAATCACAGATTTGTTCAAGGAGATGTAGCCTCCCTGTCTTCAACATTTCCTCCATCGGCAATGAATATTCCACCCCGTGACCATAAGTCGCTTCAACTGTTCCTGCTTCTTCATGCACCACCAAACTCCTAACTGTTGGTAGAGGAGTATCATCAATATCATCATCATCATGTTCTGCTTGAAATTTTCTCTCCAATCTTCTTATTACCGTTCGAGTTCTTTCACAATCGTTGGCCATTGGAACCCCAAGGGCCAGAATATCCCTCTGAACCCCTTCATCCATACTAAGTATGGCTTTGATTGTCTCGACCTTCACCTTTCTCCTATTAGAGAACTTTAGGATGAAACGTCTCTCCGACCTCTCAAACCTCCATGCAATAACCTTGGCCATTTGTTTAAGTTTTATGACGTTTTGGACAATATGTGGCGTTTCAGATAATGTGTAGAGTGTTTAAGTTGTTTTTACATGTTCTACTTTTATAATGAGTTTTTTTCCCTCGCATGTAGGATGCAGTCTATAAAGTGACAGGTAATTATGGCGTTTCGAAAAGATAAATAAATTCAACAGGTAATTATGTCGTTTTGAATAGATAAATAAATTCAATTTCCCATGGAGTGGCTTCTAATATAATAAATGTTAGTAATAAAGTTTCCGCCGCTTCAGTTTACTATTTTGTAGTTACTGTTTGTTCAGCTTCATCTGTTTATCGTTTGAGTTTACCGTTTGTAGTTACTGCTTGTATTTACCTTTTCGAGATGTTGGTGTCGCAACCCCCGACCCCTGCCCGGGAGCGGGTGCCGCAAGACTCAGAGCTGGTAGTATCGGTGTTTATTAATTTGGCAGTGGAAATGAGACATCAGGCCCGTAGTTAGGAAATATTTTTATCAGAGTTAAACACCAAACTTTTTATAACAAATCATTGGGATAAAACCCAAGTTCATTTGACAATACATTTGTAGGGATGAACCCTAATTATTGAAAACAAAAACTCCTTTTTATTTAGGTAACTTTTATAGCCACTTTTCCAAGTCTTCAGTGCTCTCCAACTGGCTTCTATTGGCTCTCACATTTTGTTACCTAAAACGCGTTTTAAAAACATTTTATTAACAAGAAATACTGGCAAGTACATTCCATTTTGTAAAGCATCAGTTGTTACACATTACAGTATTAAGGGCGATTACAATGTTTATATCTACACAATTACTCGTTCAGTACGTGTCACTCGACGGATCTGTGACTATAGTTATATCACACATTGGATACCCGTGCCCAATTGTGAAGGTTATCAAGTACTGTATACAAACCCCATAATACTAGCAGTAATTGTAGAATTACAAAGACTTAATCACTGTAATTGTATTTGAAAACATTTGAGGTTTTGGTAAAACAATTTAACTCACAAAAAGTGTTTATAAAAGAAGAATGTACTCACATTGTTGACTTAGGTGATACTAAAGCTTCCTGGTGTATCTTCTGGTTATTATCTATTAAAATTAAACAATGCACACGTGTTAGTAAAATAACCCAAATCACATTAACCGTACAACTCGAGACAGAACTCTAATGACTCAGTCAGGCAGAGCCTTGACATGCATTACGGAGTCCTAGATCAATCGGGTGTAACACGAGACAGAACTCCAACGACTGAGTCAGGCAGAGCCTTGGCATGCGTTACGGATCCCTAGATCAACCGTGTAGGGTAACAGCAGGGTTATAATACTTACAACGAGGCAGAGCTTCGCTTTATTGGGGTATAATATCCCGGGTATAATAATAACTATCAAAAAGTTGAGAGAGAATTCGAATTTTGAACGAATATCAAATGAGCTCGTCGACCTATATTTATAGGCCTGAAGTATGGCGGCTCGCGGCCCGCGTAAACATCTTCTAACTCTCTCGCGGCCCGCAAGAGAATAGGCTAGGTCTTAGGCTTGGCTAGTCAGGGAACCTAGCCTTGCCACGTGTCGACACGTGGCGGCATGGGTGTCCGGCAAGCAACCAGGCCAGTCGCGGCCTGCGACCAAAGTAGCTAAGGGGGTCGCACCCCCACGAGCAACTCCCAAATTTTGTTTTTCTTGTTTTTTTATAAATATTAAGGTATTCTGGGTCCGTTTCTCGCATACGTGGTATATAAGGAACGTTTTAGGGTCACGTTAAGGGTTCTAGGAGGGTTGTTATATCCTCCCCACCTTGTTTTAGATCTCGTCCTCGAGGTCTACTAGAATAGGTGTGGGTATTTCTTCTGCATCTCCGACTCGAGTTCCCACGTGTACTCTTGTCCTCTCTTGGAATCCCATTTCACTTTGACCAGAACTAGTCTCTTATGTTTGAGATTCTTGATCTTTCTATCTTCAATCTAAATGGGTTTCTCGATAAACTTAAGTTTCTCATTTACCTCTATGTCCTTAAGAGGTATCACTAATGATTCGTCTGCTAAGCATTTCTTGAGATTACATACATGAAACACATCATGTATTCTTGCCATTTCCTCTGGCAGTTGTAGCTGGTAGGCTACGAGTCCTATTCTTCTAATAATCTCAAAAGGTCCAACATACCTGGGCTTAGCTTCCCTCTTTTAACGAATCTGACTACTCCTTTCCATGGAGGGACTTTTAACAATACCTTATCTCCTACTTGAAATTCTAAAGGTTTCCATCTGTTATCTGCATAACTCTTTTGACGATCTCGTGCTGATTTTAGTCTTTCCTTGACTTGAATTATCTTATCCGTTGTTTCTTACACTATCTCTAGTCCAGCTAATTGCTTTGCTCCAATTTCTGCCCAACAGACCGGAGTTCGGCACTTTTGTCCATAAAGTGCTTCAAAAGGTGCATCATTAATGCTAGTATGATAGCTGTTATTGTAGGAAAATTCTATTAATGGTAAATGATCGTCCCAATTTCCTCCGAAATCAATTACACAGGCTCTAAGCATATCTTCCATTGTTTGTATTATCCTTTCGCTTTGTCCGTCCGTTTGAGGATGATAAGCTGTGCTTAGCTTTAACCTGGTTCCCGTTGCTTTTTGAAAACTTGTCAAAAATGAGAAATAAGACGGCTATCTCTATCAGATACAATAGATAAAGGAATTCCATGTAATGAAACTATTTCATTAACATATAGCTTTGCTAACTATTTCATACTGAAAGTTTCCTTCATTGGTAAGAAATGAGCAAATTTAGTCAATCTGTCAACAATCACTCAGATTGTATCATTTCCTTTTCTTGTCTTGGATAATTTGGTAACAAAGCCCATTGTTATCAATTCCCATTTCCATATTGGCATCTCTAACTGTTGCAATAATACTGAGGGTTTCTGATGCTCAGCTTTAACTTGTGAACATGTTAAATATTTAACAACGTAGTTTGCTATATCCTTTTTCATTCCTATCCACCAGAAATTCTTTCTTAGATCTTGATACATCTTATCACTACCGGGATGTATTGTATACTTAGACTTATGAGCTTCTTCTAGAATTATGTGGCGTAGGTTTCCTTGTTTAGGTATCTATATCCTTTTCTTATGGAACTTCCAAATAATTCTATCCATTCCTTGTTCTAATTCCTTAATCATTCCTTTTAAACTTTCAGCATCGTCCTTGATTGTTGTTTCCTATACCTTTCTAATTTGACCGTTTAAATCTACTTGTAGATTTAACCTAAGAGAATGTACTCGTTTCGGCTTTTCATGTTACTTTCGACTTAAAGCATCAGTTACTACATTAGCTTTCCCAGCATGGTACTGAATATCATAATCATAATCACTAAGAATTTCCATCCATCGTCTCTGTCTCATATTTAATTCTTTTTGCCTAAAGATATACCTTAAACTCTTATGATATGTGAAGACAACGAATTTATTTCCATATAAATAGTGTCTCCAAATCTTAAGGGCAAGAACTATGGCTCCTAACTTTAGATCATGGGTCGTATAATTCTCTTCATGTTTCTTAAGTTGTCTAGAGGCATAAGCTATAACCTTTTGACGTTGCATCAACACACATCCATATCCTAACTTAGACGCATCACAATAGACTATAAAGTCTTTAGTTCCTTATGGTAATGCAAGTATGCTTAAGAATCTTAAAGGCTTCTTCCTGTTTTGGTCCCCATTCAAACTTAACTGATTTGCAGGTCAGTTTGGTTAATGGAATGGCTATTCTAGAGAAATCTCGGATAATTCGTCTATAATATCCTGCCAGTCCAAGAAAACTTCGTACTTCTGTTGGCGACTCAGGGACTTTCCACTTCATAATCGCCTCGATCTTTGTGGGATCCACATGAATTCCTTCATGATTAACCAGAGGTCCAAGGAATTGCACTTCTTGTAACAAAAATTCACATTTTGAGAATTTAGCATAAAGCTTTTCTTTTCTCAATAATGTCAGAAGTGTATGCAGATGCGCTGCATGTTCCTCTTTACTCTTAGAGTAAATTAGAATATCATCTATAAAAACAATTATGAATTTATCCAGATATGGTTTACATATCCTGTTCATCATGTCCATAAATGTAGCTGGGGCATTGGTTAAACCAAATGGCATGACGGTAAATTCAAAATGTTATAAATGTAATATTTATTGTTTCTCACACTGAAATTTAAAACAAAATATGAAAAATCTTGAGTTTTTAAATAACCTACACACATGTAGGTTATGTGTAGACTAAATTATCTACATATATGCAGACTATATGTAGGAAAAATATATGATTTTTTATGTAGATATATACACATATGAATGTAAGAAACATAAAATTTAAGAAATATGAATCTTAAATCTTAAAATTTAGTGATTTAGAGTTGTTATATATATATATATATATATATATATATATATATATATATATATATATATAGGGAAATGTTTAAATAAGAACACTAAATATTGTGAGAAGCGTAAGAACGAATGAAAAAACCACGAGAACTTGGTTAAAGACAATTCAAATTCAAAATTTCTTTTTACAGTTGTCATTATTATTCGAATACAATGTTAGAAATTTAATTTACACGTTTAAATTTACGTGAATTCGTAAATAAAGAAAATTTACACATGTGTAAGTTTGCCATTTACACATTTGTAAATTTGTTATATTTACATATATGTAAAAAATGTAATAAGAGTAATTTGAGAGGAGAAATGAATTATTTGATGTTGTAATTTTTTTTTTTTTTTGTATTTAGATTACAATGAGGTTTGTATTAAAAAATTGGATTTGATTGGTTTTCTCATTAATTCTCACGGTTCTCGCAGTATTTAGCATTCTCAAAATAATTATCCCCTATATAGATTAATTAATATTTAAATAGCTCGATAAGTATGTAAATACAATAATTTATCAATCAACTATTTTCGTGTTTTTCTTTATTTAGAATTTCGTAAAAATGGTAAAGTCTTCACTAGGACTTCTCACTCAACTGTGTATATGCCGCTTTTACTTGGTGATATTTTATTTACATACAAGACAAATGAAAAGATGTCACTATGTTCCCATCACAAACTCTCTAAACACAAATTTCATCTTTAATTTTTTTTTTATTATATGACACTCCTTAGTTCTCATTAAAATGACGAAGGCTCTGACTCAGTAATTGATCGATTTATGTAGTTTTCTTACGTATTCATAAAATCCTCTAGTAGAGTCATATACACATCCTTATTCACGTATTTATTCAGAAATAAAATTTAACACTCATATTCATACCATGCAGTCATAGTACACACTATCTCGTATCTCATTTATTTTGGTTTTCTACTAAACCCGGAGGTCTTACGATATTTTCAAGTAGACCACTTCATTAAAATTTACATTTATATTGTCATATATAAATCACATCTTAATATTCATGGATCCAAACACTTAATTTGCCTATGTTCAAGGCCTTTAAACACCTTGGGAGAGGGAGGTCTTGAGTTCAAGTCCCATAAACGACATGGAATAAAAGAAATTTGCTGTTCAAAAAAAAATTGTCTATGTTTAAATCAAAATTTACATCTTGAGACGTAACGGTTTCATCATGAACCAACAATAACCATATTATAAAAATGCAAATACTATCGTATTTGAGTCATTAATTTATTGATTTTCAACAATTCTGATTACTAGTATTAAGCCCCTGCGTTGCAGTGTTTATCATAAAACTGTGTTAAGTAGTAGCAATGTTATACCATTGTCAGCGACCACCAACACCGGAAAAGCTCGTAAAAACAAAATAAGTAAAAACAGGGAAAAAAAATAACGCCGAGCGAAAAGCACATGTAAAATCTTTGAATCACGCACGCTCATTGCTGAGAAATTAAAGCGAAACGTAAAATATAGAAAAAAATAATTAAGTCCACCCAGGACCCGCGTGAAGGACGAACTTGTCAAACGCAGAAAAATAGATGTGACGCAACGGGCCAGTCAAACGGGAAAAAAACATACGAAAAAATGTCACACCCCGACCACGTAAAACAAATCGTGGCAGAAACGTCGGGAAGTGTTGTAACAGAATTATTGTTCCACAACCATGGTAATTAAAATAATATTTTATTCACCACCCAAGGGTGGAATACATCGTTCAAAACAAGAACCAACTTGTTACATTGTCTTAAAATAGAAGAAAACAAAAGTACATCACATAATTAAACTAAGTCTAGCTCCATTTTATATCACTAAGGCCCAAGTCCACCCTAGCGTGTCACGATCATTCTATGCATTAGCTCCTGAAACACATGTGAAAATAGGTAAGTCAGCATAAAAATGCCTGTGAGTAACATAGGTTTTGTGAAAATAGGATTCATGACTTAGATTTAAGAAAATGTTTAATGAAAACTTGTCAGGAATCTAGTTAAGTGTTTGCTTATATAAAAATGTTTGAAAAGCGATAACAAATCAGTTAATATGTATGTATACAAAAGAATGATGTATGGTTAAAAGAATAACCAAGTAAAAATAAGTTGTATCAAATAAATTGTTTTGTAAAACAGAGTCTTGTGAAAAATATGTTATTTGCAAAAATGTATAAGTCCAAAATTGAATGATTTAAATAACGGTATGTCATGTAATACAATACAAGCACTTATATATAGGAAGTACCAGCGGCGTATCCACCATGCTTGTAGCATACTACACACATATCGTTACTTAAGTCACTTAAATAAACCACCAAAGTATAAAGTTCATGTTTAAACCAACCATCAAATGTTCTTGTCTAAACCATTGTCAATGTTTAAAAACCCAAAAATGTAGTCATGTAGTTATGTATGTGTAAACAAAAGTTATGTATGGTAAGTAAAAATGAGACTACTTAATTCATAAGTAAAAATGAACAAAACAAAGTATTTTGAGTAAATCAAAAAGTTATGTTTTGCCAAGTAAAAGCTTGTTTTAATGATACAAACATTTATGTGGTGAGTTAACGCATACATCCAAGCCTTGAGACAGCAGGATAACCTTAGAGTAAAGGTTATCAAAGTAAAATGTTTTCAGATTCAGTCATTCCTTACACCCAAACAAACCTAGGGTGTCAGGAACGGGATTTGTCAAGTCCTATGGTACCATTACTTACTACCGAGCGGCATGATCGGTGTTAATGAATGTAATAAAGAACCGTTTATGCAAACCAAATGTTATACCAAATGTAAACAAGTTATGTGAAAATAATGTACTAAGTATGCTAAGTAAACATACAAAGCAGAAAAGTCATGTAAAACAATGTGCTAGCATGTTAAGTAAACATACATAGCAAAAGAAATGTAATGTAAAACAATGTGCTAGCATGTTAAGTAAACATACATAGCAAAAGAAATGTAATGTAAAACAATGTGCTAGCATGTTAAGTAAAGATACATAGCAAAACATAATGAAATCATGTACTAATAGTGTACTAATGAACATAGCAAGTATAAGTTGTGAAAACATGGGAAGCATGAAAGTAACAAGTAGGCACATGTGTTTCACCCCAAAATGTTTGAAAAACAGTAAAAGAGGGGTACTATGTACTCACTTGAGATTGCTTAGAAGTCCTAGAATAACCACCAAGCAAAGCTAGAAGATCACGGAATCAAACGGCACCTATATAGGTATCTACATTAATAAACGGACCAATCGGAGGATCCGGTAGTACGAGGGTTCGTAAACCAAATAAGTATGGGAACTTGTGTAATATGGTTTAACAAAGCCTACATACTAAAACGAAACCTATCCTAAGTGATTTTGCCCGTTACGACCCGTTTAGGTAGTTTATGCTACTTTAACGCGTCGTTTGCGTAAAACACGTTTGAAAAGCTTAACTAGTTCTACGTCAAGTAAAATATGCCTTAACATGTTTAATATTGTTGCCAAATCAGTTTAGATACCAAAAATTTGATTACATAGGCTTAAAATGAATTTTAGCGTAAAAAGGGCATTTTGGTAATTTACCTAAGGCATAAGAACTACTTATCATACAACTACTTAAATGACGTGACCATAAGGTATAACATCGGAAGGTTATTCCCCATACAACTATGGTCACCTAAAGTGTTTGGTCGGATCCTAAAGATCGACCAAATGGGTCGTGTTCGAAAGCATAAGCGATTGATTAGATCGCTTACCTTTACGACCCTAAACAAGCACAAATCTAAAAGCGACGAGCTAAACATGCTAGAACTTGTTTAGTAAAGTTAGAAAACATGTTTGGTATTAAAACAAACGGTTTTAATACCCTAGAGTAGTTTGGTTACAAAATACGCAAGAAAACGCATTTTGGCCGAAACTACGACTCGTCACTGAGCCTAGATAACGTGGTAATCAGTAGGTATAGTCACTAGGGACTATAACCATCGTGATTACGTTCACGTTATGAAGTTCAAACGAACTTCGCGTTGACCATAAACTGGTCAATGCAGGAAGTCAAACGCAGTTTGACTTTAACGCTAAAACGAATGAAAACGCGAAAGAATACTTACAGAAGGTCCCCGCAAGATTTGACCCGATTCGCTTTCAGGTAGGAAGCATATACTTCCACTTAGAAAGCTTTGAATCAGATCAAATGTGGAAAATGAATGAAGTTGGGTTGGGTATTTATAGGCATGGCACAACCGTTAGGATCGTTCATCGAAAAACGTGCTTCGATCTAGGCCGTCCACATGGGCCCATTGTTTTGAAAAACCATTTGAGCCCATAGATTCAATCCCCTGATTTGAAAATACCATTTGCACATGGTTTTGAAGTGTATAACAGCTGTTAACAGCTGTTTTCAGCAAAAATGCAGGTCTGGGGAGGCCACGCGGCCCGCGTAAGATTCATACAAGTCTTACGCGCCCCGCCTGGGTGCTCTGATCTGCAACTAACTTTCAGAAATGACAGTTTCAGTCCCTGCATGCTTTTAAGGCTATTTCCGACATGTTTAGAGCCCATCAAGCCAACTTTAAGGCCCTAAAATGATGCTTAAACATTGTGGACATGAAACATGCTCAAAAATATGCCGGATGTCGGTTCCTTTGGTCGTACGATAACGATGTTCGCTTAATTACGACGGAATGCGCATAAGCACGAAAATCGATCCAAATTGCGCGACGAATGGATTTTCCTCATGCCAAACACTAAAATAAAATATTTTAATGCTTGCATAAATTTTTGGATGTCCGGATGTACTCATAACGTAAGTTATGCGCGAAAATGCAAACTTATGCACTTTTTGACGCTTTTAGTCCCTGAATGAGCATAAAGTTTATTTTAGCACACCGAACACCTCAAAGCCTATTTCTAAGCTATGTAAAGGATATTTAAAGTGTGTTTTACTCATGATCATGTTCTGGAATGTTCGTTACAGTTCAAATCGGCATACTTTCGCAGTTTGTCAATTTTAGTCCTTGTAAGCGAATTAATTGGATTTTGCCATACCAAAGCCTTCAAAACTTATTTCTAAGTTATGTAAAGGTTATTTAAGGTATGTTAAGCAATAATTTATGTTCCGGAGTATTTGTCGCGTTAAACTGATTACGTTTACCCACCAGTTTGCGTATAATTCTCTAGAAAGCGATATAGAGTTTGAAATTGAATAAAAACCAAAACATGAAAAACATCAAACATAAACAAACAAACATTGGGATCAAATGACTTTATTTTATTGATAACTGAACTGTTTACAATGATTACAAGCACAGATGTCACAGTCTCCCCTACTTGTGGAAATTTCGTCCCGAAATTTGTTTAGAGGAAACTCGTGGGAAAAGATGTGGATACTTCGCCTGCATTTGATCTTCACGTTCCCAAGTAAACTCAGGTCCATGTTTAGATTCCCAGCGAACTTTAACCAACGGAATGCGCTTGCGTTTAAGCCATTTGACTTCATGATCCATGATTTCCACAGGTTTCTCAACAAAATGTAGTGTTTTATCAACACGAATTTTGTCAAGTGGTATGTGGAGGTTCTCACCAGCTAGACACTTTTTGAGATTGGATACGTGGAAAGTTGGATGAACATTTCCAAGTTCAGGAGGTAACTCAAGTCTGTAGGCTACCTTATCGATTCTTTTGACGATCTTGAATGGTCCAACGTATCTAGGTGCAAGTTTTCCTTTCTTTCCAAATCTGATCACACATTTCCAAGGTGAGACTTTAAGTAGTACACGATCACCGACCTGGAATTCCAAGGGCTTGCGTCGTCGGTCCGCATAACTCTTTTGACGGCTTCGAGCTGTCTGAAGGTTATCACGAACTTTCTTAACCTTGTCAGTTGTCTCTAGAATGAGGTCAGGTCCAGTGAGCTGAGCCTCACCTATCTCATTCCAGCAGACTGGTGAACGACATTTTCGACCATAGAGAGCCTCGAAAGGAGCCATGTTGATGCTGGAGTGATAACTATTGTTGTAGGAGAATTAAATCAATGGAAGATGTGAATCCCATCTACCACCAAAATCGATCACACAAGCTCTAAGCATATCCTCCAAAGTCTGGATTGTTCTTTCAGTTTGGCCATCTATTTGTGGATGATATGATGTGCTCAGATTGAGTTGGGTCCCCATAGCAGATTGCATGGTTCTCCAAAAACGAGAAGAGAAGCGAGCATTTCTATCAGAAATAATGTTCAAAGGAACACCATGTCAAGATACAATTTCATCCACGTAGATTTTGGCCAGCCTTTCAGTAGAAAAATCCTCACGGATTGGCAAGAAATGCGCTGATTTAGTAAGACGATCAACAACTACCCAGATGGCATCATGACCTTTCTTTGTGCGCGGAAGTTTAGTAAAGAGATCCATAGCGATGTTTTCCCATTTCCAAACTGGAATCTCTGGTTGCTCCAAAAGACCATAAGGATGTTGGTGTTCAGCCTTAACCTTGAGACAAGTAAGGCATTTTGAAACGTACAAGGCAATGTCTTTCTTCATACCAGGCCACCAATACTGAGTACGAAGATCCTTATACATCTTATCTGAGCCAGGATGAATAGAATAACGAGACTTATGGGCCTCATCCATAAGCAAGGTGCGAAGATCATCTTGGCTTGGGACCCACAAACGGTCCATGAAATAATATGATCCATCATCTTTCAGCACAAGATCAGGCTTAATGTGATAGGGTAATTCCTTACCCATCAAATCTTGTGAAACACAAGCATGTTGAGCCTGAGAAATGTGTGCTTGAATATCTGATTGAGCTTGAATAGCAGATTGAACATGAACACAATGAAGCTTAGTCCGTTCCTTACGACTTAATGCGTCGGCCACAACATTCGCTTTACCAGGGTGGTAGCGAATTTCGCAATCATAGTCGTTTAGGAGCTCGACCCAACGCCTTTGCCTCATGTTGAGTTCTTTTTGATTGAAGATATGCTGAAGACTTTTGTGGTCAGTGAAAACCACGCATTTTGTGTCGTAAAAATAGTGTCTCCAGATTTTGAGAGCGAAGACAACTGCACCCAACTCAAGATCATGAGTGGTGTAGTTTCTCTCATGCACCTTCAACTGTCTTGATGCGTAGGCTATGACTTTGTTCCTTTGCATCAGAACACAGCCAAGACCCAATTGATATGCATCACAATAAACGGCAAAATCATCATTGCCCTCAGGCAAGGTCAGAATAGGTGCATCACAAAGCTTCTGCTTCAAGGTCTGAAATGCTTCCTCTTGCTTATAACCCCATTCAAAGGGTTTGTTCTTCTGAGTTAGAGCAGTTAGAGGAACTACAATCTTTGAGAAGTTCTCGATGAAACGGCGGTAATAACCCGCAAGACCAAGGAAAGAACGAACCTCAGTAGGAGTAGTAGGCGTATCCCAATCCTTAATTGCACTGACCTTGGAGGGATCTACATGAATACCTTGTTCGTTCACAATATGTCCTAAAAATTGAACTTCCTTAAGCCAGAATTCACACTTGGAGAATTTGGCAAAAAGTTGCTCTCTCTTTAGGAGTTCCAGAGTAAGACGAAGATGTCGCTCATGATCAGCTTGCGTCTTAGAATATATCAAGATATCATCGATAAAAATGATGATGAACTTATCTAAGTAAGGCTTGCAGACCCTATTCATTAAGTCCATAAAAACAGAAGGAGCATTGGTCAAACCAAATGGCATGACTGTGAACTCATAATGCCCATAACGAGTGCGGAATGTTGTCTTGGGGATATCCTCTTCATGCACACGAAGCTGATGATATCCAGAACGAAGGTCGATTTTCGAAAAGCAAGTAGCACCCTGTAACTGGTCAAAGAGATCATCAATGCGAGGTAGGGGATATCGATTCTTGATGGTAAGCTTATTCAGCTCACGATAATCGATGCACATTCTGAAGGATCCATCCTTCTTCTTGACGAAAAGAACGGGAGCACCCCAAGGGGAAAAGCTAGGACGGATAAAACCTTTGTCAGAAAGCTCCTGAAGCTGCTTAGACAACTCTTGCATCTCAGACGGTGCAAGATGATACGGAGCTCTGGCAATAGGATTCGCACTAGGTACAAGATCAATACGGAACTCGACTTGGCGTGCTGGAGGTAGACCAGGTAATTCTTCAGGAAATAGCTCCGGATAATCCCGAACGACAGGGATATCTTGAATAGACTTACTTTCGTCTTTATCTGCTGTAACATGTGCCAAGAAGGCCACATAGTTCTTTCGCAGATACTTCCGAGCTTGAGAACAAGACATAAGCTTGAGGCCACTAGCAGGTTTCTCACCACGAACCCGTAGGATCTTACCTGACGAAAGCGGCACACGAACGATCTTCTCAAAACAAACTACCTCTGCGCGATGCTTGGCTAACCAATCGATACCCACAATAATGTCGAAGCTTCCAAGTTGCATAGGCGTGAGGTCGATAGGAAAAAGATGGTCGTTAAGGTTCAACTGGCAGTTGCGAAGAACAGAATCAAGAACAACGGGTTCAGCACTAGCAACTTCGACTGTCAAAGGCTTACCTAGTTTCGTTCTAGACACGCGAAGCAGGGGCTCAAAAGATAACGACACAAAACTCTTATCGGCCCCCGAATCAAAAAGAACAGATGCAGGTTGATTATTAACAAAGAACGTACCGTTCACCACCTCATTGTCTGCTTGCGCCTCTTGTGCATTCATGTTGAAAGCTCGTCCTCGAGCCTGAGCCTGAACCGGGTTCACATTCACTAATCTTGGACATTGGTTACGATAGTGGGTCAGGTCCCCACAGTTATAACAAGAACCTGGTGGGTAGTGAGGTCGTGCAGCTTGACCTTGTTGCTGAGCAAGAGGCTGAGCAACTTGTTGAGCCGCGTTCTGAGCTGCCCGATTCTGATTGACAGGAATGCGGCATGTAGCAGCAAGATGACCAAGTCTTCCACAATTAGTGCATTGACGGCACTGGTGATGTGATTGATGATGACCGTTACACTTATTGCACAAAGGTGCATTGCCAAAGTATGGTTTCTTGGCAAGCGATTGCGCAGGCTGATTTGTCTGTGCAGTAACGGCAAAATTTTGGGAAGCCTTCCGCTTCCTAGACCCCTTTGAGGAACCCGCATCCTTACCTTGCTTGTTTTTACCTTTCTTGCTATCCTTCTTGTCAGACTCCTGCTTCTTACCCTTCTTGTCACCCTTCCTGTGCAACTTACCCTTTCGAATCTGCGATTCAGTCAACGTCGCAGATAACTCGATTACCTGACGGACAGTGGTAGGATTACTACCAGTAACGATGTCTTGCACGGGGTCAGGTAGACCATCGATGTATCTCTCGATAGCCTTATCGAGTGGGGTAACCATTGTTGGGCATAATAAACTCAGCTCTTCATACCTATCAGTATACGCCCGGTGCTCGCCACTTTCCTGCTTCAGATCATCAAATTCCCTCTCCAATTTTCGCAGCTCATGACGAGGACAAAACTCCCTCATCATAAGAGTTCTCAGTTCAGCCCATGTCTGTGCTAAAGCAATTTCAGCACAACGATCTCTCATAACCCCGTTCCACCATGTCAAAGCCCTTTTCTGAAATACGTAAGAAGCGAACTCGACCTTCCGGTTCTCAGGACACAGAACATGACGAAATGTACTCTCAATGCTCTCAAACCATTGAAGAAGCCCAGTTGCCCCCTCAGTACCACTGAACTTGAGTGGTTTAGCCGAATTGAAGCTCTTGAAGTTACAAGGAGCGTTCTGATTGTTATTGGCTTGGTTCACTTGAGCTATAATGTTTGGGAGTGCGGCAGCCATGTGCTGTGCCAGAATATCTGCCATTTCGGCATTTGTTAACGGGTTTTCACGTCGAGGAGGCATGCTTAAAAAAAGAGGAAACATGAGAGGAAACGAGTAAGATGATTAGATGAAAAGAACGAGATGAAACAAAATCAACAAAAGCAAGGATGGTGGTCATTTGTCAGTATCACAAAGCAAACAAACGACACACAGTGACTAATCAAAGTAAATGGGTCCAGAAATAATGCTTAGCGAAGACATGCTCGCCTATAAGTGAACACTCACCCCAAGAGTTCCCAGGTAAGAGTGACTGGTCTGATTATGTGGATTTGTATGAACACTCTAGCCTTAGACAGAAAACCCAGGGTACAGGCATTCACCCTTCCAGTTTGCACGTGTTTACACTATTTAGAACCCAAAACTTTGACGAGATTTTGAAAACTTGGAAGGCACAAGGCCAAAAAAATCATTCAATAACAAATGATAAAATTTCAAAATCAATTTGAAAAATCAAAAGGGTTCAAAACCATATAATAAATCATTTGAAAACAGAAGATTGTTTTTCAAAAATCATTTTAGAAAACTAGGTTCTTGTTTTGGTGATCACCTAAGGATAGGTGAAGTGCATGTTTTAAGATCTAAACACAAGACAACTTGTGTTGGGGTCCTAGAAAGGTTATAATCTAGGTCAAAGCATTACTAATAACCTAATTCCCTATAACCATTGGCTCTGATACCAACTCTTCTGTCACACCCCGACCACGTAAAACATCAAATCGTGGCGGAAACGTCGGGGAGTGTTGTAACAGAATTATTGTTCCACAACCATGGTAATTAAAATAATATTTTATTCACCACCCAAGGGTGGAATACATCGTTCAAAACAAGAACCAACATGTTACATTGTCTTAAAATAGAAGAAAACAAAAGTACATCACATAATTAAACTAAGTCTAGCTCCATTTTATATCACTAAGGCCCAAGTCCACCCTAGCGTGTCACGATCATCCTATGCATTAGCTCCTGAAACACATGTGAAAATGGGTACGTCAGCATAAAAATGCCTATAAGTAACATAGGTTTTGTGAAAATAGGATTCATGACTTAGATTTAAGAAAATGTTTAATGAAAACTTGTCAGGAATCTAGTTAAGTGCTTGCTTATATAAAAATGTTTGAAAAGCGATAACAAATCAGTTAATATGTATGTATACAAAAGAATGATGTATGGTTAAAAGAATAACCAAGTAAAAATAAGTTGTATGAAATAAATTGTTTTGTAAAACAGAGTCTTGTGAAAAATATGTTATTTGCAAAAATGTATAAGTCCAAAATTGAATGATTTAAATAACGGTATGTCATGTAATACAATACAAGCACTTATATATAGGAAGTACCAGCGGCGTATCCACCATGCTTGTAGCATACTACACACATATCGTTACTTAAGACACTTAAATAAACCACCAAAGTATAAAGTTCATGTTTAAACCAACCATCAAATGTTCTTGTCTAAACCATTGTCAATGTTTAAAAACCCAAAAATGTAGTCATGTAGTTATGTATGTATAAACAAAAGTTATGTATGGTAAGTAAAAATGAGACTACTTAATCCATAAGTAAAAATGAACAAAACAAAGTATTTTGAGTAAATCAAAAAGTTATGTTTTGCCAAGTAAAAGCTTGTTTTAATGATACAAACATTTATGTGGTGAGTTAACGCATACATCCAAGCCTTGAGACAGCAGGATAACCTTAGAGTAAAGGTTATCAAAGTAAAATGTTTTCGGATTCAGTCATTCCTTACACCCAAACAAACCTAGGGTGTCAGGAACGGGATTTGTCAAGTCCTATGGTACCATTACTTACTACCGAGCGGCATGATCGGTGTTAATGAATGTAATAAAGAACCGTTTATGCAAACCAAATGTTATACCAAATGTAAACAAGTTATGTGAAAATAATGTACTAAGTATGCTAAGTAAACATACAAAGCAGAAAAGTCATGTAAAACAATGTGCTAGCATGTTAAGTAAACATACATAGCAAAAGAAATGTAATGTAAAACAATGTGCTAGCATGTTAAGTAAACATACATAGCAAAAGAAATGTAATGTAAAATAGTGTGCTAGCATGTTAAGTAAAGATACATAGCAAAACATAATGAAATTATGTACTAATAGTGTACTAATGAACATAGCAAGTATAAGTTGTGAAAACATGGGAAGCATGAAAGTAACAAGTAGGCACATGTGTTTCACCCCAAAATGTTTGAAAAACAGTAAAAGAGGGGTACTATGTACTCACTTGAGATTGCTTAGAAGTCCTAGAATAACCACCAAGCAAAGCTAGAAGATCACGGAATCAAACGGCACCTATATAGGTATCTACATTAATAAACGGACCAATCGGAGGATCCGGTAGTACGAGGGTTCGTAAACCAAATAAGTATGGGAACTTGTGTAATATGGTTTAACAAAGCCTACATACTAAAACGAAACCTATCCTAAGTGATTTTGCCCGTTACGACCCGTTTAGGTAGTTTATGCTACTTTAACGCGTCGTTTGCGTAAAACACGTTTGAAAAGCTTAACTAGTTCTACGTCAAGTAAAATATGCCTTAACATGTTTAATATTGTTGCCAAATCAAGGATCCGGTAGTACGAGGGTTCGTAAACCAAATAAGTATGGGAACTTGTGTAATATGGTTTAACAAAGCCTACATACTAAAACGAAACCTATCCTAAGTGATTTTGCCCGTTACGACCCGTTTAGGTAGTTTATGCTACTTTAACGCGTCGTTTGCGTAAAACACGTTTGAAAAGCTTAACTAGTTCTACGTCAAGTAAAATATGCCTTAACATGTTTAATATTGTTGCCAAATCAGTTTAGATACCAAAAATTTGGTTACATAGTGTAACAACCCGCACCTTCGTGCGTTGTTACTACTCGATACACTCGTTACGCCTAGCACCGGAGATTCGGATCATAATGTAACTATATCAATTTTTATCGCTAAATCGAAGTACAATCGAATAATTACGCATATTCTATCGCTATTACAAACCTATTTTGCATAACACTCATGATGATGTCGAGTAAAGGCCTAATCTACCCTTCTCGATAAGCGTGAGGTGTCAAAACGTAAGTAATCAACGCTAACAAGGACTATCGGGTGAGTGCTATGACTCCAGCCGTCATGACGATGATAGCAATACGAGTAAGTAGTGCCCCGGTAAGCATTGTGGCACATCACATCGAAGAACGCACTCGAAGGCACGCGTAACTCGATCACCGCACTGAGAATTGGATACATAAATACGTATATACGGCCCTTTTGTGATTAATTATAATAAATAAATTAATAATTATATAAAAATATAAAAATATGGCTTAAACCGTCGAAATCGCACCAAAAACGGGATCAAAAGGCTTCCGAACGGATCAATTCGATCAGACTAGTCCAATTGGTCAGACCGGCCCAATCAGATAGGCCAGTCCGATCGGATGGGCCAGTCCGATCGGATGGACCAGCCGATCGGATGGACCAGCCGATCGACTGGGCCAACCGATCGACTGGGCCAGCCGATCGACTGGGCCAGCCGATCGACTGGGCCAGCCGATCGACTGGGCCAGCCGATCCAGTCGCTGTTTTGCCTTCCTTTCTCCTTCCTTGCCTATAAATACCCCTCCATTCACTCCCAAACACTTGTGTTGCTGCTCCTAACCGACCAAGACGTTCCAGCCCTCAAATCTCTCGATTTCTTCCGATTCTTGTAAGTTTTCAACCCGAATCTTGTACTTTCTTGATCCAAATGCAATCCTTCATCTTTCTATCTTTCAAATCCCAATTTTTAACCGTGAAATCAACGGATTTGGGGTGTTCTAAGGTGATGTCACCACAAAGTTCTTCAAAGGTGATGTCATCCCATGAAGAACAACTCAGATTCGGATGATTTACATACGATTCTTCATGAATCTCAACCAAATCAATGTTTTTCTAATCCAAAGGCCACGGATTTGGGATGCTCGGATAGATTTCATCACAAAGTTCTTATGAACTTCAAGTGTTGACCTCATATCATCAAGAACAACTCAGATCCAGGGCATTTCCTAAGTAAAATCAAGGTTTGTACATCAGATCTAGTGATAAAATGATCGATTTCGAGTTAAACACGGAAAAACCGACAAAAACGACCAAGTTCCGACGAACGGGGTGATTCCCGGCCGATGAAACAGGTCGGAATTGACGGGATTTCAGTTGCTTAACACCTCATCGTAACGTCTCGACCCAAAACTCCGAAAAACGCTCGAAAAACCATCGAAAACAGCCGAACAGGATGGCCAATCGAACAGCTGGTCGATCGAACAGCTGGTCGATCGAACAGCTGGTCGATCGAACAGCTGGTCGATCGAACAGCTGGTCGATCGAACAGCTGGTCGATCGAACAGCTGGTCGATCGAACAGCTGGTCGATCGAACAGCTGGTCGATCGAACAGCTGGTCGATCGAACAGCTGGTCGATCGAACAGCTGGTCGATCGAACAGCTAGTCGATCGAACAGCTATTCGATCGATCAGGCTGTCCGATCGATCAGGACCTAGTCCAACCGATCGACCAGGCCCACTCGATCGAGTGGCGTCGATCGAACAGCTGGTCGATCGAACAGCTGGTCGATCGAACAGCTGGTCGATCGAACAGCTGGTCGATCGAACAGCTGGTCGATCGAACAGCTAGTCGATCGAACAGCTGTCCGATCGATCAGGACCTAGTCCAACCGATCGACCAGGCCCACTCGATCGAGTGGCCTGTTCGACTGGGCCAGCCCAATTTCATCATTTTGTCCGATTTTAACCCAATTTCGCCCGATTTCACGCAAATCGATACCGTTTAACGCATAGTAATCTATCACTCACATAAATTATCTGAAATCAGGACATTCTCCGGCACCGATTCCGCAAACCTAACCGAAAACGCGCTGTGAGTATACTTGACCCCTTTTATCGAATTTTGGGTGTAACATACGTTCCATAAAAACCAAACTTATCAAACGAATGATTTAATTGGACTATTTATCACTTGCGAATAACTGTTTGCATAGATATACGTGATGCTAGTACATGTATGCTAGGACTTATACTCGTGACGTCCCACCAAGACTAGTATAGTACTATTTCGCCCGACGGGGTCTAGTTATGCCATCAAGAGTCGAGCATCGAGGACTTAGCTGGTAGTATCAGTTTTGTGAGTATATATGTTGTGTATTACGTTTATGCATGTGGAAATTCGCAGCACTTTTAATCTATCACACTATCACATATCAAACCTGTATACTCGCCAATACTTTTGTATTGACAAAGTTTTAACGTATGTTGCAGGTTTAGCCGAAGTTTACATCAAATCAAGCTAGGAAGTCTAGAAACTCATCTAAATTATAGGTTGTCGGATTTGAATTGTTCGAGAGGACAAGAAATCTGTGATAACTTATGTGATTGTATTGTTTGTTAGTATGGGATGACAAATGTAATAAATATTATCGCAATATAGTTGTTATGGATTCTCTTGAGCAATCTGATTCGCCTAGTGCCGCGCCCCGATGATTCCGCCATCGGTTGGGGTGTGACAGATTGGTATCAGAGCCATAACTATAGGGAATTAGGCAAAGTTTGAGACTTGACCTAGTCCGGGTCGATGTCTTAGAAAAATTGACCTAGTCTATAGTCTAAGTACCAACCGGCCGACTCTTACGAACTCGTTAGGGTTCATCTGGGCCAACTTGCTACTCTCGATCGAATTTGTTGAAAAGTTACAACTATTGTGTGAACACCGCATACTACAACTTCACACAAAGAGCCTTTCCTAAGGCTAGAAGGTTACTTAGCCTTTCCTAAGGCTGACACAATACACATGTTTTCAAAACTACTCGCATAACAAAACCGAGTGATCTAGTCGAGACCAGGTGTGAAAACCAATAACTCTCGATAGGATCACTCACTCAGCGTATTTTTCTAGCACGAGAACTCTTTGTTGAGCTAGGAGTGACATCCACATCTCGACAAAAGGTCTCCATTTCGAAATTCTGGTGGAACTCTCGGATTTATTCGATGAGCACAACCACAAATGGGAACGAAGTTGTTAAGCCAGGGGTGAAACCCATACCTTAATCAACTGTTCCACTCCATAAAATGGTTTACAAAAGCTCTCACCAAGGTCACGACCATAACAACGACTCAGGCTACGCGAAGACTAGAGAGACGAATGTTAGTAGCTGCATCCCAGTGGAAGCGTGAGTCCTCTAGGTCAACGCGTATGCCCGAACCTGTTGGTTATAGTCGGGTTACTTGGGTAGTCAACGCCTAAACACCCAAGGCATTCTATCTAAACTATTACGTATATGGTATCAATTACGTCTATGAGTTTTCAAATTTAAGCTTTACGATTTACCGATTTCTCGATTTATCGAATTTACGAACCTCGATTTACAAAGCGCACAACTTGCACAGCCATCGCAATCTAAAACAAAGACCGAATGATCGCAACAAAACCAACGTCTAAGTACTCGAATTCGCTTACGCTATTTCTCTTGTCACGTCCTCACAAATTCTGAATCAATATCTATGTGTAACCTACAACTATATCTATATATGTATTAAATACAAAACGAGTCAATTATGTGAGAGTTTAGGAATCTAGAATTTTCCTATGTGGCTCCTATGTGTTTAATTAAATTCTATACCAAGTTTTGATCGAATCAAATCGCATCAAAAGTTCAGAAATCATTATGATCGAATCTCATTCCGAATCCTTCTGTCTAGATGCCTTCCAACAACTCGATCTCGAGACGAGTAGCTAGGAGAAGAGCCCAACGACGCGCCGATAAGAGGATTGCCTCAATTGTGACCAAGGAAGTGGTCAAGCTCATTCCTCAAATTGTCGCGCAAGTGCACTCTCAAAGCCACTCTCGAGCCCCGGAAGACGTCAAGACGGAATCTGCATTCCTCTACAAACACTTCAAAGCCTGTGATCCGATGCCTTTCACGGGTGAAGGAGATGTTTCTCAATTACTCCAGTGGTTCGATGCCATCGAGGTTACCCTTCGTCAGAGTGGGTGCCCCGAGGACCTTCAAACTACTTGCGCCACCGGAGTATTTCAATCACGAGCACTCGATTGGTGGACCGCCGAACGCAACAAACGTGGGATCTCCGCAGCTTACGCCCTCTCATGGGACGAGCTGAAGGAACTCATGAAGGAAGAATATTGTCCTCCTCACGAAGTCCAGAAGCTAGAGAACGAATTTTGGGAAATCAAGCAAACCGAAGGTGACAATGCGAGCTATACAGCAAGGTTCAAACAGCTTAGCATAATCTGCCCAAGTCAAGTCGACACTCCAAAGAAAGCTATCGCGAAGTATATTCGTGGCTTACCAGAGTGTGTGGGTGATTTTGTCGAAGCTGCGAAACCTACTACCATCGAAGAAGCCTACCGTCTAGCCGCAGAGCTCAACAGCAAACGAGTCGTGGACGGATTCTTCTCCAAGAAGCCTGTCAAACGAGCTCATCAAGCAATCATCATCAACTCGTCCGACGATGGATCATCTGACAGCTCCTCGGAGGATTCTTCTAAGAATTACTCCGACAATGCCTCCGCTAAATCGTCAGGCGAATCCGAAGACGACGCCGCATCAACTCAGGAAGCCCAACCGAGCCGCAAACGAAAGACCGTGAGCCCAGACTCTTCAACAACTGGACTACCGCAACCCGAACCTCTCCGATCAGTTCCAGTTCAGTCAAAGCGAGCTTACAATGGATCTCATCCCCTGTGTTTCACATGCACGTATCATCACCCGCTAGAAGCAAAATGTCGCTATTGCGCAAATTGCAACTGGTATGGGCATTATACGTCGCAGTGCCGTACAGGACCGTGACCTGGAAGGAAGTCATCAGCAACCGCCGTCTCCGCAAGTATCCACAACAACGTTATTTTGATCCTAATGTTGTTGTAATAATCCGACTTATCGCTATCATTTCTGGAACTCATTTCATATATCATCGTGTGTGGATTCTATTTCTCTTACAATCGAGCACTATCTAGACGCTAGCACTATGTACTATATTATGTATTTTATCCCTATAACACTCTTAGAACGAGGTACGGTATACGTGCAAGGGACAACTAATCACGGGTGCACACGGGATTATCTTGGTCAGTGCACGGAGATCGTAGTGAAGTTCTAATGGTGCCATAACGTTTAAAAGCACGGTCAAGGCCGTGTCAACAAAGTGTGACACCAAAGCACGGGGCATAAGTAGTAGGGGTGACGCGGGGGTACGCTTTACCATACTACCGAAACTTCGTGAAGAAAGTGCCATGTGGAGTTGGACGTTATTAGACCTATTATACTATTATGGTTAATTTGACACTCTACCATCAATCACAAGGCGTAACAAAACTGAACCGCATCACTGCGAGGCTTCTCGTAAGTCCGCGTACACAAATTGCCACATCGATGAACTTAGGTAAGTTCACCCCGAAGAGCAATTGGAGCAACGCGAGACTGGTCGTAAAGTCTAGAACGCAACTTAATCGCAGTTTTGCCGGATCAATCTCGCAATCAAATCAATCGATATATGGCTCGGAATCGCAATCGCATCATGTGTTTGTCTAGAAATCTCTAACGCTAGTTGTTGTCAATTGTGTGAATCTCTATCAGCTGGTGTGGATCGCCTATTGTGGATTCGCTAGACGAGTATCGAGGATCACTCGCCGCCTTCCACTATTAACGCGCCCCGCACCTAATCCACCAACTCGATACTCTTATCATGGTTCGCTATTACTTATCAATGCACGCATTCTACGTGTCATGTTAGCGCACAAGACCTCGCTTCACGAGACGAAACTAACAAGGTTGAAACATGGTGATGTTTTGACCATATTAGTTGACTTTGTGGAAAAAGGCCGTGTGGGCTAGCCTTAGTACTATTCGTGGTGTAATCAGTTCAATCAATCGTCTATCACTCGCAACGCAACAATCGTCGCTTATCAATCTGTTGAAATCTATTGTCTATCGATGTTCGAATGTTACTTGGAAGTCATCGCAGGTGGTGTAATGTTAGGGTACATGACATTGCTTCACAAGATAAAACTAATATGGAAACATGGTGTTTGTCATATTAGCAAGTCTTGTGGAAACGTGCCATGCGAACTTCGTGTGGAATCAAATCGGAATCTCATTTACCCGAATCAAAATCGTGTCATTCGTTGCCCAACCAAGCACACCATATCAGCGTTGTGCGACCGGACTACTCGCACCCGCTGCCTACGCATGGTTTGCATCCAACTTATTTCTATTCAAAACTCAGTCTAGCACCTCATCGCTAGGATCAAGGGAATCGAAATTCTATCTCTGTCGTATCGGCACACGTGACACCGCCGCACGAAACAGAGATAATATGGGTAAAACATGGTGGATACGCCGCTGGTACTTCCTATATATAAGTATTTTAGTCATATTAACAAACTTTCGTGGGAAAGTGCCACGTGGGGCCCGATGTAAATTGTTTTCTGTATTATTAAAGAAAAACCCAATTTATAAATTTTGTTAAAAACCGTTGGACAGGTGAAATTTCCTCATAACATGGAGCAGACATCAAAGCAGGTTAGCTCCATGCCCAATGGAAGATTCATAAGTCCAATTCTTTTCTTAAAAACCTTTGCAATGACCGACAGGAATCTTCCCGAGAACGAGGGTTCGGCCGTCGAGTTCTGCTCGAACCCACGTTGTAGGAAAGTTTTCTTAAAAACTTATTTTGCCACCTGATTCTTTTAAAATGTAAAACTCAAAACCTGTTATCAAATAACAAAACCCTCCACATAGCGCTGGTGTGGACATCAAAACGGTCGACACCGCGCCATGAGGAGATTTTTCTTAATTAACTTCGGAAATTAATCGAGTATTGGTAAGTTTAAAACGCTATAAAATTGCTTTTTGTATGTGTTATCACTTCTAAGTAATCGAATCGTATGCTCTCTCTATTTTCACTCGCCAAATCGTAATCGATCGCTCGTTATCTAGACGCTAAAAATCTCTACTCTCCATCGCATCAACTCTTACGACCCTACTATTGGATTAATTTCGGGACGAAATTTCCTAAAGGAGGGGATACTGTAACAACCCGCACCTTCGTGCGTTGTTACTACTCGATACACTCGTTACGCCTAGCACCGGAGATTCGGATCATAATGTAACTATATCAATTTTTATCGCTAAATCGAAGTACAATCGAATAATTATGCATATTCTATCGCTATTACAAACCTATTTTGCATAACACTCATGATGATGTCGAGTAAAGGCCTAATCTACCCTTCTCGATAAGCGTGAGGTGTCAAAACGTAAGTAATCAACGCTAACAAGGACTATCGGGTGAGTGCTATGACTCCAGCCGTCATGACGATGATAGCAATACGAGTAAGTAGTGCCCCGGTAAGCATTGTGGCACATCACATCGAAGAACGCACTCGAAGGCACGCGTAACTCGATCACCGCACTGAGAATTGGATACATAAATACGTATATACGGCCCTTTTGTGATTAATTATAATAAATAAATTAATAATTATATAAAAATATAAAAATATGGCTTAAACCGTCGAAATCGCACCAAAAACGGGATCAAAAGGCTTCCGAACGGATCAATTCGATCAGACTAGTCCAATTGGTCAGACCGGCCCAATCAGATAGGCCAGTCCGATCGGATGGGCCAGTCCGATCGGATGGACCAGCCGATCGGATGGACCAGCCGATCGACTGGGCCAACCGATCGACTGGGCCAGCCGATCGACTGGGCCAGCCGATCGACTGGGCCAGCCGATCGACTGGGCCAGCCGATCCAGTCGCTGTTTTGCCTTCCTTTCTCCTTCCTTGCCTATAAATACCCCTCCATTCACTCCCAAACACTTGTGTTGCTGCTCCTAACCGACCAAGACGTTCCAGCCCTCAAATCTCTCGATTTCTTCCGATTCTTGTAAGTTTTCAACCCGAATCTTGTACTTTCTTGATCCAAATGCAATCCTTCATCTTTCTATCTTTCAAATCCCAATTTTTAACCGTGAAATCAACGGATTTGGGGTGTTCTAAGGTGATGTCACCACAAAGTTCTTCAAAGGTGATGTCATCCCATGAAGAACAACTCAGATTCGGATGATTTACATACGATTCTTCATGAATCTCAACCAAATCAATGTTTTTCTAATCCAAAGGCCACGGATTTGGGATGCTCGGATAGATTTCATCACAAAGTTCTTATGAACTTCAAGTGTTGACCTCATATCATCAAGAACAACTCAGATCCAGGGCATTTCCTAAGTAAAATCAAGGTTTGTACATCAGATCTAGTGATAAAATGATCGATTTCGAGTTAAACACGGAAAAACCGACAAAAACGACCAAGTTCCGACGAACGGGGTGATTCCCGGCCGATGAAACAGGTCGGAATTGACGGGATTTCAGTTGCTTAACACCTCATCGTAACGTCTCGACCCAAAACTCCGAAAAACGCTCGAAAAACCATCGAAAACAGCCGAACAGGATGGCCAATCGAACAGCTAGTCGATCGAACAGCTAGTCGATCGAACAGCTGGTCGATCGAACAGCTGGTCGATCGAACAGCTGGTCGATCGAACAGCTGGTCGATCGAACAGCTGGTCGATCGAACAGCTGGTCGATCGAACAGCTGGTCGATCGAACAGCTGGTCGATCGAACAGCTAGTCGATCGAACAGCTATTCGATCGATCAGGCTGTCCGATCGATCAGGACCTAGTCCAACCGATCGACCAGGCCCACTCGATCGAGTGGCCTGTTCGACTGGGCCAGCCCAATTTCATCATTTTGTCCGATTTTAACCCAATTTCGCCCGATTTCACGCAAATCGATACCGTTTAACGCATAGTAATCTATCACTCACATAAATTATCTGAAATCAGGACATTCTCCGGCACCGATTCCGCAAACCTAACCGAAAACGCGCTGTGAGTATACTTGACCCCTTTTATCGAATTTTGGGTGTAACATACGTTCCATAAAAACCAAACTTATCAAACGAATGATTTAATTGGACTATTTATCACTTGCGAATAACTGTTTGCATAGATATACGTGATGCTAGTACATGTATGCTAGGACTTATACTCGTGACGTCCCACCAAGACTAGTATAGTACTATTTCGCCCGACGGGGTCTAGTTATGCCATCAAGAGTCGAGCATCGAGGACTTAGCTGGTAGTATCAGTTTTGTGAGTATATATGTTGTGTATTACGTTTATGCATGTGGAAATTCGCAGCACTTTTAATCTATCACACTATCACATATCAAACCTGTATACTCGCCAATACTTTTGTATTGACAAAGTTTTAACGTATGTTGCAGGTTTAGCCGAAGTTTACATCAAATCAAGCTAGGAAGTCTAGAAACTCATCTAAATTATAGGTTGTCGGATTTGAATTGTTCGAGAGGACAAGAAATCTGTGATAACTTATGTGATTGTATTGTTTGTTAGTATGGGATGACAAATGTAATAAATATTATCGCAATATAGTTGTTATGGATTCTCTTGAGCAATCTGATTCGCCTAGTGCCGCGCCCCGATGATTCCGCCATCGGTTGGGGTGTGACACATAGGCTTAAAATGAATTTTAGCGTAAAAAGGGCATTTTGGTAATTTACCTAAGGCATAAGAACTACTTATCATACAACTACTTAAATGGCGTGACCATAAGGTATAACATCGGAAGGTTATTCCCCATACAACTATGGTCACCTAAAGTGTTTGGTCGGATCCTAAAGATCGACCAAATGGGTCGTGTTCGAAAGCATAAGCGATTGATTAGATCGCTTACCTTTACGACCCTAAACAAGCACAAATCTAAAAGCGACGAGCTAAACATGCTAGAACTTGTTTAGTAAAGTTAGAAAACATGTTTGGTATTAAAACAAACGGTTTTAATACCCTAGAGTAGTTTGGTTACAAAATACGCAAGAAAACGCATTTTGGCCGAAACTACGACTCGTCACTGAGCCTAGATAACGTGGTAATCAGTAGGTATAGTCACTAGGGACTATAACCATCGTGATTACGTTCACGTTATGAAGTTCAAACGAACTTCGCGTTGACCATAAACTGGTCAATGCAGGAAGTCAAACGCAGTTTGACTTTAACGCTAAAACGAATGAAAAACGCGAAAGAATACTTACAGAAGGTCCCCGCAAGATTTGACCCGATTCGCTTTCAGGTAGGAAGCATATACTTCCACTTAGAAAGCTTTGAATCAGATCAAATGTGGAAAATGAATGAAGTTGGGTTGGGTATTTATAGGCATGGCACAACCGTTAGGATCGTTCATCGAAAAACGTGCTTCGATCTAGGCCGTCCACATGGGCCCATTGTTTTGAAAAACCATTTGAGCCCATAGATTCAATCCCCTGATTTGAAAATACCATTTGCACATGGTTTTGAAGTGTATAACAGCTGTCAACAGCTGTTTTCAGCAAAAATGCAGGTCTGGGGAGGCCACGCGGCCCGCGTAAGATTCATACAAGTCTTACGCGCCCCGCCTGGGTGTTCTGATCTGCAACTAACTTTTAGAAATGACAGTTTCAGTCCCTGCATGCTTTTAAGGCTATTTCCGACATGTTTAGAGCCCATCAAGCCAACTTTAAGGCCCTAAAATGATGCTTAAACATTGTGGACATGAAACATGCTCAAAAATATGCCGGATTTCGGTTCGTTTGGTCGTACGATCGCGATGTTCACTTAATTACGACGGAATGCGCATAAGCGCGAAAAACGATCCAAATTGCGCGACGAATGGATTTTTCTCATGCCAAACACTAAAATAAAATACTTTAATGCTTGCGTAAAGTTTTGGATGTCTGGATGTATTCAGAACGTTAGTTATGCGCGAAATGTAAACTTATGCTCTTTTTGACGCTTTTAGTCCCTGAATGAGCATAAAGTTTATTTTAGCACACCGAACACCTCAAAGCCTATTTCTAAGCTATGTAAAAGATATTTAAAGTGTGTTTAACTCATGATCATGTTCCAGAATATTCGTTACAGTTCAAATCGGCATACTTTCGCAGATTGTCAATTTTAGTCCCTGTAAGCGAATTAACTGGATTTTGCCATACCAAAGCCTTCAAAACTTATTTCTAAGTTATGTAAAGGTTATTTAAGGTATGTTAAGCAATAATTGATGTTCCAGAGTATTTGTCGCGTTAAACTGATTACGTTTACGCACCAGTTTGCGTATAATTCTCCAGAAAGCTTTATAGAGTTTGAAATTGAATAAAAACTAAAGCATGAAAAACATCAAACATAAACAAACAAACATTGGGATCAAATGACTTTATTTTATTAATAACTGGACTGTTTACAATGATTACAAGCACAGATGTCACAATTATTATTATTATTATTATTATTATTATTATTATTATTATTATTATTATTATTATTATTATTATTATTTTCTGTAGAACAGCAATTATTAATAATAGCATATAATATAATAGTATTAATAAAATATTATTATTATTATTATTAATTTCTGTAGAACAGTAATTATTATCTATATATTAATAATTATCTATATTATTAACGTTCAAGATGGCTCGTGTAGCCTATGCGACAACGAAGAGGAAGACGTGATGCATCTCTTCACGGGGTGTGGCTTTGCTTTTGGTGTTTGGGATTCTGTGGGCCGATGGTGTAATATTTTTCCTATATTGGCTTTTGATTTTAAAGATCTGTTGGGTATTCACGAACAGGTTTCAGGTTGCAAATGGGCTAAAAAAGTGATTAGAGGAGTTGTGATGATTACTTGTTGGGTGTTATGGAAAACTCGGAACGCTAAAGTTTTTCAAGGCATTTGTCCGAAGGTTGTAGAGGCGGTTGCTTTAGTCAAATCTTGGTCTTTTTTGTGGTTAAAAAATAGGTCTAAATTTTCCGGGTTAGTGTGGAAGGACTGGGTGCGTAACCCTTTGTATATGATGTAAGTGGTTGGTTGGCGGTCCTTGCTTCGAGGGCTTGCCGTGTTTTTTAATAAAGTTCACTTTTCAAAAAAAAATTATTATCTATATATTAATAAACCAATCTAATAAATAGTGATAAACCCATTAAGAAGTTGTCACGTTTCGGTTGACCCATTAAAAAGTTGCCACGTGGTAACTTTTGTTTTATTTTTATTTTTTATGTATGTTATATAATTAAAAAAAAACTAAATTTGTAACTTTGCTGAATTTTTTCAGGCGCATTTCGTTGTAAATTTTGTTGAGAGCAGAGTTGCATTCAAAATAGAGTGTACATTTTGTTTTTTTTATATATGCTATACAAGTGCATGCCAGTATTGTGGTTGTACCCTGACAAACTAAACCGATTCCTATCAAATAATTGTTTTCAATCGATGCAGATCACATGTTGATATTCTTTTGGTCATTTCACGATTTTATTTTTTCGTTTTTTTCTTTTTTAGTTGCTATAATGAGCGTTAGTACTGTAACATAACGAGATGAAATGATACCAATCAAATTTCTATCGTGAAGCAAGGAAAATCTACCGGCGCATTGCGCTGGTTTTGATACCAATAGTTAATAATAATAATAATAATAATAATAATAATAATAATAATAATAATAATAATAATAATAATAATAAAAATATAATATAGTATTAATAATAAGAAAGGAGTGAGTGGGGGTGGGAAAGTGAGGTGATGTTTCTGAAGGAGTGAGTGTTGCGGCTCCGTGTTTTCGCGGCTCTTATTGCTTTCAACTTTATTATTATTAAAATCATGGAATGGAATCTGGAACATTTCCTTTTTGTACTTTCTCATCATCTTCTCTCGGGATTTGTTTTGCAATTTTATTCCCTTCTTTCTAAAATTACTTTCGATAATATTTCGGATTTACATGTAGCTTAATCAAAAGTACCAACTAGAAAAAACTGACCAGAATAGATGGGAGTGGAGGTGGAAAAAAAAAACGATTTTGAATCAATTGGAAAGGATGGAGCAGAAGGTGATTAGCTTTACTTCAATATGTTACCAACTCTCAAAATTCGGATAGGTGGTCGTGGTCCACAGACCCAAACGGCTCTTTTTCAGTGGCATCGATGAAAATTGTTTCATCTAAATCTGTCTCAAGTTCGAATTTGATCCCAGTCGGGTTTTAGCGTATTATGCCTTTAGGCGGCAGGTTTTTCCATAACTTGAGATGGTGGGCTTGGGCTGTCCAGTGTTGTTTGCGGTCGCGTGCTTATAGAGTCGACTTTTGTCATTGAGTTCCCTTAGGTAGCAGGGTTTTTATTCATTGGTCGTTCAAGATACACAATAGAAATGAATGAAATAATAAATTACATGAACAAACTAGAAATAAAAACTAAGATGTATTGATAGGGTTTATTCAATTATAAAAACGGATCCTAAAAGTCGATGATAAGATCTTTAAACATTGTTGTATAAGCCAAATAAAATAAGTCAAATATGTCCATGACATTATAGCCTAGTGGCATCTTGAGGTGTGATAAGGCTTAGGGACCATTAGGTCATGCGTTCGATTCTCAAAGAGGGTTTTCTAAGATTTATTGGGTTTTCTCCTGAATTGGTGTATAGACATTATTATCTAGTGGAGATGAATATGATTGGGTGATTCCGCTGGTGGGATGATGATACCCTAGTGGTCCGTGAACAAAATTTGCCTTTAAAAAAAGTCGATAAAATTAAGAGCTAATTAATCAAAATGAATTTAAACCACTATTATTTATAGACACTGGATCATTCAAAAGACGATGAGACGGGCCTGCGAAAACGAAAAAAAACGGCATATTTATTGTAATCCTTTTACGGGCTTAAGAGGTTCACAAATTACACATGTCAGTGTGTTACTTTCAACTCTTCATGTATTGCAAACGGAGCGGGAGTTATTATTGGGCCTTCGGTAATGGGCTTATGCATGGCTGTTTTACTAAAAATAACTTATCGATAGTCAAATTAACCTATACAAGTAGCCATTGCCAATGAGGTGGTGGTGAAGTGGTACGAGAGAGACTTGGTGTTTTAAGGGACTCAAGTTCAATTCCTGCTCTCCCCACTATTTTATGCGGCACCTAGTGATTAAAATGTATGTTCACCAGTTTGCCATCATTTATAATATTAAAAATAACAAATTGGTAGCGGCTGCTTTTGCTTACATTATGTTTGTAGGTACATTGAAATGTCTATTCACCAGTTTGCCGCCGCCACTAATTAACCAGCTTAATGGCTATTCGAATCATCCAAAAAACATGGCATCTTCAACAATATATTTAAATTTAATAGTTGTATATTTAGGTTTTAGGGTAGATAAATGTGTTTAATACTTAACAAGTTTAAATTATATAATCATAAAAATTATATAATAACGTGTATGCAAAGTTAATCAAATATAACATAAATGAAAAAAGGGCAGGGATTTGTCATTAGACTCGAATTCCATACAAATTTTTATTACCCAAATCAATCAAGTGTTTAACATAACTATTTACACACACAATAAAACAACAAAGAAAATTTGTATTAACAAGAACACAAACCCTAGTCATCTCGGATATTTGAGAGTTAATACATCATGAAGAAGACACAAGACCTACAACAACCTCGATGCGTATCTTGAATCTTATTGACCAATTCATCATTGATCGACGTTTACAAGGGCATCGATCTTGTAGGGGGGGGGGGGGGATAGTGCACGGTCCTCCCAACCGCCGGAGTGATCCCACTCCGGGAGCCGCTACCCGACCAAGCTAGCTCCGCGGTGAATTCCCCTTGCCGAGTTCTTACCCTGGGCGACATATGCACGATCTTGTAGATTGTAACATAGATTGGGAACAGATTTAGGGTTTCTTGAATCTTATATCCCTTAGGCCGGTTTCCTTAAACACCTATCTATTGTGGAAATTTCCCATTAAGCATTGAACTTGTGGCTTTGACACCATGTCAACCTTCACCACATTGACAAAAAAAGTTTGAACACAATCTTTCCTTGGGTCGGTCTTTCCCCTTGGATTCTCGCACCTAGTTGAAGGGATCACACATTATTCTCCAGCTTCATGCCACATTTTATAGCTTTTTGCCATCTTCGAGCAGTTTCAATTGACATATGACTAGTTGTGATTGTGACTACCTTCGCTATTAGTAACACGTAGGTCACCCACACCTCCAAGTGGACAACAAAATTTGATGTCCTCCCACGACCATTGTGTAACCATTATTTAAGAACTTTTGGCAGGGTGACTTTAACTTGCCAACCACCTAAAGGCTCAAAATTACTTTGATGCCACATGTCGCAAGTTCTTCTATTGAGGCCCCATGCAACACCCTCGATTGTTGTCAAGGGCCAACCAATCCATCCTGCTTATTGCTTATTGATATGGTTTACTAGTTTCACCCGGTTATACTCATTAGACTAGAGGGTATGGGGCACGGCAAGGGCACGGCGAGGCCCGACGCCGCCCCGGAACACCGCCCCCTGTGGCCCGGCTCGTCCTATCCGTCTCCCACACGACGTGCTCGACGGGGCTAAAATTAAAATTATAGCCGTTGAACGGCTAGTGCATTTAATAAAAAAAACCCCTTTTCTATAAAACACTCTCATTTTATACCATTATTTCACTATTTTCTCCCCACTTTCAACCCAAAACACTCTCATTTTTATACCATTCTTTTATAAAAAATATCTTTTCACCCACAATGCAATCTAATTCTTGGTGGTCCTCGTCTTCGGAGAAGGAAGAGGAGATATTTTATGCAAACGCTGTGCTAAGGGCGGCTCAGATTATTATGGAGGAGGAAGAGGAAGACGTCTCGTCTGAAAGCGTTATTACCAGGCAACTACGGATTAACAGAGACCGCCAAGGTTTATCATTAATAAATTTTATTATCCTTATTCCTTATTTCCTCGTATTTATATTTTTTTACGACAGGAGCGCACGAGAAATTGGTGAATGATTATTTTTCGGATGCACCCCTTTACAATGCCGAGATTTTCAGACGCAGGTTCCGAATGAGTCGTCGGTTATTCACACGCATTGCTGATGATTTGGTGGGGCTAGATCCGTTTTTCACGTAACGACCCGATGCTCGTGGTTATGAAGGGTTCAACACGTTACAAAAGTGTACTGCGGCCATTCGCCAACTGGCGTACGGGACAGTGGCCGACGCTTTGGACGAGTACTTACAAATGTCGGCAAGAACTACGCGGGAATGTTTGTATCGGTTTTGCCATAATGTGGTGAAACTGTATAGCAAAAAATATTTGCGGAAACCAAACGTGTATGATGTTCAACAGTTGTACCAAACTCATGAAGCACGACACGGGTTTCCGGGAATGCTCGGTAGCATTGATTGTATGCATTGGGCGTGGTAGAACTGCCCGAATGCGTGGCGAGACCAATATACGCAAGGTGATCACGGCCATCCAACCTTAATACTTGAGGTCGTGGCCTCACAAGATTTGTGGATCTGGCATTCTTTCTTTGGTCTCCCTGGTTCACTTAACGACCTCAACGTGCTATACCAATCGGCGATCTTTAGCGATGTCGTTAATGGAACCGGTCTGGACACCAGTTTTACAGTTTCTGGGGTTGAGTATAGACGTGGGTATTATCTTGCTGACGGAATATATCCGTCTTACTCTACAATTGTCAAGACTATTACATATCCCGAGGACGGAAAAAGGAAAAAAATCGCCAAGCGTCAAGAAACTGCAAGAAAAGACATCGAACGTTGTTTTGGTTTTCTACAAAAAAATTGGCCATCATTGAACAACCGGCACGTGCGTTCACACCGAAGAGGTTGGGCCTTTGTATGTACTCTTGCATTTTGCTCCATAACATGATTTTTGAAGACGAAGGTCGGGCGATTTGTGAGTATGATGAGAATGCATCTATCGGGAATACTCTTCCGGTAGATCCGGCGCAAGAGGATTTAAACTCGTTCTCGCTAACCAACGACTTCACGCATGCAAACCTTCAACGGGATTTGGTAGAACATATATGGAACAACGCAAACGGCGGGGACGGTGACGAAGACGATAGCGAGTAGTGTAATTTTTATAAATTTTTAAATCTAGTCTTTTTTATAAATTTTAGGTAGTGTAATTTTTTTTAGGTTATGTAATTTTTATTTATGTTATGTAATGGATTTTATTATCTTCTTTTATGTCTTATTTTTATTTAAATTTTGAATTTTTTTATAAAGTTAAACAAATAAAAAATTTAACACATAAAAATTAAACAATAAAAGTTAAACAAATAAAATAAATTAAACAATAAAAATAATGTGGGGTAGACCCATCCTCCACCCCTCTCAAAATGCAAGAAGTCTTATCCTTCATGGGATGGTGATGTACCGCATACGTGACGGCACATGCTGATAAAGATGGGGCTCTCCATACCCTGGGGTTTTAGAGAGATGACTCCAACTTTCAAGTTGTGAAACCCAAGAAATGCAAGTACTTTTGTGGTAAAGTATTAAAGATTCATAAGATACAATTCAAAATAATTGAATATATATGTATTCCACAAAACAAAAGGAATTGTTATCAAACTTAGATAAAAAAATACTCTAGCGTTGCTTAGTACTCGCTTAAGGTTTCTACAACTCATTAAAATAAGTGTAACGAACAACATAATATACGGTAGCGTTCGTTTCATGGAATGGAATGAGATGAAATTGGGAAGCTTTTCTTTGTAAAATTGATCTTGGTTTGGGGAGAGAGGAATTTGAAATCCAATGAATTTCTTTAATCAATGAAATTTGTGATTATTTCAACATTCCATTTCATTCCTTTATTAGAGTGAAGGATTTCTAAGGAATGTTGAAATAGTCACAAATTTCATTAGAGTGAAGGATTTCAAATTCCTCCCTCCCCCAACCAAGATCAATTTTACAAAGAAAAACTTCCTAATTCTATTCTATTTCATTCTATAAAACGAACGCTACCTAATAGTATTTGCAGTTGGCCTTGTTGGACAGTCTTATGCCTAATCACATTTTTTAAAATCCAAAACCTAATGTTAACTATATTCTAAAACCGACACCCCAAGAGGCCAAGAGGAGCAAACCACAAATCAAAGTATACCAACAATAAATTCATTTATAATTTATAACGTGTCAAACATCAACTTGCACTACCAAACTCTACGTCTTTGTTTACACAACAGTAATAACACTTCTTTAAACCAAACAATAAACTATTATACAAAGAATTCAACAACTCCAACCAATTTTCTAATCAACCTACAATCCATGGAACGAACTGATACGAACCAATCGGTTGATAGATAAATAATCCGTTAAGTGGATTAACCTCAAAAGAAAATAGTAAGAAACAAGATTTGAGAAAACTCTCTTTTAATATTTTTCATTCCTAATTCTATTAACATCAACCAAACTCCTTTATATAGACTTACATATGGAAATAACTAAATGAACTAACATGTATTGCCACTAACCCATTACTACCATGTAATTAGAGAAAATATAGGAAATAAATGAAGGAAACTTATAGAACACGTTCTGCCATAATTGGAGGTTTTGCATGTGAGAGCATGAGTGGCTACGTGGGTTTTGAGGGCACGTATCAATCCACCCCACTCGAATTCACCTTGTCCTCAAGGTGAAGCCGGAAGGAACTTGATGTTGCGCCATGGTGGCCGCCACTCGGTGCGTCCAACGACATTCGGATAAGTCGTAGTGAAGTGCCACGGTGGTCGCCATTCACCTTTCTCTATCACACCTTTGACCGGCATCATGTTCTTCTCTGCCGGGAATGAATTCCCAGCCTTCCTCAACCGAGTAACAAGAATTGTGATTGTGGGTTTTGTGACTGTGAATGGTGCACTTTTCGGTGGCAAAAGGGCTATGCGAGGGGCTTGTTTCGGTGTTGCTGAATTTGTTGGTGCGGTGGCGGAAATAGGTGGTGGAAGTGTAGGTACGAGAGCGGGAGTTGGTGGTGGTGATGCGGTAGCGGGTGACGGTAGCGGTGTAGAAAAAATGGGTGAAGTTGCCCATCTCCGGGACTCGTTTTTGAGAAGATCGATCATCTCAGCAATCGTTGATATGATTCGATCCAACGACTCGTTCCATTCGTGAGCGTCCATAAGGGGATCAAGACCGCTCTGATACCAATTGATGATTCTTGATTAATTCACCAAAGAAAAGAGATAGAAGCCAGACTAGAAAATAGAAAGATGATTAGAACTTGATAACTTTCATTCATAATCTTGACTTAAATAATAGGTGCCATTTTATAGGCTTACAAAAGCATCAGAAAAGGAATATTCTAATAAACTAAACCCACTAACTAAACAAACCTAATGTTACGGACTGAAATAACTAAATATGCAAAACATGAAAGAAATGGAAATGAACATGTGCATGTATTCTGTCATGGAAGCGTGGCACACATTTATTTCCTATATTTTCTCTAATTACATGGTAGTAATGGGTTAGTGGCAATACATGTTAGTTCATTTAGTTATTTCCATATGTAAGTCTATATAAAGGAGTTTGGTTGATGTTAATAGAATTAGGAATGAAAAATATTAAAAGAGAGTTTTCTCAAATCTTGTTTCTTACTATTTTCTTTTGAGGTTAATCCACTTAACGGATTATTTATCTATCAACCGATTGGTTCGTATCAATTGGTATCAGAGCAGTCTTGATCCACTCCAATGGATGCTCGTGAATGGAAGGCTTCAATGGATCGGATTGAGTCGACTCTTTCTGAGATAATCAATCTTCTAAAAATGGAGTCCCAAAGATGGGCAACCTCACCCATTTTTTCTACACCACCACCCGTTTCCGTCATCGCGTTGGAAGCCAAATCTCGTACACTTCCACCACCCGTTTCCTCAACCCCACCACACGTTCCGTCACTCGTTTCCGCTCACGAACCACCATCACCCGCTTCCGCAACAACAACATCATCCGCCCAAACAACCGCACCCGGACCGGTTCCTAAATTCGTACATGTTGCAATACATGCATCAGACCCTTTTTTTCCTCCAATTTATATGACTCAAACATTAAAACAAGCACCAACACTTGGTGGTGAGGATTATGAAAGACCCATGCATGCTGTCATCTCTTATGGTGTTCGACAGATAGCTATAAGCTTTCTGAAAAAGAATGTTTTGTTCCATCTTCCTGGTGAGGATGTTAACAACAGAATGATCCACCATTTGGGTAAAGAGTTTAAGAGGCGAATAACTACCAAAAGGGAGGCCGAAAAACGCGAGTGGCGCCCTCCGTGGCAACCCAATAAGACGGTTTCGAATGCCACTGCCAGGACCGACTGGCGGCCGCCGTGGTCGAGCATCTTTCGATTGCATATCCTTGAGGACAAGGATTGTTCGAGCGGGAGAGATTGATGTGTGCCACGCTTCCATGACAGAATACATGCACATGTTCATTTCCATTTCTTTCATGTTTTGCATATTTAGTTATTTCAGTCCGTAACATTAGGTTTGTTTAGTTAGTGGGTTTAGTTTATTAGAATATTCCTTTTCTGATGCTTTTGTAAGCCTATAAAATGGCACCTATTATTTAAGTCAAGATTATGAATGAAAGTTATCAAGTTCTAATCATCTTTCTATTTTCTAGTCTGGCTTCTATCTCTTTTCTTTGGTGAATTAATCAAGAATCATAACACGAACGCTACCTAATGATCCACTAGATCAAACAACCGAGATCTTTTAGCCGGGTGAGGGCTTTCCACCTCCTCATCGGCAAATCCTGAAAACATATTATCCGGCAAAGCCGGCAGGTTCAGGTCAAAACCGCGTTGAGTATGACTATGACTATGATTGGACGAGGTTACACCGGTGCTGACGTGGCCGCCGCCAACAGTACCTTCATAGTGACACCTTTTATGTCCACCCAACGCTTGTCCAGAAGGAAAACACCTATGACAGATGGAACACTCGTGACTCCTCCCCCCACTTGTTGTTGCAACAACCAACGACTGTTCCACGTCACCACCAACTGAATTGTGTTTTCTGTGGCTAGCTTTGTGACCACCAAGAGCTTGATAAGATCCAAATGCTTTGTTACACACACTACACTTATAAACAAGCCTAGAATCATTAATAGGTGGAGGGGATAGAGTTGAATTAGACGTACGAGCACCGCCACGAGCTAGAAGCATGAGGCAAAGTGCTAGATACTCTTCTTCAGTAGGGGGTTGATCACTACGTTGTCGTTTGGATCGTTTTCCTTTCGTCCATGACTCCGAATATAGATGATTGAAGGAATCCTGGCGGAACAAAGATGCGGGTGGCGCGGTTGGAGAGTTTAAAGCTTCTAGTGCCATTAGAATTAGTGTGAGAAGTTGATGAGATGAATGAAGATGTACAAAATATTGATGGATGTGGGTGGGTATATAAGGGAGTGAGGGTGGGTAGGGGGGAAGTTGCGTGAAGAGTGTGAGGAAAAAGTAGAGTTTTAGAGTTGAGTGAGAAAGGGTGGAAGTGTAGTCGGTTATGAGCCTTTGCGTGTTTAAGTCACTTGTGTGCGTGAAACAAACGTCTAGGTTAGTTTTATAGTTGTTTTTGTTGAACGTGGTTTTCTAAACTAATGGTGAGGTTTGTTGGTTGGTTAAGGGTATAAGTGTGGATTGGTTAGTCTTTGACTTTTGAGTGGTATGTAAAGAAAATAATAAAATATATATTGATTGTAACATAAATTAATAGCATGTGGCAGGCGGCAAGGATTGGGATTACGCACAACTTGCATACGTGGGGACATACTTATCACGCAATAGTTGAATCTATTAGCTTTTCCATCATATGTTTCACACCACTTATGTGGCAATGAGGCATGCATACGGACTTTTTTTACACTATGGGTGGGTAAGAGAGTCGACCCTTTTACTTTTGTTCGACTTGTTAAAATTTTAAGTTTGAGCTCGAACTTGCTTCGTGGTATATTGTATACTAATTAAGTTTTTATATGGAACATGTTTAGGTAAGTACTCTTTGTCCTTGAAGCAATCTCACCCATATTTCTTTGAATAATATACAAGAGGTTATTGGTGAATTGATTTCAAGGTTCAATGAAGCAACAAATGTAGATGTTAATAAACTCTTATATGTAGAGGCAATAACCTGGTTGAATTAGCGAGTGTTGCATAGATTTTTGGGTACAATTGCTTTGTTTCTTCTTGTGGTGGGTATACTCATCATCGATAGCAACTTGCGATTTCTTGCCAACCCAAGTCATCCGTTGGTAGAAATCAAGTTCCTACCAATCAAGCCAACCATCGGTATGTTGTGTTTGTATCGACGATGAACAAACCTTAAATAATATAAAGGTGGCTTTGTGGTGTGTGCTAAGTGCATGTGTCGTTAAAATACCACATTACCGCTCATGCGAGTATAGAAGTAAGCTCTCAATTATATACCCTTGTGAGGTTCTATCATCCTCTTATGTGGTACAAACCGAATGCTAATTTCCTTTCCTTTTAGTTCATAAGACTAAAAGGGGTTTTTGACTTGTTAAAATATACCCTTTATATTTTCCTTTTCCAATTCAATCCTCCCATTTATTTCTCTCATATATTTTCCTTTCTTGTCTTTTTTTTCCCGTTATGTGAGAAATGGGCTTTGTGCTCCTCTTGGGCTTCATCTCATGGGCTGCTCCTAGGGTTCCTTGCCTACATAATCCTCTTCTCCCTGGTGGTTTTAGTCATCCGAAAACAGTAAAAGGTTACAGCAATAAAGTGATCTCAAGAACATTCCAAAGGCTGTTCTGTCATTGTTCGAGTTCATCGCTGCTGAATAAGATTGTGCGCAGAACCTTCGGTTGAAGACTGCTGCTTACTGTTGACATCACTGTTGTGCTGTCACTGTTCATCTTCATCTCCGCTGCTGATTAAGATCGTTTGCACAGAACCTTTGGCTGAAGACTTGCTGTTTGTTATTGTTTTGTAATCGGTGGTTCTTGTCACCGGGTTTAGTTTCGTCTGTAATCGGAAGTCACTGTGATTCTTCGGTTAAGGTCCTCTAATCTCAGTTTTGATTGTACAATTTCATCTTTTCACATGGTATCAGAGCCAGGTTCGGCTCTCTGATACGCGTTCATCTCCGCTGTTGCTACATATTGTTCGATTAGATCCTTTTTTGGGGTCTAGGGTTGTGGATTAAGGAATAAGGAATCTTGGAGGTACCTGTGAATCCGCCAATTCCTTTAAGGTCATCTTCGTTTGAACGTCGGGTTTACTGTTGCTGATTGATCGGATCGCTGTAACCTGAGTGAAGGTTACAAGTGTGGTTATCCGGAGTCATACGCACCCACTGTGAGATTGTTCTATCCCAGTACTTTAATTCTTTTTTTCTGCATCCTGATTCAGTGAGTCTAGGCATCCCTGTTTACCGGACTAGTCGGGCCGGCCTTGATCGAGTCCTATTTGCTTAACTGCTGCATTTGTTTTTTGGTTTGTTAAATATCTGGTTCTTGACTGTGTTTGCAATATGCCTGGTAATGATTCTGTTATTACATCCCCTAGTGCTACCCTAGTTAGCAAAATAGATGCTGGTGATCCTTTGTTTCTACACCCTAGTGACTCTGCTAATTTGTCCATAGTGAATGTTAAACTCAAAGGGTCAGAAAACTATAGGATCTGGTCCAATGCTATGTATCTTGCTTTACAAGTAAAAAACAAGATAGGATTTGTTGATGGTTCTTGTCTTAGATCTAAAACTGATGAGGTCTTAGGTAGACAATGGGATAGATGCAATTCTATTGTTCTTACATGGATTCTTAATTTTGTATCAGAGGAATTATATCTTGGTCTGGTTTATTCTAAAATTGCTTCTGATGTTTGGAAAGACCTAAAAGAAACTTATGATAAAATAGATGGCTCAGTTGTGTTTAATCTATATCAAAAAATCAACTCGTTTAGTCAAAATGGTATGCCTGTCTCTGAATATTATCATAAGCTGAACTGTATGTGGAAACAATTGGATCAATTACTTGCTTTACCTGCCTGTTCTTGTGATGCATCTAAACAATTTAATGACTTTAATCATCTCATAAAACTAATGCAATTCTTGATGGGTCTCGATAGTTCATACCAGTCTGTGAGAACAAATTTATTAACTCGAGAAACTCTTCCCTCAGTGAAAGATGCCTTTGCAGTCATCTCTAGAGAAGAGTCTCATTTACACTCAAAGAATTTTTTTGATAAAAACCCTAATGATGCTGTTGCCTTTGCTGCTAGAGCAAATCAAAATGTTGATTTAAAGAAAAAAGGCAGAAAAATTCTTAATCCTAATCTCAAATGTTCTCATTGCAATAAAACTGGTCATACCATTGAGAAATGTTTTGAACTTGTTGGATATCCTTCTTGGATGAAATCTAAAACAAGTGGGAACAAGGGTAATAGGGTAAGTAATAACGTCACTACTGATACTACTGATTCATCTTCTGTTATGAGTTCTTTAACCAGTGATCAGGTAGCCAGATTGCTTAGTCTCTTGAATGATAAACCTAAGGGTGACACTCAGAGTAGTAACTTTGCTGGTATGTGTGCAAATTCTATATGTCTAAATAGCTTTGTCAATATTACATCCAAACCCACCTGTGATTTTAAACCTATCTATTGTTTTTCAAACTTTGTTAACAATGGGGAAAGGGTTGGATGGATAATAGACTCTGGTGCCAACCAGCACATGGTTATGACCGATGATTGTCTTATTAATCAAAAGGATGTTACTGAATTCAATATCAAAGTTAAACACCCTAATGGCACAAGTGCTTTGGTAACTAAAATTGGTGATATAAAATTAAGTGACAAGGTTATTCTCTATGATGTGTTTGTTGTTCCCAATTATTGTGTTAACTTAATATCTGTGCATAAACTTGCTAGAGATTGTAAGCTCACTGTTTCCTTTGATGAACATAACTGTTATATTCAGGATTCTCATCTAAAGAAAGTCCTGGTGACTGGTAATCAGTTTGATGGTCTTTACTTCTGTGGTAGCTCTTCTGTTTCAAATAAGGTGTGTAGTGCTAATTGTGATGTTAATCTCTGGCATGCTAGGTTAGGACATCCAGCTCAACCTGTTCTGCATGTTTTAAAGAATAAATTAAACATTAAAACTAGCTCTAAGTTAGCACCTTGTGAAACCTGTCATAGGGCTAAACAACATAGGGAACCTTTTCCCTTAAGCGAACACAAAACAAAATTTTTAGGTGATCTTGTTCATCTAGACGTCTGGGGTCCCTATAGAATTCCAAGTAGGGATGGGTTTAGATACTTTCTTACTATTGTAGATGACTTCACTAGAGCCGTATGGGTATATCTCATGAAGTCAAAGGAGGAAGTGTTTTACCATATTAAAGGTTTTTTCAATATGCTAAAAACTCAATTTAGTAAACCTGTTAAAACAATTAGGAGTGACAATGGAACAGAATTCATTAATAAACAAATGAATAACTTCTGCTATGAAAATGGTATCCTCCATCAGACTTCATGTGTTCATACCCCACAGCAAAATGGGGTCGTTGAAAGAAAACATAGACATCTTTTAAATGTAGCTAGAACATTACTTTTTCAAGGGGGTTTTCCTCTTAATTTTTGGTCTGAATGTGTTCTTACTGCTGCTTATCTGATTAACAGGACCCCTTCGTCTGTTTTAAATGGGAAGACTCCGTATGATCTAATGTTTGGTTTTGCCCCTGTCTTAAGTCAACTTAGGGTGGTAGGGTGTCTTTGTTTTAGCACTGTGTTAAATAACTCTGATAAATTTGACATACATGCTGAAAAATGTGTCTTGATTGGATATTCAAATGAGAAAAAGGGTTATAAACTTTGGAGTCTTGATCAAAAGGTGATGTTTTATTCTAGGGATGTCAGGTTCTATGAAACCGTTTTTCCTTTTAAAGAAAAGAAAATGTCCGTTGATCTTGACACCTTTTCTGAAGTTAATACCCTAAATTTTTTTGACTTATCTGATTTAAACTACACCCAAAACCCTAACGTTGACCAAACTCCCAATGATGAGAGTACTCAAACAAGCACCTTATCAGGACATGGGTCTCAGCAGTCGACTGATTCAAGTGCTACTCTTGGGATGGCTGACAATCAGCAACCCAGTAGTGAAGAATCAGGACCAGACAGGGCTGAGCATGACACTGAATATGAGGACAATGACAATTCTGAGGGAGGAACTCAGGATCAACCAAACATTAATCTTAGGAGGTCTTCTAGAAATACCAAATTTCCGTCTAAACTTGATGATTTTGTGGTAGATGGGAAAGTTAAATATGGTCTAGAAAAGGTCCTTAATTATGCTAATTTATCTCCTGAAGGGATGTGTTTTGCTGCTGTTCTTAATAAAAGTTGTGAACCAAAAAATTTTTTTGAAGCTAAAACCGATAACAACTGGGTTGATGCTATGAACTTAGAAATCGAAGCTTTACATAAAAACGACACATGGGAAATTGTTGACTTACCTCCAAATAGAAAAGCTATTGGATGTAAGTGGGTATATAAAATAAAGTACAAATCTAATGGTGAAATAGAAAGGTATAAAGCTAGACTTGTTGCTAAAGGTTTTAGCCAAAAAGAAGGCATTGACTTCTTTGACACGTTCTCACCGGTTGTAAAAATGGTCACTATTAGGTGTGTTTTGTCCTTAGCTGTCCACTTTGACTGGGAAGTTTTTCAACTTGATGTTAATAACGCTTTCCTTTATGGTGAGCTCAATGAAGAAGTTTTTATGTGCTTACCCGATGGCTATGATCAATCTAACGGGACTAAAGTTTGTAAATTAAAAAAGTCCCTTTATGGCTTAAAACAAGCACCTAGGATGTGGAACGAAAAACTTGTTTCTGTTCTTCGTAATCTAGGTTTTGAACAAAGTAAGTGTGATCATTCCATGTTTACTATGTCAAAAGATTCTAGTTTTATTATTCTTCTTGTCTATGTAGATGATATTATTATAACAGGTAATTGTCCTACGCATGTTAGTGAAATTAAGTTATTACTAAAATCCAAATTCTCGATAAAAGACTTAGGCAATCTACAATATTTTCTGGGTCTTGAAGTTGTTAAAAATTCTGCTGGCATTTGCTTAACTCAAAGAAAATACTGTTTAGATTTACTTGCTGAATTTGGTATGACTGGTTGTAAGCCAGTCAGTTACCCCATGGAACCCAATCATGTTCTAAACAACTTGTGTGAGAAAGATAACCAACCGTTATCAAATATAACTGTTTATCAAAAATTGGTCGGGAAACTAATTTATCTTTCTCACACTAGGCCAGATATTGCATATCCGGTTCATTATCTCAGTCAATTTATGCATTCCCCCACTCAAGCTCATTTTAAAATTGCTATGAGATTATTAAGATATCTAAAAGGTGCCCCTGGAAAAGGAATTTTTTTTGAAAAAGGGATCTCTTTGGAAATGAGGGCCTTCTCTGACTCAGATTGGGCTAAATGTTTGGGAACCCGAAGGTCCATTACCGGGTTCTGTGTCTTTTTAGGAAAAAACCTTGTTTCATGGAAAAGTAAAAAACAGTCCACTGTCTCACGATCTTCTGCCGAAGCAGAATATCGTTCAATGTGTGCTGCAACATGTGAAGTCATGTGGATATCAAACTTATTAAAAGAATTAAAGGTTGATGTCCAATTGCCCACTCAGCTTTTTTGTGATAACACGGCTGCTATATCCATAGCAGCCAACCCCGTATTTCATGAACGCACAAAACATTTCGAAATTGATCTTTATTTTTTGAGAGAAAAAATTTCTAAAGGCATTATTAAAACGGTGGGAATCAAAACGGAGGATCAAGCTGCCGATATCCTCAAAAAAGGTCTATCTGCAGGTCCGCATGAAAAGGTATGTTCTCTACTTAACATGTTTGATTGTTTCAAGTATTGAATTGAGAGGGGGTGTTAAAATATACCCTTTATATTTTCCTTTTCCAATTCAATCCTCCCATTTATTTCTCTCATATATTTTCCTTTCTTGTCTTTTTTTTCCCGTTATGTGAGAAATGGGCTTTGTGCTCCTCTTGGGCTTCATCTCATGGGCTGCTCCTAGGGTTCCTTGCCTACATAATCCTCTTCTCCCTGGTGGTTTTAGTCATCCGAAAACAGTAAAAGGTTACAGCAATAAAGTGATCTCAAGAACATTCCAAAGGCTGTTCTGTCATTGTTCGAGTTCATCGCTGCTGAATAAGATTGTGCGCAGAACCTTCGGTTGAAGACTGCTGCTTACTGTTGACATCACTGTTGTGCTGTCACTGTTCATCTTCATCTCCGCTGCTGATTAAGATCGTTTGCACAGAACCTTTGGCTGAAGACTTGCTGTTTGTTATTGTTTTGTAATCGGTGGTTCTTGTCACCGGGTTTAGTTTCGTCTGTAATCGGAAGTCACTGTGATTCTTCGGTTAAGGTCCTCTAATCTCAGTTTTGATTGTACAATTTCATCTTTTCACATGACTCTAAGAAGAAAATTAATTTCCAAGTGGCTAATACTGATTATAATTATGTGCTAAGCTTGTTTAGACTTGTGAAACTAAACAATCTCTATATACAAAGCTCGAGCTCAAGTTTATTTAAACTCGACTCATTTAACCTTTTACTTATTGATCCGATCTGAGTAGCTCGCAAGCGCCTTGATTGTTATACTATCATCTAGATAGTGCCATCATCTTCGGTTAGCCAGCCACGTATTTTATAAAAATAAAATTTCTCATCCACCCATATATATCATGAATGTAAGTAAATAAATAATATATATTTAAAAGATAAAAAGGAGAGACAAGCGAAGAAAAGGGATCAGAAAAGTAAACTTTAAAGCATGGAAAAGTGAAAAGAGTAACGATTAAAGAACATGAGGGTGAAGGAAACAAGGTGGGGGACATTGAAGGGTTGGTTGATGTATGGCCATACGGGTATGTATATATCTAGAGAAATAGAGAATAAATGTTGGCCGCTATTATTAGGTAAGCTAATTCATGAACTTTCTAAGGCTAACTATTAATATCATTCTATTAATATTGTTGATGTAACAAATAATAGACCAAGGGTAGTAGTGGGGATGGTTAGACAAAAGGGTTAAAGAGTTTAACCTTGCCTAACGCAGGTCGTGGGGTCCCTCCACGTTTGCTAGACGTGGAAAGAGGTTCACTAGTTTATTTTTGTTGTTTGCTAAGGATCCTTCTCTGAAATGTGTTCAGATTCGGATGAAGAAACAAATAGAATATGTGTGAGTTGGATGTGAAAGGGAGTAACTTGCATGAAGGAAGTACACGATGTGAATGACCAGAGTTTTATGGAAACATGTCTGGTCCAGAATGTCCCAACTCAGTAAATGAAGTGTCAATTATATAGGAGAAGACATCTCCCAAAGAGGCATTCATTTGACTAGTGACCTAGCTTGCAGCGAGGGGCTTGCCCTTTCGGGGGTTGAAGCCTTTTGACCCCTGGATAATAGCATGTGCTCTGCAGACCTGCGTTGCTTTTGCGGCTGTGGTTGGTGAAGCAATCCCTGGATGTGACTGGCTACTGTTTCCGCATTGCTTTTCCCCACTCCACAGCTTTTCCAACCTTCGAACCATTTAACCTTTCAGTCGTTTATGTACTTAAGTCATTTTATTTGGTCTTGGGCTACCCCCGTCATCAGCCCCCCAAGTCAGAGGTTTTTGTGGGATGAGCTCAAAGACGTCTGACTTTTGTGCATGTATTTTATTGCCTGAAAGTTTCAAGGGTTCAATGCTTGAAGGCTTGAAAGGTTGTAGGCAGTTAATTTTTGAATTTTAAATAACTGACAATCGATTTGATTGATGCGTGGCAGTTCATAGGGTGGCGGTTTTTGCAGTAGTTACTGTTTGCAATTATCACCCCTATTTAGGTTATTTTCTTTATATTTACATTATTTCCTTCACTTTTTACATATTTCCTCAAGTTCCTTCCTGCAATTTCTTTCCTCCTTCCCAAGGTTAGTTTCAGTTTCCTTTGCATTTTCCTTATATTCTTCGTTTATTTCGAAAATGGGTGCTCGTAAGGATTTAGCAAAATCCTTTTCCCGATTAACACAAGAAGAGGTAGACTTATTTTGTATGGAATATGGTATCAATAGAAACTTTAAACCCATTGCTACTGCTTGTGATGTTCCTGTTGATAAACCGATTTCTGGTTCGATTGCTCTTTATTGTCGCCACTTTGAGTTTTCGAACCTTCGTTATCCCTTTTCTCTCTTTGTTTTGAATCTGTTAGAGTATTATCGGATTTCCTTTGGGCAAGTTCATCCGAAGGGCATGGCTAGGGTTTTGCATTTTGAGGTTTTGTGTCGTGCCCTCGGATATGATCCTTCATTATTGCTTTTTCGCCGTTTTTTCCGTTTGGCCAAAAATGGCGATTGGTTTACCTTTGAAACATCCAAGGTTGATTCTTGCCTTATTTTGTCTATGGTTACAACACTTGGGACTTGGAAGGATCGTTTTTTCTGGGTTTCCGATACTATTGTTCCATTTAAGATGGTGTGGAGGCACCCAGATGCCCTTCTCAATGATCCGGAGCCCTCTGAATCGAAGTTGAATGATGTTTTTCTCAAAGCCATCCGGGAGTGCCCTTCAAGGGTTCGTCCCTTTCCTGAACATTTACTAGTTCATTTAGGGGTTAGTAAAATATGGGGAAATGCCGATCGGGATCCGGTTCTAATAAGAGGTGGCATGGGTATGCATTTTTCTTTTTTGCCCTCTTTGCTTTTTCTTGACTTATGCCTTATGTGCTTTTGTTTTGTTATTTGCAGTTATGTCTGCTCTGGATTTCATTAAGAGTGACGACACCTCTGATGTTTTGTTTGGGGATGCTCCATCTGTTCCGGGTGAAAATGTTGTTGTTAGAACTGCTGAGCAAAGGTTTGAGGGTTCCGGTTATATTAGTGCTTCCAATGTCAAAGGGTTTTCTAAGCCTAGTGCTCCCAAGTCCTCAACCCGTCGATCTACCCGCCGTTTGTTGAAGGCTGCTCCTCAATCCACTTCTACTGAACCAGTGGAATTGAGTGATGATGTTGAAATTTCTGAAGATCAAGGTGTTGAGGCAGGTGTTGAAAAGGAGAAGGGATTGGTTGTTCATGGCAAGAAGGCTTCGAGCAAAAAGGTTGTTGTGACCCCTGTTCAGGGTTCTTCGAGCAGGGACGTTGAAGGGTTGGATCCCGAAGAGGTTTATGTGCCTGGTTGGTCGGTAAAAAATGATGACAGCTTTAAAGATGCTGCTGTTTGTGAAGATGCTCTGAGTCATCTTGCTCCTCCTTCGGTTCACAATACTATTGCTGGGATGGATGATGACTTAATGTTATCCCGTATGATTTTGAGCACCTGTAACCTTGCTTCTATGCTTCCTCAAGGGATTGCTCGTTTTTGTAAGAGGATGCAGGAATATGAGGAATTTTCTAAGAAGAAGTATAAAATGAAATCCTCCATGGCTGTGATGAAAAAGGAGATAGCTGGTTTTGCTGAGAAGGAAGAGGCATGGGACAAAAAGGTTAGTGAGCTTACTAGGGTGCATGAGATTGAGATGGGTAACTTGAAGAAAAGCTTTGAGGCTGATCGGTTGAAGCTTAAGGCTGATAGGGAAGCCTTATTTGTTCAGTAACGGGTTTTTGATGAGGAAAAGGAGGGGTTGAAGGCTTCGGTTGCTCGATCCACCCTTGATAATCAATGGTTAATTGAGCAGGGTTTTCATCAGGTTGTTACTTACCTTCTTCATTCCAAGGAGTTTAATTCTGCCCTTGGTGAAGTTTATACTAAGTTGCTCAACCTGGGGAAAAACCAAGGCCTCATCGCTGGTTATAAGCTTCATAAATCCGACCAACCTTTGGAGAAGTCTCCTTTGTTTCGTCCCGAGACTTCCGATGTTTTCAAAGGCTCCGTTGAGCAGATGGAGAAGCTGACCTACCCTTACATTCATCAAGTTTCTGCTTGTTTTGGTAAGCCTCTTGCTGTGTTGCAGGACTTGAAGCCGGAAGGCCTTAATGAAAAGGTCTGTGCTGAAATCTTGGGTTCCCTTTCAAGGAAAGTCCTACTCGGGTGATAGTGATGACACCTTTTCAGCAGAACAAGGTGTTCCAAAGGATGCAAGCTTGGAGGCTTCAGCGGTAGGCGGTGATGGTGATGCAAAGACTAAGAAGTCTAAAAAAGCGAAGAAGGTGAAGGGTGAAGGTTCCGGGGTTTCTAAGTCTTCTGCTGATGTTTGATTCGTAGCTTTCTTAGCATCAAAAACAATTCGTGGTTTGTAATGTTAATTTGAAAAATATTAGGTTTCCAGAAACCCTTAAGGTTCCTGTTGGTTGTATCTTAGGCCTGTATGGCCGTTTGAACAATAGCTAAACTTGCAAGTTACTAGGACTTGCCTTAACTCTTGTTTGAAAGTCTTTCAGGGCTTTCTTTGATATGGTATGATGTTTAACTATTTTATTTGTGTTATGTTTTTATACTTATGCCTGTTTTGTTAAGGCAGTTTGGTTGGCTTTAACCCTTCAAGCCTTTTGGCTACCCGTAGGTGGGTTGAAGCCTTCGGGGTTTCGAGCTGTCATGTAGGTGGCTTGAAGCCTTGACGGCTCTTTATGACTTGATTTGGTTTGTATTTTTTGCCAAATTTTTTTTTCTTTTTGCTTGTATCCTTCCTTAGATAATTTTCATCTTTTTGTAACTTTGTCTTTGTCGAGTTTGTGTCGTCTTTATTTTTTTTTTACACCTTAAAGGGTTCAGTGCTGCAGACACTTAGCCTTGGTGTTTTTTAACAAGAAGACATAGCACCTATCATTTTTATCATTTCTTTGTTATTTATTTGACTTCGTAAGCCTGTTTGTTGGTTATATTTCTAAGGCTTAAGGAACATTTGGTGTAGGTTGTTCAGACCTGTCTATGAGACAATTTTGTTTTGGCTTAATAAGTCTCATGGAGTTGTATTGATTTAGGAACTCACCCCTTATATAGGTTCGTTCAACCCTTGAACCTATTGAGCGATGTGGCCTGGGAGCTCATCCCCTTACATGGCCTTTACCAAGAAGTTTTTTCTAGGTTCTCAACCTGATCTTAGGATAAAAAGACAAGTTTGATAAAACAACTTCATTCATTCAAGCAATACTTGCTTTTTACAAAAGGTATTCATAGTGTTGTTCGAAATACATTTTGATACAAACCAAACTTTCCTGTCTAAAATGGAACCTTCTCGGGGTTTTGACATTCCAATGCCTTGGAAGCCTTTTGCCTTCTGAATCTGCTAGCTTGTAGGATCCCCCTTTGTGAGCTTCAACGATGGTATATGGACCTTCCCATTTTGGGCCAAGCTTTCCTTGACTTTCTTTTTTGATAGCTTCATTGTTTCTAAGGACCAGGTCCCCTGGCTTGAAACGTTCGTTCTTGACTTTCTTGTTGTAATAGGCTTCCATTCGTTGCTTGTATTTGGCTTCTTGAATTGCGGCTTGATCTCGGGCTTCCTCTAGGAGTTGTAAATTCAACACGGTCTCTTTTTGGTTTGTTTCGGGATCCATGTTGACAATTCGTTGGGTTACAACTCCTATTTTAGCGGGGATTACGGCCTCGGATCCAAATACCAAGCTATAAGGTGTTTTCTTGTGGCTTGTTTTTTCGGTTGTCCTAATTGCCCATAGAACACTAGGCAATTCTTCAAGCCAGTTACTTTCGTATCTTCCCAATCTTGTCTTGATACCTTCCACTATGCTTCGATTTGCCCTTTCAACCTGGCCATTTGATTGCGCGTAAGCCACTGAGCTAAAACCTGGTTAACTCTGTACTCTTTGCACCAAACGCTGAAAGGCTTTTTAGCAAATTGCTTCCCATTGTCGGTGACAATTACTCCCGGCAATCCATAACGACAAATAATGTTTTCCCAAACGAAGTCAATGACCTGTTTGCCTGTGATCTTTGCGAGTGGCTTAACCTCGGGCCACTTGGTGAAATAATCTATTGCCATTAGCAAAAATTTTACTCCTCCTTTGCTTGGAGGGAATGGTCCAACAATGTCCATTCCCCATTTATGGAATGGCCATCCCGAGGTTATTGGGACAAGATCATGCTTGGGATTTTTTGGGTTTGGTGCGTGAATCTGGCAAGCATCACATTTCTTCAATTGCTCAGTGGTGTAACGATGTATTGAGGGCCAGAAATATCCAAGGTTCATGAGTTTTGCAACCACCGACCTAGCTCCAAAATGAGCTCCACATATGCCTTCGTGAATCTCTTTGATCAAATACTTACTTTGCTCAGGACCAACACATCTTAGCAAGGGGGCAAAGTAACCCTTTTTGTAAAGGGTTTCTCCTTGCAGTACATATTGCCTTGCTTTGATTTTAACCCTTTCAGCTTCTACTTGATCATTGGGTAGTTCACCATTTTTAAGGAACTTTTTGATGGGAGTCATCCAGTTTGGATCTTCCTCGGTGATTACGTCTTGAACTTCCAATTCATCAATCGATGGAGCCTTCAGCACTTCTACCAACACCTTCTTAGTGAGGTGGGCAAAGGTGAGAGATGCTAGCTTACTTAAGGCATCAGCCTTTTTGTTTTGGGATCTGGGAATTTGTTTGATGCAGCATGTTTGGAAGGTATTCATCAACTCCTTGGATTTTTCCTTATATCTTCTCATGTTGGGTTCTTTGGCAACATAGCTATCGTTTACTTGGCTTGAGACTAGTAATGAATCTGTGAACACTTCAAGCTTTTGGACTTTCATCTCTTTGGCCAGCCTTAAACCGGCGATCAGTGCCTCGTATTCAGCCTCGTTATTGGTGGTCTGAAAATCAAAACGAAGAGCATATGTGAATTCCAACCCTTCTGGGTTGATCAAAATTAGCCCAGCCCCTGACCCTTCAACGCTTGAAGCTCCGTTGGTAAAAAGCTTCCAGGCTTCAGGGTTGGAGGGTTCAGTGGTGGTAGTGTTTACTTCATTGATTATTTGGTTCGGGACTTCCACGATGAAGTCAGCCAAGACTTGGGCTTTGATAGCTTTTCGTGGGACGTAGGTGATGTTGTGTTCACCTAGTTCTACTGCCCATTTTGCCAACCTTCCTGAGTTTTCTGGTTTTTTAAGCATATTCTTAATAGGTTGGTCAGTGACCACTTGTATAGGATGTGCTTGGAAATACCTCCGAAGCCTTCTAGCCGTTTGAACTAGAGCTAGGGCAAGCTTTTCAAGGGGAGGATATTTGGTCTCAGCCAATTTGAAAGTTTGCTGAAGAAATAAACAGGTACCTGAGCCGTGTCCCGTTCGATGGTGAGGACTGCACTTATAGCCTCTTCAGCGATTGATAGATAGACTGAAATTAATTCTCCCATTTCCGGAGCTGCAATGTCTGGCAAGGAAGCAAGATGTTGTTTCATCTGGTTGAAGGCTTCCTCAGCTTCATCAGTCCACTTGAAATCCTTCTTATCAGAACAATATTTGAGTGTTTTGTAGAAGGGTAGGGACCTTTCAGCCAGCTTGGAGGTGAAATGCTTCAAGGCTGCAAGTTTCCCGTTTAAGCTTTCCACCTCCTTTTTGGTTTTCGGTGGTTTGGTTTCGAGGACAGCTTTTACTTTGTTTGGGTTAGCCTTGATGCTTTGTTTCCCGACAATGTGACCCAGGAATTTTCCTTCTTCAAATCCAAATGAGCATTTTTCAGGGTTAAGTTTCATGTTAACCTTTCTGAGATTCTTGAAAGTTTCTTGGATGTCGTCAAGCATTTGATACTCCGTCTTACTTTTGATTACCAAGTCATCGACGTATGCTTCCAGGTTTTTTACCAATCTGGCTTGCAAAGGCTTTGTCTACTAGATGTTGGTAGGTTGCTCCAGCGTTCTTAAGTCCAAAGGGCATCTTCTTGTAGCAGAAGATTCCTTTATCAGTGTGGAACGTCGTCTTCTCTTCGTCTTCTTCTTTCATGAGTATTTGGTGATACCCTTTGTAAGCATCAAGAAAGCATTTGAAAGGGTAACCGGTGAGCGAGTCAACCTTGAGATCGATTTCCGGTAGTGGATAACAGTCCTTAGGACAAGCTTTGTTGAGATCCTTGAAGTCTATGCACATCCTCCAAGAGTTGTCTGGTTTCTTGACCATAACCGGGTTTGCAACCCATGATTGGTACTTGACTTCTCGGAGAATGTCGGCCGATACGAGCTTTTCAACCTCCTGGCAGGCAGCCAGGCTTCTCTCGGGTGCTAAGCTTCTTTTCTTTTGGATCACGGGCTTAACATCGGGTGGTATTCTTAACTCATGCTCAGCAATGTTTCGGGGGATCCCTGTCATGTCTTCTAGACACCAAGCGAAGACATCGCTGTAATGTGTTAACAACTTTTCCAGATAAGAGAGAGTTTCCTGTGAAAGGCTTGGATTGACCCTTATTATTTGTTCAGGGTACTTAGGATTTATGATTAGCCTTTGCTTGTCTTCTTCACTTCTGGGACTTTCACCTTCAACCAGGTAGGCCTCTTGAGAGGGTTGAAGGGTTGCTATCCCCCTCTCAGTTGGAAATTTTACTGTGCCATGTCCAACAGATACGGCCATGTAGAAGGCACACTGTCCTGGTCTTCCTATGATCACATCATAGTTTGAAGATATGTTGATAACCACAAAGGTGAGTGGCTGGATTCTTTCCTTCTGACCTTCGTTAAAACGAACATCTAGTGTCAGCTGCCCTAAAGGCTTGAGGGGGATATCAGCAATACCTTTTATGGAGGTTCCAGAGGGTTGAAGCCTTGAACGTTCTTCATTACTCAAGCGGTTGAAGAACTTCTCGAACATGATTTCAGTGGCCGCCCCAGTGTTTATGTATGCCCTATATGTTTTCAACGTTCCCACAGTAGCTTCTACAACAAGAGGGCTTGAAAGAGGGTCTTTTTCTGTTGGGCGAAAGTAAACACACTGAAGCTCCCAAGCTTCCAACCGATGTCTTTTATGAGGAACCCTTTCATCAGAGTCCACCATATTAACTTCCTTACCCTTTCCTTCAGCCATTTTGTCCCGAACCCCTTTTACCAAATGAGCGAGTTCCCCGTACTTAACAGCCTCTTCAATTCTTTTCTTGAGCTGGAAGCAGTCATTGGTGTGGTGACCCTTTTCTTCATGGAACTCATAATACTGTGTGGAGTTCTCATTTTTCCTGCTTTTGGGGAGAGGCCTAGGAGGCCTAAAGTTCTGCTTGACTTCTTCTGTTGCAAGGATTTCTTGAGGAGTCTTTGTGAGGGGTGTGAAGCTCATGCCTTTCTCCCTGGTTGGAGGGTTCCGACCTTCAGACCTTCGATGGTCTGAACCCTTCTGTCGTCTGTCATAAGAGTTATAGTTCCCTCTTTTTCTGGCTGGGCTGTTACTTCGCCAACTAGACCCTCTTTTCCTTTGTTCTTTAATATCAACTGCCTCCTCTCCCCGAATATGGGCTTCTGCCCTTTCGAGAGTTTCTTCCAAGGTCTTGGGCAGGGATTTGTTGAAATCTCTTGTGAGATATTTCGAGGTGATAGCGTTCATGAAACCGGCTACCCTCATTTTTTCATCTGCCCCTACATAGGTCAGACCTTCCTTCTTGTATCGTTCAATAAACTCGTGAAGACTTTCATTGTCACGTTGTTTTATTTGAAAAATCACTGTCGCATCTTTGACATATCGTCTTTATTGGGAGAAGTTGGCTAGGAAACCCTTGCTAAGATCATCGAAGCTTCAAATGCTTCGAGCAGGTAAATCGTTGAACCAGATCCTGGCAGATCCGATAAGGGTTTGCATGAACATTAGACAACAGTCAGCATTTGACCACTTCTCAATCCTTGTTGCACCGGTGAAGATTTGAAGATGGTCCTCTGGGTCCTCAGACCCATCATACGTTCTGATGTGGGACGGCATCTTGATCTTTGTTTGAAAATCATAATCGGCTATTTGCTGTGAAAAACATGAAAGGTTACTTGGCTTATAGGGTTTGGCCAAGTCTTCTTCGACCCCTACTCCCGTGTTAATGCCATTGCTGTTGTTTCTTTGAGTGGCTAGCACTTGATTGATGAAGTGTTGCCACAGGAAGCTGGCCATCATCTGGGTCATCATCTGGGACATAGGGTTGAAGCCTTGGAGGCTTCCAGGTGCAACTGGGCAGTTAACTCCAAGGGGGTGCTCATAACTGCACTTCGTGCCAATGGAAGCACTGATAGGGCTTTCTCCCACGAAGTTGTTGTAGAGGTTGGAAGGCTTATCACTAGGGATTGCAGGAGCTGATCTAGGGTCAGCTCGTGGCCCAGAGGAGCACCACTCATAACTGGTTGAGATGAAAAGAGATGATGTATTGTAGGGTTTGCCATTTTAGACAAATATGGAACAGGATTTGGAGGATTACTGGGGCCAGCCTCATTCCTGGTTGTAAAGGGTGGAATGGGAGGTCCGGGAGACAGTGTTGGTTCAGGCTCATCATAGTCTAGACGAATCCTCACTCCCTTATCCTTTTCTTTGTTCACATACTGGTTAAGGAGAGACCTCAACTCAAGGAAATTGTTGGCAACCCCCTCGGGGGTAAGTTCAATACGCGTTGGAGTGTCAGTGACGCCACCATTAGGGGAAGGAACTCTGGATCTGGAAGGAGTTGGAGTGTTAAAGGTAAGAAACTCGGGTGTGCTCCCCGGAGTTGAGAAAGAGGTTGGTATAGCCACATGAGCTTGGCTGCTACCCGGGGTTGAAGTGTTTGGAACCTGATTTACTTCACCCGGGGATTCACTTTCAGACATGGTGATTTCAAGAGAAAAGAGCTACACTACTAGGTCTTTTTGAGGAGAAATAGCGGCGTGGCCCTACGGTGGGCGTCAACTTGTTGATGCAACAAATAATAGACCAAGGGTAGTAGCGGGGATGGTTAGGCAAAAGGGTTAAAGGGTTTAACCTTGCCTAACGCAGGTCGTGGGGTCCCCCCACGTTTGCAAGACGTGGAAGGAGGTTCACTAGTTTATTTTTGTTGTTTGCTAAGGATCCTTCTCTGAAATGTGTTCAGATTCGGATGAAGAAACAAATAGAATATGTGTGAGTTGGATGTGAAAGGGAGTAACTTGCATGAAGCAAGTACACTAGGTGAATGACCAGAGTTTAAGGAAACAGGTCTGGTCCAGAATGTCCCAACTCAGTAAATGAAGTGTCAATTATATAGGAGAAGACATCTCCCAAAGAGGCATTCATTTGACTAGTGACCTAGCTTGCAGCGAGGGGCTTGCCCTTTCGGGGGTTGAAGCCTTTTGACCCCTGGATAATAACATGTGCTCTGCAGACCTGCGTTGCTTTTGCGGCTGTGGTTGGTGAAGCAATCCCTGGATGTGACTGGCTATTGTTTCCGCATTGCTTTTCCCCACTCCACAGCTTTTTCAACCTTCGAACCATTTAAGCTTTCAGTCGTTTATGTACTTAAGTCATTTTATTTCATCTTGGGCTACCCCGTCATCAAATATATACAGATACAAATTAAGATCCAGAAATGGGGAAAATATCGTTTGGAAAAAAGACAAGAAATGATACTTGAAAACCACATGTCAATACATATGACAGTACATTACATGGTGATGGTGTCTCTACGTATCCATAAATTCATCTTTTTCTACTACACAAATTATATAAGTGTTCAAAATTATTCAATAATATTACAATGAATAAATACATAATTAAAATAAAAATAATTCATAATACTACAACAAATAAATACTTAATTTAAATAAATAACTCACTTGAATATTTTTAATAATCACTACACTTAGTTAAAAAAACAAATAGATAAAAGTAGCAAAAAAAATTGAAAAATAAATAATTAAGTAAACAAGAAAAAACTTCAAAATAAGCAAATGTTAGTTAACATTTCATGTAAATAGAAACTTACAAAATAAAGCAACTTTGAGTGAGACAGGGCACTCGGCAATAGTAAAGGGGATGGGGAATTGTCGACTGCAGTGGCGGAAGAAGGTCCGGTGGTGATGTCCGAAGTAGTGGAATTGCTATGTGGTTGTGTGAAGCGGAAAGAGCGACTAGGATCTTTGGATGAAACCTACGTGTAAGGTTTTTAGTGTTAGAGATTGTACTGTAACGTGCCCCCAAAATATAGTTTTGGCTATGTTGTACTAGAGTCGCACTAGTTGTGACTTACGAGTTTTGTGTCTTCCGTTTTTTTTTTTCAATTGCTTTCGCTTCAATAAATGTAAATGGTTTTGTGATTTTTCATGGATAATGAATATAATTTTTGTGCTGGTATGATGGTACTTTGAATAGTTTGGTTGATACTTGATCCAGATGACCTTGATCCAACATAAACGTTGTTGCTCTAAAATCAAGGTTGTTATGAACATCCATGTAGGCAGGGATTATTATGGGGCCTACCCCCAAGGTAACGACAACCAAATGTACATGGAGTACCTTTGCACGTAGCAAAACGTACCCGGGCACGTAGCCAAATGTATATGACACGTACCACGACATTTACACAACTGTAGGTGGGGCGTACCGCACACAACCAAATTTAAGTGGGATATACCTTGACACGTAGCCAAAATGCATATGACATGCATATACTATGGCATGTTGCCAAGTGTATGTGAGACATACTTTAACATGTTAGAATATACATGGGACGTACCCTAGCACGTAGCCTAAAGCATTTGAGCCGTACTTTGGCACATAACCGAATGCACATAGGACATACCATAACACACAATCGAATGCATACGAGGACGTACCTTGGCACATACTCGAATGTATGTGGGGTATACCCTGATACATAACTAAATCTATTTGGAACACACCCACACACAAAGCTAGTGGAGTGCACCTAGACATGTTTGGGGGTGTGTTCCTGTGTTGTGGAGTGTGTCCAAACTCATAGGGCATTCCTAGAGGCTATGGAGTGTATCTGAACATCGTAACACATGCCTAGTCACTGCGTTGTGTGTACGAACTTCTTAGAACATGTCTAAATGTTATAGTGTGTTCATGTGATATGGAGTGTGCTCGAACATCATAGGACATGTCTGGCGCTGTGGAATGCGTCCACATGCGTGTCAAGATACACATCTTGATGTATTGTCCGACATCATATATAATCAATAGTTTGCTTGTCATAAGCATGATAATAGTATTATATCTTTATGGTGCTTCACATGTAGTTATGTAAGGGGATATTAGTGGAGCCAAACAATTCCAGGTAGGTGAGGACAAAGATAGTGACAATGATGATATACCAACTAAAACTATAACCAATGGTCAATACACAATGAAATGTGAGGCACCACTTATTTGGTTTCTTGACAAGGAGCTTAATTTGTCAACAACAAACCAACGGATCTATCTTGATGAACATGTCAGGCACTGATCCATCTTGGATGAAGTTGAAACTATAGATAAGTTGTTAGAATGGACCCAAGTTAGGAGCCTCTGGAACCACTCTCCAAAGTCAAGTAAAAATCTTTCATACATGTAGATGTATAGCATGCATTTAGTGTGTGTGTGTAAGGCTTATGCAATGGAAGTAAGACTGTAACCACTAACCAAACATTATATATGTTAAGTGTGGAGAGAAAGATGAAGGGTCAAGGGAGCCGGAGAGTATAAATGCAGTCATCATCCTTTATATGAATTACGAAAGGAGTGGCCTAAGTTTGGATCGGCCCAACCCGAACACTAGCCCCATAGATGGTACCTTTACAAGTCTTCCAGTAATCCAGTCTAGTGTGTTAATAGTTTTGAGCAAGTTATGCTAGACTAATACAGTATTAGTAATACTACTAGTCAACTTTATGCCTTCAATTTCTTTCAATTGCTTTTGCTTCATCGAACACAACTGGTTCCGTAATCTCTCATCAACTTTAGAGAGGAATATAACTTTTGTGCCAATATAAGTGGACTTTATTTGGTTCGGATGATACTGACCCACCCGGATAACCTCTCAAAGCGTGATCAAACCCCTTTGCGTGTGAAAAGAGGCGACACTGACCTTTATTATTATTCTTTTTGTAAAAAAGAAATTGGCATTGTGGTTCTTGATTTTTCTCATGGGTTATTGGATGGTGAGAAACCGACCCACCCAAAGTTATGTGGTTTTGATACAAGTAGGATGCATGGTCCTTAATTAGTGCTCATATAATGCATGCTAGGGGTCTTCGTCAGTTCAAATTTCGGGTTCCCAATTCAGTTTCCTCTGATTTTTTCCGGTCAAACCAAAAACCGAACCAGAGAGATACTTAACCTCCCCCTCTCGCTCACTCTCACACATATAAAAGAGTGAATATATGTATAATAATATAGAGCACTGGCTTGTGTAGTTATTAGAAGAAAACACGAGGATTAATACCAACAAACAGGTTCATAAGGATAGCAGCATACAAACAAAGAAAAAAAAGGTCCAACCCAAATCAACCGTATGATGCAACAGTATAACAAGACAAGAAAAGAAAAAGAAAACATGGTAGTTTATATACAATCTAATTAATGTCACAACCACTGGTAACTTGGTATAGAGTTTGTTTTAGTTATGCGTATCCACTGGATAACAAACAATATTAACTAATTTGCAACAAAATGGTACCTGGAATCCACATAGCTCTCAACATCCCACAGAAACGAACCAAACGTAACAGCCTCCAACACAAGCCTCCTCAACCCACCAAAGCTGATCTTAATAACTTCATCTTTAGAGGAATCAACCGTTCCTTCAGGCGTAATCACAATCTCGGGTTTACCAAACAACGCTTCCGTGTGTTTCTCAATAATACTAACCGCTTCTTTTGATCTAATCGTGGCGTACCTTTGAAGCGATTCAGCATCGAATGACATCACATAGTTTCTCAACCGAGACGATTTCAAAGCCTGACCAAAACCGCCCGTGTTGGGGACTTCTGCCCAAGAAGTGACTTCCGGGTGACTCGATGGGACCCGCTCATCTCCCGAGGCTTGCTGTTGAATATTACTGTCAGCCCTGTCGATACCTTCTGGAAGGACTTTTGTGCTTTTCTCAAGTTGGAAGCGTTGGTCAACTCGTTTGAGGAAGTAACCGTACATCACGGAAGCAGCGTACACCTGGCCGACTCTCAGTTTGCTGATCTCAGCAATCGATGAAGCGTCACCTGCACGGTTCCCGAGAATTAGCGCCAAGTGATTTTGAATCATTTCTAGAGCTTCTGGGGAGTGGAGTAGTTCCAGCTTGTCGTCCTGTGCGGGCGATGTGGGAGGTGAGGGTGTTACAGACGGAACTAAAGAAACATTGGCATCCATGAATTTTTGCACCACTAAAGCGTATAAAATCTCCTCAAGAGCCTTCTTTCTTTCGTTAGCTTTCACCTCAGCTATCCTCCTACAAGTGTTCTGGATTATTAGATGGATGCAAAATTGAGAAATAATATTTTGTTTTTTACTCACTTGTATAAGACAAGATCAGTGGTTTCAGTGGAAGGTTCTTCGTTTTGTTCCTGAGCATCACGATCAGTTTGAAGCTGTTCGAGCTGTTGATCAACGGCCGCTGGTACCAAATGCGGGTGGCTAACCAAAATCTGAGTAAGAAACTGCCCGATTGGTGACTCGAGTTGAAGCGGAGCGATTGGGGCAGTAGGTCCCGCGGAATCAGAAGATGATGAGGCTTTGATTGCACTTCTCTTCTTATGACTTTGAAATGATACACTTTTGAGTCCTACTCTGGGATGAGAAAACGAAAGAAATCCCTGCTGACCCAACCGATCAACGAAAAACGTTAGAACACATATCCAATAACACTGAGGAAAGTATTCAACAAGAAAAACAAAAGCATATGACAATTAAAACATATGCAGTAATTCGCATCCAGTTTATGTCGTTATAGATCATAGGGAGTTTAGGATAATAGTTATTCAGGTTAAGTAGATGATTATGGGACTAAAAAAGTATTTAACTCTATATTTGTATATTTAATATTGCACTTCTCTTCTTTTTTCTCACCCTTTCAATTTTGACTTTCTGAGTGCAGTTGTGCACCAATACCATCCATGAAATTCAATCAAAAAAGAATAAATACCGGAAAAAGCATAACTTTTTTGAGAATCTTAGTAAAAGGGTTCTACATATGGAGACAATTAATCAAACCACTCTAGATCAGAAAACCCCCACTTTTTAAAAAATTAAAAGATTACCTAACAATAACATACAAAAAATATGATTTAACTTATTGAAAGCATCATCACCTGTTCATCTCTAACAAAAAATTAGTCAACTTAACCTCAGACCATGCTTCATACATACATAATAACCATCTTCAACTACAAAATCAAACTATGTTCATTACTTTATTTAAGTTTTTCTTTCAACAGACTCTTATTTGACCCGGTCAAAGGTATCCATAATTCAAACTTAAAAAAAAACTAAACAATTTAGCTTAAATTAATAACTCCAAGCCCTAATTTACAATTCACCGAACATATATCTCATCAAATTCCACTAACAAATCAAAACAAGATTATAACTTGACACATATCCAAACAGTACATAACATAAAAAAACTAAAATTCATCTAACAGATCCATTCAATTCACATAAAAATTCAATTTATCTTAAAACATGAAATTACCTTATTGGAAACAGTAACAAACGCGAGAGATCCACTGCGGGAACGAGCATAATCGGTTCTATTGGATGATCTAACGCAAGTACTGAAAGAAGATCGAAGAGCAGTAGCTGTTTCCATCTCCGATCGAATAATAATAATCAGAAACCCTAGATGCGTAAATTAGTTCTAACGTTGACGAATTTGTAATGGTTTTGAAGATTGATAAGAGGTAGGTAGAGACAAAATGACAAGAAGATATTGAGTTATGGAGTAACGAGATAATGATATTATTAGGTGAAGATTGAAGGAAACTATTATTTATAGTGGTTCATGTTCATGTGAAAATGTTATTTTAAAGAAGTTGTAGTTTAGGCCCCTTGACTATTACAGTAGTAGTAGATGTAACCCATGTTGTTACTTTTGAATATTAGTCAATCATATATTTTATATTTATTGTCTCTACTTTAATGGTACACAACTACACATGATCTTACGTAATTGCAACCTCCCAATATGTTACCTATCTATATCGTATATGGTATGAATATGTTAGGGGTTTGTCTTCATAAGGATATAATGTGTTAACGAACTGTTTATGAACACTTATCGAACAAGATTTTATGTTTGTGTTCGTTCATTAAGGATATTAATGTGTTCATAAACACAAATGGACAAAAGGAAAGTTGGCGAAGGCGGTTGGGTCTAGAAATGGATGGCAGAGGGAGCAACGTTGGTACTTGAAGTCTTAATAGGGAACAAAGGTCGATGTATTCATCCATGTTGTGAATAATAAGGAAGGAAAGAGGAATGATGCAAAAACAAGGTAGGAATAAGATTTCATGTTTTAATTGTTAGGGTAATAAATGAAATATTATAAAAAAAGTTTACATATAATAAATAAATATACAAAAATCTTTCATGAAGAACATAAATAAATGAATATGAACGAATGAACATTCATGAACGCATTATCGAACATTCTCGAACGAACGAGATCTCTGTTCATGTTCGTTCATTTAACTAATCGAACGGAATTTCTTGTTCATGTCCGTTCATTTATTAAGCGAACAAACGTAAGCGAACTTGCTGCCAAACTTTGTCATCAAATCATATGTTACATATTCTAGATTTTTGTTTGAATAATTGATTTTTTTGCAGTTTGCATACCTTCATGCAATTCTTGTTATCTAACTTTTTGGTGGTGTAATATGCACATCATCAAACATATTCTTCATTAAAGAAGACGCTTTTAACATCTACTCGTAAGTCGTAACATATAATAGTTGTAGTATATTTATATGAAACTATGGCTACTAGAATTCTTTTTAAACTTGGTTTAGTAAAAAAAAATAATTTATTCAAATTAACCATTTCATTTCATTATTGGTCTCTTAACACTAATAACGTCATATTTCCATTGAACTTTTTACAAATACGAACTAAAGAAATGGGAGCATGAGCATGAGACAATCAGGTTTGGGGCTAAAACTAAACAAAAAATTGTATTTGGAACGAAAGGCAAAATAAGGTTCTCAATAAACAAGACTACACGTTGATAAATAGTTCAAGGACTAGATTATAAATTACATAAAAACTGAAATCCATCAATGGTCAAATAGCTTGAGGACTAAACTGTAAATAATACCGTCCACAATTTAGTTTAGCACTTCGCAAAGGAAAATAAAAAATATACTTTGTGTTAAGTTGCCTTAAATATATCAACATATTTTACTTTAATAATGAATCAATAAGTCATATTAAGGGAACAAAATCAACATATTTTACTTTAATAATGAATCAATAAGTCATATTAAGGGAACAAAATATATTATATAAAACCATAGTCTTCTCTTGACTTTTGAAGGCTTATTTTCACTGATAATTTTCTTTTTTAACAAATTGAGATCATTGTGGCTCATGCTTGATTTTATTTGTATTTATAATATAATTGATTGATATATACTAAACAAACGTTATAATTTATGAAACCTAAATTTGTTGTTACATTAATTTTTTTAAAAGTTGTAATTTTATAATAAAACCTTTAGGAAATAATTTTATAATAAAACCTTTAGTTGTAATTTTATAATAAAACCATTAGGAGATTACATAATAGTGACGGATAAATGGGCAATAAGCTGCGTCGCAACTCTCTTTTAAATTGCAACACCTATCCTACCTAATAAATAAAACGTAGAATAAGATAATAAAAATACAACAAAACATTATTTAAAAAAAAATATCTATATGTAAATCGATGAAATATCAATATATAATCGTGTGACCATTCATGAGGCTGCATGGTGTGATACGCGTCCAAGTTTAAACGGGACGGTTGCGTGTGTGGCTCTTGAAGGTTCTAGTATCGTCTAGGTTGGCTCTTGTTTTTTTGTGGTGAGTGCAAATAGTTACGAAATCATTTTTTGTTCCTGCATCTCAAATATCCACGTGGAGCTATCGATTAGAAATAATAACGTTTGAATATTCAATTCAGTACACATATTTGACTTTTTGTTTAGTATTTTGTTACAAAAAATATATAACTATACCCAAATATTGTTTATAAAAATAACGTACCAATATATTACGATCTAGACTCCCATATTTGCACCAATATTTTTCAGGATGACAATATTTTTAGAGAAAATTACAAAAACTAGTGATCACGCCCTCTTTAAAAACTAGTCATCTCAAACGTCTTGAAACGACATTTCAAGCACCTAAAACACTTTTGGAGCGACGTCACTGATACCCAATAAAAAATGAACATGTGACGTTTTCAAAAGTTGCAAGTGGGGTCCCAAACACATGGTGATATTGAAATGTCTAGGAGGTCTGCGTCAGCAGGAGCAACAAGTCAAGTTCATCTCAATCGCCAGAACGCCAGTAACAAGTAAAGTTCATCTCAATACCTACAAGGCATTAAAAACAGAAATAATCTCAATCATTTAACCAGTCACAAAATGAAACCATAGTATTTTCAAAAGTTGCAAGTGAGGTCAAATGAACTCGCCGGAAGTCAGCAACTCACCGGAGACGACCTCAACTCGTCGGGGGTACAATTGAAACTCGCCGAAGAAGTCTGCAACTTGTCGGAGACGCACCAGCTTCTACAAGTCCTTCCAAACGTTTCAAGTGCTTGAACTCGTTGGAAGTCAGCAACTCGCTGGAGAAGTCTGCAACTTCTCAGAGACGCTTCAACTTCTACAATAGAATGTATACAAGAACACATGGAAAGGTGTCTAATTCTTGCCTAAACAACAACTTTCAGACCTTGTAAAGGCCATGGATGCAATGAGGACAACTCTATAAAAATTAAAAAGAATAAGCATGCCTCGCTAACGAACACAAATCTAACAACTTCATAAAAGAATAAACCTGGATCGCAAACCAACACAAACCCAAAAAAAGTTACAAACTACCAAGACCGTCATATTCATAATTGTAACATTTCTATATTAATATTACATATCTTTATACACATCGTCATATTAATATTACAAATCTTTATACACATCATCCTTGTAAAGCATACCAAATATACTAATCAATATTCAAAACGTACATTGTCTTAAAGAAAACCCTTGGAAAATTAAACACAAGATTTTTACCTCTTATCATACTTACATGAAATATTTCATTTTTGTCATCTTACAAGGTTCTCATTTCAACAACTTTTCTGAAAACTAAGTGTTCCGTAAAAACAATTAGTAGATTAACACACAAAACATGATGTAACATAATATATTAACGGGGTAGGGGTGCTTCACTTTCCATCACTCATCACACCTAGTCATTGTCCTTCACGTTATTGAGCATGATTCTATCACTAGTGATGTATTTTAGTAGGGGTGCCCATCACTAGTGATGTTTTTTTAATTATAAATTAACAACAACAATTTTATTTAAATAAAAATTACATTAAAAAAATTCTAAACTACAAAGTAAAAAAAAAAACTAAACATTGCAAATTAAAAAAAACCTAAAAAAAATCTACGGCATCGCCCAACCCCACTTTTCATATATTTCGCGTTTGCGTTAAAGTATGATCGACTTAAAGAGTTCGTCAAGAGTGTTGTGTGGTTGTACCAAGACGTTTAAATCACTATTTTTTCATTTTGGTCAAGTGTTTAAAGCCACAAGTTTTTCTGTTCTTTCCTTGGATTCGGCCATTTCCATCAATTTAGCCGCTTTGAATTCGGTAATGGAGCCCGTCATCGCTTCCTTTCCTCTACTTGACGAATCACCACTTTTCTTGAGATGCGGCCTTGTGGGTGTATCATCTTGTTCGGGTTCGTCGATCAGATTCATTTTGGGCATGTCGCTGGACTCGGAAGTAGTGTAGTTCCCAGACTCGGAAGTTTTTGATTTTTTGGAACCTCCTCTTTTCTTTGGAGCCATCAACCCATCCATGTCGACCAACGCAACCGGTACCCATTTCGAGTGATGTCTCGCAACCTCCCATGACACCAAGTGTGGAAAAGATTTATGCTTGTATTTCTTGCAATACTCTTCTAGGGCGTTTTTTATGATAGCCGTCTCGCTCGCTCCGCTTTGTGAATTTCGGGTCTACAAAAAATGCAAAGAACACTATTTTATAACAAGATAAAAAAATAACAAAATATAGTAACAACTTAAAAAAAAAGTTACCAATTGAATGAAACAAGCGTTAAATTTACTCATTTTTTTGGTCAAATCTCCCCACTTTAAAGTCATTTGATTCGTGTTGCGTTCGGTCGAACCGGGAAGTGGTGGACCTACCTTATAATAAGGGGTAGCCTCCGCTACCCCTTGACGATCCGATGGTGATGTAATTTTGGAAAAAAATGATATTTTTTGACCTTTTTTCGATTTTGTTACGCCGTTTTTTTAAACGTTACTCCTATATAAGAATTTTCTAGATCCGCTACTACATCCACTCCTAATAAAAACCTGCTTTAAGTCTAATGATCATTGATGACCCTTATCCTTAACTATTCAAAATAAAAAGTTGGACACATGGTCTATGAGTATGCGGTTATCTATTATTAAGTGCATGACTAGTAAGATGTTTGAACCAGTGGCGGACCTAGGAATTTTTTCATGGGGGTGCGGAACATTTTTAAAGATTTTAGGCCCCAAGGTATATAAGTAAAAATATTGGTTCGTATCGGGTCGGTTCGAGTCGGGTCGGGTCGGTTCGAGTCGGGTCGGGTCGGGTCATATGAAACAAAAGAACATCAAACGAAAATGGTTGATATGGTCCTCTTAGTAGATATGCCCTTCTAATCTCATCTCGTTGATTCACGTTATATGATTCAATCGGCTTGCGATTATAAGGATCCGAAGGAAGAGTATCCACATCAACGAAATCGGAAGATGTATCAACTTTCCTCTTGAGAAATCGCGCCATAACGTCCCTACTCATGGTTCCTATCGGCTATCACAAACAAATTGATCTATAAGTTCATGGCTCCATAACATATTACATAATGTATCAAGTATTCAAACACTAGAAATCATAATGTAAATCACACTAAAATTCATCTAAACATCATATACACCATTAAAAAAAACCTAAACATCTCGTATATGACCCACCATAAAAAAGACAAAATATCATCATCATCACTAACAAAATATAAATATATAACCTACCACAAAATAAAATATCATCACTAACAAGCACATGTCTCCTGCCATCAAAAAATCACTTCCGGTGGCTACCGGTTCCGTCCCACCCCACCAAAAATCAACCAAAAAATCATCAAAAATAACAAAGAAAATTACCCGTGTTCGATCGACGGTGGTATGATGGCTGATTACGGTGGTATGCGGCTGCTGTTGTCGCTGATGTTCTGATCGCTGGCGTGCGTGCAGGGATGATAGAGAGCGGGAGAGAATATGTAAGGGTTTTGGGCTTGTATATTTTATTTTAGTTTGAAATATTGTTAATTTGTTGGGTTTGTGTATTAGGCTAAGACTTAGTAGTGGGCTAGTTAAAGGTATTGGGTATTTGAGTTTAGTTATTTAGGTATTAAAAGTTATATAATTTAGGTAGTGTTTTTAAAAAAATAAGAGTTTACTAAAAAAAATTTAAAATATAAATTGATAACACTTTTTACCTAAGGGGAGCGGACAAAAAATTCCAAGGGGTGCGTACGGAAAATTCCAAGGGGTGCGGACGGAAAATTTCAAGGGGTGCGGACGGGATTTTCGACGGAACTTAACACTAAATTTTTTTTTCCCGGGGGTGCGCCCGCCCACCTTCGGCACTCCTTAAGTCCGCCCTTGGTTTGAACCATTAAGAGCCTCATTAAAAGGTAAACAAACAGTCCCTAGGTAGTGATCATAACAACGAGGACAATAAAGTAGAAAGAACAAAAAAATGATATCTCATTAAAAGTTCACGTGCACTATGAAAAAAGCATGTTAAAATATTAACTCAACAAAGCCGCATACAAAAAACATTGCAAAAAATGTATAAAGAAAATGTTAATTAAACTTTGAATATCAATCCGCTATTAACTCTTAATCGTAAATTTAAAAGGTTTGTTTGGTTTCAATAAAAACCTCACAATAACCTCAAATCCTCAATTACCTCCCATTTCATTAAAAGGTTTTCAAACTTTTAACCATTTTTTTTATTGACACGAAGCATCCAATCCAAAGAGCTTAAGGTGTTCTTTGTTTTTAAGACATCTGTAGACATCTGTAGAAGAAAAAGTAGATCAAATCTCTGCAGTCTGTAATAAAAGGACTGTTTGTTTTTTAACGTATGTAGACTTCTAAAATAAACTGGTGGTGATGTATGAACGGTGGTGGTGGACAATGATGGTGGTAGACGGTGGTGGTGGTGGTGATGGACGATGGTGGTGGTGATGGACGATGGTGGTGGTGATGGACGATGGACGGTGGTGGTGGTGATGGATGGTGGTGGACGCCTGGACGGTGGTGGTGGTGGTGATGGACAGTGGTGGTGTTTAACCCTTTGCAGACCTTAGAAGGTTATAGAAGTGTTTGGGACAAGTCTGCACCAAGAAGAGCTCGAGCAGACTTTTTTTAATGAAACGTCTTAAGAAAAACAAACAGTCTGTGTGGCACAGATAGAAGAGCCTACGCAAAGCTTTTCAGAAAAAATAAACGACACCTAAATTTTATTCGAACCTAAAACATCTTCAATAAACTCTAGATATTCAAATTTAAACTATTTGTTTTTTTATTATCTCATTAGACTCAGGGCATTAAACGTTTTGATTTTGGACTTAAGTGGTTAAAACCACTAAACCACATTGACTCAAAAAGTAATTTACTCTTGTTTTTGTGACAGCTAGTAACGACGGTAGAGATGATGATCGCGTTGGTTACGACAAGCTTTAGGTGACGGTGACAATGGTGAGAGTGTCGGTGTCAGTGACAAAAGGTATATTGGACGACATATACTAATGAGATATGGTGTTGAGTGATGGTAATATATTTTTATGAGGGTGATTTACACAAAATAAGTTAATTTAAACAGTTGAAACGGGTGTTTTGAGTGATGGGTTCGTTTTACTTGTAATAACAATTGCCCAAAATTGGGTGTTTAGGTGTGTTTCTACTTTCTAACGTGTAACTTACTAACTTTTAACCAAATCACACCTTTACAAGATTAGGGCAAAATTCCAATTTGTCTTCCCAGAAAGCCATGAATACGCATAAAATCCTCTTCAACTCCAATGTCGTCATCCAAAGATTCTCTCACAGTGGCAATTTCGTCAATCCACTAAAATCCCCCACCCCCTCTTTTCCAACCACTTGTCAAAAATACCAACCCATCTCCGCGTCAGCGCCACCAGCAGCCACCACCGCCCGCCACCACTTTCACACCTACTCCTCCTCTTCTCACATGGCTGCTCCTACTTCCGATGACGATCGCATCTCCCGAATTACATCAGCAATTCGCGTCATTCCAGACTTTCCCAAGCCAGGTACGAAGATCAACTCGAATTAGGATCATGACCGTTGATTTTAGCTGATTGAGGTGTTTTCGTTTTGGTGTTTAGGGATTTTGTTTCAGGATATTACGACGTTGTTGCTTGATCCGGTAGCTTTTAAGGATACGATTGATCTGTTCGTTGAGCGGTATAAAGATAAGGATATCTCGGTTGTTGCTGGTAAAATCTCTCGTTTGACTTTTTGTTATGGCCTTTTGACTTTTGTTTGTTTTGAAAGTTTTAGGAGTTATTAGTAGCTATAGTTGATACATATGAAAAGACAAGATCTGTAAAATTTTATAAAAAATGGATAAACTAATGGTTGTTTACAGTTTTTTTTTTAATTTTTTTTATAAGCCTGGGATCTCTGAATTATCATATCTGTTGAAAACTACTGACAAATAGAGAAATGCAATTTTTCTTTAGGGTTCATGCTTACCAACTTATTATCTGAAATTTGACATCTGAACAATTTAGGATTTGCTCCTTTTCTTAATTTGTGTTACCTTTGACGTTTTTTCTTGGGATGCGTCACCTTTGCAATGACATTCATGACCAAGAATTGTTCACAAAACGTGCGTTATCCTTGTCGATGAGCTGACTTGTTGAGAAGGCTTTAATAGTGTTTTCTGTAATAAGTAGTAACTAATAAGTAGTAACTAATCTTTTGCAATACAGCTTTTATTTATGTTTCTTTTGCTGTTAACGTGGAATTGAGAAACTTGAAATGTTCTTTGGAGTTGTAACCCGTTACGTTGTTTATTTGACGATTATAAAAATAAATATAGAAATTATTAAGGCACTTTATTGTGTGACAGAATGGGCACTATGGATAATGGATGGCCACTTTGTATGTGTCGGTATGGGCTGATTTGAGTTGTGATAACGCAGGTGTTGAAGCAAGAGGTTTCATATTTGGTCCTCCTATTGCATTGGCCATCGGAGCAAAATTTGTCCCTATGAGAAAACCAAACAAGTTACCCGGTACATCGTTTCTCCCATTCTGTGTTACCTTATTTATGACCTTATATCTTACTGCGTTTATATCCGTCTTGTTGTTTAAGACTCCTAGCAAATAAAACAGAACTAGGTAGCAAGTCGTGACATTTGTTGTACTTTCGTAATGGCTGTATAGAATATCATTGTTTGGCATTTATCCATGCTCGTGTAGATATACGCATAATGTTTAGTAAGTTTGCATATCTCATGCTGATTATTCATTGTTATCTCAGGACCTGTTATATCAGAAGAGTATTCATTGGAGTATGGCAAAGACAAAATTGAGATGCACGTCGGAGCTGTAGAAGCAGGAGATCGTGCTCTCGTAATAGATGATTTAATTGCAACTGGTGGAACCTTGTGTGCTGCAATCAATTTACTTGGTATAATTTTTGTCTTTCTCCCCACCACAAACACACACACGTTTTCTTTATCATTATTTGTTGTTATTAAACTCTCATCTTTCCCATTTCAGAGCGGGTTGGAGCTCATGTAGTCGAGTGTGCTTGTGTTATTGAATTGCCTGAACTGAAGGTACAGCAGCTCTCTATCAACTTAAAATGATCACCTATAATTACTATTTTTTTGACAAAACCACGAAAGTAGCTGTCTTTTTGAGTATGCTATACCTGTATAGCCATGTCGGAAACAAATTATTCATCTAGCCATGTGATGTACGCGATTGAGAGACACACATCTACTTTTATTGTGTACCAGACTTTTTCCCATTAATAATGACTTAAACTAACTTGATATGCAAACCGTATAGTTTCACGTATGCATTGTTATTCGCAATGGTTTCACCTGTGTATTATTAAGCGCATATTGAATAAAAATCTTCAGAGTGAGAAAAAGTAGATACGGGATGAAAGATTCGCGTATCTCATGGCTATATGCTTCAAATTGTTCTTACATGACCATAGACAAAACACACTAAAAAACGGCTACTTTCGTAATTTATTCATAATTGTACTGGGTTTTTATCTTTGTAGTTCGTGAGTATGAAATGGCTTTCAATAATCTATTTATTATATTCCTTGTTTTAGGGTCGGGATCGATTAGGAGACAAGCCGCTGTTTGTCCTCGTCTCGTGAGTCTTATGACTGTGTGGAAATCAAAATGATTTTTAACAAAGAGGTTTATTTGGGTTTATGGAACTAAAATAAAATGTTGATTTACACCTTGCGGGAATCTAAATATGTAATATGTACTCTTGTATACATTACTTGGTGGTGGTGAAGGCAACCTTATTAAGGTTGAAGAACACAACATCATTCTTTTTTCTCATCCCTTAAGTTGTTAAATTATGAAGGATTGTTTTCAAGATAGTTTCTATTATTCACCAAAATACCACAACTCTTGTAAATGTTTTTTTTCTGTTGACTGCAAGAACTGTTACAGAACTCACAATCCTACTAGTTCCATAATAACCAATGAGATCAGATAATACGTAGTTTATGTTGTGAAAACTGGATTTGAATGAGAGACCTCTGTTTTAAGTACTCATCAGTGTCAACTGACGATAAAATTAATTATGTTTTTATTTAAAATAATGTTGATAATATTTTTACATGCTTTAAAAGAGCAATACTTTGTTTTAATATTGTATTGTTACTAGTGTATGCGTGACAAGTAATTGCCGGCTGACATCAAGTCACGTAAATAAAAAAAAAAACATATTTACAATACAATTGTTTTCTGAAAACCTATTAAAAACCCTCATTTTGAGCAAAACTAATTTAAATAAAAAAATTTGATACGTCAAAATATAAGTCAGATGCTTCTTTTTGTCATTTCCCCTCAACCGTAACAAATAATTGTCACTAATATAAGCCTAAATAGCGGCACAAAAACGTGTCTCAAACCAGAGGTGCACATCGAAATTGGTTCCTAAACTGAAACATATCCGATCCAGAATTCGGTTTGAAATGAACCGTACCACAAGTTTGTAATTGGTTTGAGAACTCTTTTGTTAAAATCGGCTAATAAGACCCAAACCAGATAAAAGCTGGTTTCAAACTGAACTAACTGCCTTTCCCCTTATAAACCGGTTTCTAATCCTAACTAGTTTAATACCCGTCCGTTGGACGGGTTACGCTAACAACTTAACAAACAAAGCTAATCTATATTAAGGGTGTTTGAGATTGTTTCTCCTTTTCTTCTTTTCTCTTTTTCCATCTCCTTTTCTTCTTTTCAAACAAAAAAATCCTTCTCAACACATTTTCCAAACACTATAAAAATGATTTATTAACTTTTAAAAAATCAAAAAGTTAAAAGGATCTCAAAATAAGCTAATCCTAAACACCCACATTAAGTGGACACTAATATAAACAACATTACAAACAAAAGCACCATTCTTTAATTTATAAAAGGAAAAACAAACATGAACAGTTTACAACTACAAAACAATATAAAATAAAAGTGATAGAGTGGTAAAACATGAAATGGTGTCATTTTAATGCAAAAGTAAATGACATGCAACATTCAAAGATGGATTACTGCCTCAACTTTTTCCGCTTTTGGATCGTCCTCTTTAACCTCAAAGGTTGCCAAAATATGTTCATGATAAATAAGAGCCAAAATACGTGAAATGTTACGTAAAACGCTTATGTTATCTACCCATTATATCATTATGGTTTTCGAGTTGATCTAGGCCTTAGGCTGTGTGGTATGGGGTACGTCCCCATACCCGTCGAGGACCGGCGCCACCTTCACACCATCCCCCCCCCCCCCCCCCCGGGTCCCTGTCCTCTCCGTCGACATCACGACGTTTGAGACGGTCCACTAAAGGACAAATTTTTGTGAGGAACGATGAGAAATGTGACCATTTGATAAAAAAATATAAAAGTGGTGGGGTAGGATTATCTAGGACTATCCTCCCATTTCCACTAGTTTTGTGGGATGAACCATCCTTGGGAGGACTATGATGTGACGCCTACGTGACGGATCAACCTCCAAGGGAGGATGAGCACCATACCCTCTAGCCTTAGCTTTTGAAAACACGGGACCTTAAAAACAATTAACAAATTGCAAGCGTTTATTATATCGTTGTGGTTTTCGAGTTGATCTAAGCCTTAGCTTTGTAAACACGGGACCTTAAAAACAATTAACAAATTGCAAGTGTTTGATTATTACAATTTACAAATAAAAGATATTGGTTTATTTTAAAGGGAAGTGGGTATAGAATACGGGTCAAATACACAAAACCTAAGATATTTTATATCTATACATCCGGATCCAAGCTTTTCCTTTGTCTCTCTCTCTCTCAGGCGGCCCATCCTCATTATCAAATTCAAAAGATTCTCAGTTAATTAGATATAGAAAGATATGCGAGAGAGACAAAGAAAAGAGGAGCCAGCTGTTGCCGAAAACCGGCCCGCGAGTAGCGTTGTCGGTGAGTGGTTAAGCTAGCTCTGATGGACTCGTATCGTTATCAACAACCTCAATCCATGTTCTTCCACTTCAACAGAGATGGTTTTCGGTGTCGATCCATGGTAGTTTAATGACGGCCACAACGGCGGTTTAGGGTTTTACAAGACGAGATCGGAGATTGTGATGACGGGTTGAGATCCGGTTGGAGACAACGATATCGACGGCGGATACGCGTTGCCAGTGATTATTGTTAGGGTTCCGGGAAAGTTATAATGACAATAAACGGCTGATTCGTTCGGGGTGCTACACTTATATTGACAATGAGGAGATGAAAGATAACGAAGATCCGCCGCTGACATGGATCGGGCAACAGCGGCAGAACGATTTTTGGTTTTATGTTTCGATCGGCGACCATGTCTTCTATTTCCGGATTGTGAATAGAGGTTTGTGATTTTTTTACTTATCTTAGCAACTTATTACGGTTTAACAATTTATATTATTTGTTTTCATATATATTCCTTACAAAATTATATCAGTAAACAAATTTAAATGTGATACTATCTTATTTAAAAAAAAAACAATTACTAATGTTATTTTCTTGATAAACTTATCTACATTTACCTTTTTATAAATTAGAAAAATAACATAATAAAGGAACCTCGTATGCCCTCATACTCTTCAGTAAACTGAAATCTTATTTATACCCTCATCACTAATCTCGCGATGCATTTGGGATTTGTAGAGGCTGCAGGAAATAATGTTAACACCATCACTAGTTTCCTGAAATTTGTAATAAATATAAAATTAGGAAATAATCTAGACACCATCACTATCTCTAAAGTGTCAATATCTTCTTTTATCACACTCTCGTGTCCAATAAGATAAACAATTTAATGCACTTAAGCACTTGAAATAGAAAAAAAAAACGTATTACCTTGTCCCTTAGACCATACAGTGTGGGCATGGAAAAAGGGCGTGGAAGTCCCTTCACGCCGAGAACACCACCCCGTGTATGGCGTGGAGGGCGGCATTGTGGGTGGGCTTGAGGATTTCCACCGGCATGGGGGCAAATGGGTGGATGAGGTGGAGGCTCTTGATTGGTGGGGGTAGTTTAGGTTTGTTTTGATTGGTTGATGCTTATTTTTTTAATTTTTTTTATTCTCTTTCACGCCACTTCCCACGTGTTGCTCAACGCCCTCCCTTCAAGCTCCTCCACACCGTGTGGTCTTAGTGCATTTGAGATTCGTAGGTGCTGAACGTAGGGAAATATCTTTGCACTGTGACTATAGTTTGGAAATCTGTAATAGTCACAAAAAAGGAAACAATCTTGACAATATCACTATCTCAAAAGTGTCACTATATATTTGAAGTTTTAGATTTATCATCTACCTATCATTCATTGGAAATAAATTCTTGTACATTTTACATGTCAAACAAACCAAACAACATTTGAATATTAAATTATAGAAATAAAACGTAAATTTAGTGAACTATTTAATGAAATTTGAAAAAAAAAAACCTCATCACTGTTGCCCGTTTTCGTTCGCATTTGTAGGGATTCAAATGCCGTTCATGTCATCTTCCTGTAACCTTAAAAAATTTAACACTTAGACATGTTTTGTTTCACATGACATGAAAATTTAGCTTTGAGCCATCTTTCATATGCATCTTAACTTTAATCAACTTTACCTTTGGTACATGATTCACACGCATCTTCATTTCATCTGCATCATCTGACATGAAATCTAACAATTATTTTGTAATTTGGGTTTTAAATCTAGTTATGTGCATTGATTCAAGAAGCTACCTTGACAGAACCATAAACTATGGTCTTCATCGTTGGATCCACCTTGAATGTAACAGATTGATGTAAGCTGAAGTTGCATAAATGTTTTTTTACTTATGCTATTTAAAAACAAACTGAAGTATTAAGTATACCATTTCGTGGGAACAACTATGTGAATGGTATCTTCAGGAGACTGTACATTGCAAAAATAACATATGTTAACATTAAACTACAAATAACTAATGTAAAATAATAGATTTAACCTTGACTTGCAGGTTAGACGTTACATCATTTAGTGCCTTTTCGACTACAACTGGTGACTACACAAAGAAATATGAATTAGAAAGTAAGGTATGTATTAATTGCAGATTAAATTAAAATGGATTAGAAAGTACCTTGTCTGATCTGAATTGGTTGCTGTTGATTATTTCAGCACTATTTTGAAGCTTCCGCAGTTAACATAAATTTAGTATTTATAAAAAAACAAAGGCCAATTGAAATAATTATGTTAACCTGCTTCATTTGCATGCCACAGTTTCCAGCATGTTGTTCATCATTCATAACTAAAGGCTTTGGTGGTGACTGGTTCATGCTTGCTGTTTTCAGAAAAGAAAAATGCGAAATGATTCAGTAAGTCTCCTCGTTATATAGACTAATGGGCTGTTTCCTGTTTTTTACAAAATATTATCTGAGAACATGACAAATATTAACAATGCTATAATAGGAATAAAAAAATGTAATCTAAAATTGGTTATAAAAATTGTACTTACCTGAGCCGATTCATATGTAGGTTTACACATTATCGGGCAAACGATGGAAGGAGGAAGAGGAGAGCAAAGATGGAAGGACCCCATGGATGCAACCTGAAAGGAAAAAAAAAGAAACATGAAAGGTGGAGTTGAGAAACAGCCGCAATTCATGGGTAGGTATGAAGCTTACTTTAACATCCTTATCCTTTGTTGCATCTTGAATAGATGAATGTGCTGCTCCATGTCCACCGATTATAATATCCCCAATTAGGTTTAATTAGTTGTAGTTTTTTATGGTCAGTATTGAATATATATAAACATAGATATAACTGCTTATTTGCTAAAAATTAGGAAGGTGGAGAACATGGGCCATTTATTTAGGGTAACTAAAAACTGAATAAAAACTGAATAAAAAACAGTGTATCGACAACATTACCCAAATTTATAGGAGCAGAAAAACTGGACAGAAAAAAATGGGTAGTGGACAGAAAAACTGCTCAAACGTTCAGTTAAATATATGCCAAAAAAATGGATTTAACTGCTGTTCGGTTCAGTTATGTAGGAACATGGACAGAAAAACTGCTCAAACGTGGGATGGTGCTGCTCAGAACTGCTGCTGTTCGGTTCAGTTATGTAGGAACATGGACAGAAACTGCTCAAACGTGGATGGTGCTGCTTAGAACTGATGTCAACAGCGGTTAAAATGAAGAGTTTATACGGCCCAGATTTAATCTTAGCATGATCGAACGGATGATATTGATTTCAAAGGTAACCGTCACTTAATGGGTTCCATATATATATATAATACGTACCGGTTTGGGTGAAACCAGCTTTGACTTTCTTTGACTCAGCATGAACCAGTTTTAAAACCGCTCCTGTTTGGCCCAAAAACTGGTTGTTCGCTTCTATCTCAATACGTTGTTTTGACACATCCGTAACTGGATCTTGAAGAACCCATGTTATTGACGAATACCTCATTGAGGTGGGTGGTGTGCATGAACGAAAAAAAGATAGTTCTATCAGTGTTGAATGAATGTCAACACAACAGTCATGGACTCACCAATTGGGTTCACCCACCACTTGATAATGTAAAAAATATCAAGGTTGTGTTCGTTTCAGGTAATAAAATGGAATCTTAGGGTATGTTTGGCAAAACTAGCTGGTGGCTGGTAGCTGGAAGCTGGAAGCTGGTAGCTGATGGCTGAAAGCTGGTAGCTGTAGCTGGTAGCTAGTAGCTGTAGCTTTTTAGATATATTTGGTGTTTGGTAGAGTAGCTGGAGCTTTTAATAAAATGTATAAAATTACCAAAATGGACATAACTAAAAATTTAGAAAGTTTGTGCATTAAAAAGTTTCTTATTTTGAAAGGTTAAAATAGTCATTTTTTCCTAAAAGCTTGTAGCTCCTTCTAAACGCTACTAGTAGTAGCGTTCAACCAAAAGCTTCAAGCTCCTAACCTAAAAGCTTAAAGCTCCTTCAAACAAACAAGACTTTTTATTAAGTAGAAGTTTTTTCTTAAAAGCTTAAAGCTAGAAGCTCCTAAAAACTTCTAAAAGCTCCATGCCAAACATACCCTTAATGGAATTGGAATGTTGGATTTCATTTCTTAGTTTTTTGAGAATCTAATGGATTCCATTCCATTATGTAAAACAAACATACCTAATTGCAAATCAAATTTGCAAATTCCAATTCCATTAATTTCACGAAACAAACACAGCCTAACTTTATATATATATTTGAACGGAGTTTGAACCCTAGACCTCAAAGGGAGCAAAACCTTAACTCCAATGACTTGCCAATTAAACCCAACTCCACACACACCTAATTTTATTACATACCTATTAATTTATATACATTCTATTTTACTATATTTATATGAATTATAAATTTTTTAAATCAATTTATAAAACATAAAACATTTGAAAATTGTTTTAATTAGGATATAGCTCCGAACACAGTGGGATTCGGTAGCAATGACGACAACCGAAATTTGAATTTTCTTACATTGATTGTACTAACTTCTATTACTTATGTACTTTTAAATAGGATATAGCCCCGAACACAATGGGTTTCGGTAGCAATGAAGACAACCGGAATTTATATTTTCTGACATTGATTGTAAAAAAAATAAAAGTTACAAAATTTATAATCAGTGACCAAACATACTGAAATATATGCACATATTATGAATATTTAGTCACACCATTAGATTGCATGTAACGTGCATAAAACGCGTTTATTTCAGTCTGAAGCTTGGCTTGTTTCTCGTGTATCTTGGCGACACGTTCCGTTAGCTCGTCGAGCTTTTGGCTAATTCTATTATCCGACTCCACCAGCTCGTCTAACACACGCCTAAGTTATTCATAAACACCCATGTCTTCATTGGAATTAGACTTTGCACACCAATAAGTTAGCCAAAAATTTAAACTACTTTTAACCAAAAAAAAAAAAAAAAAAACAAATGAAGTAAACCGAAATTGAAATTAACATCTTTACAAAGATGCTTGTATATAGATGCTCGATTCATCACCGCCCCAAAAAAGCAGTTGACCTGAATAAAAATAACATACGACAACGAAAAATATTTACAAACAAAACATTTAAAATTATATAATCCTAAACCATTTATACGCGTAACCAACATGTAAATATGATTTTTCTGGGCTCATAAGCCTAGGTTTTACCGGTTGCTTTTATCAAGCCATCTCAGTATTACAAACCCATACATTGAACATCATTGCCAATTTACACGACATGCAACAATCATATGATCAATAACTACGAAAATATGCATATATATCAACAACTCGCTTGCCCATTTTTAATACAATCAATGCCCATAGGCAGAATATGGTTTCAACATTCGAAGTCTACCAAATTAATAGAACTAGTGTTATCCACACGCGCTTCGCGGCATGGCAAACCAATTTTTAACGGCGTGGCAGACCAACTTGTAATAAAACCGACGAAAACATAACCTCGTTTATATATATATATATATATATATATATATATAGAGTAGGGTTCGCACGGAAAGTGTGTTTTTCCTAGAAAGTCTAGGAAGCGATCTGGTCCATCCGATTGGTGTGTTTAAGGGTTGAGATTAAATCAATGGCAATCTTGTAATATTTGAGTTTAATTAATTGATTGTTTTAAATGAGTAGGGGCAATTTTGTCAATGGCCGTGTTTTAAATCAATTAGATAACCGCCCAGTTCCTAAATTCAAGCGATTTTCCCTCTCTCTCTCTCTCCAAACCCATCTTGGAAACCCCAATTCCTACAAAAAATAACTACAATCATGGAAGAAGATAACTTTAGAAACGATGGAGAGCACCAGATCAAATTAAAATACTTCTCCATCTCCACCATATCCGAGTTCATCATCACCATTCAAATATTGTTCTTATCATCTCCGTTTTCTTGACGATGTGTTTTAACAGCAAGCAAATTAATACAGTTATGTTTTAGCAGCAAGCAGATTCATACAGTTGTGGTTTAGCATCCAGATTCATACATATGTGTTTTAACAGCAAGCAGATTCATACAGTTGTGTTTTAGCATTCAGATTCATACAGATGTGTTTTAACAGCAAACAGATTCATACAGTTGTGTTTTAACAGCAAGCGGATTCATACAGATGTGTTTTAATAGCAAGCAGATTCATACAGATGAGTTTTAACATCCAGATTCATACAGATGTGTTTTAACAGCAAGCAGATTCATACAGTTATGTTTTAACAGCAAGCAGATTCATACAGATGTGTTTTAACATCCAGATTCATACAGATGTGTTTTAACAGTAAGCAGATTCAAACAGATGTGTTTTAACAGCAAGCAGATTCATACAGATGTGTTTTAACGGCAAGCAGATTCATACAGATGTGTTTTAACATCCAAATTCATACAGATGTGTTTTAACAGCAAACAGATTCATACAGTTGTGTTTTAGCATTCATATTCATACAGTTGTGTTTAACAGCAAACAGATTCATACAGTTGTGTTTTAACAGCAAGCAGATTCATACACTTGTGTTTTAGCATTCAGATTCATACAGTTGTGTTTTAACAGCAATCAGATTCATACAGTTGTGTTTTAGCATTCAGATTCATACAGTTGTGTTTTAACAGCAATCAGATTTATAGCCTGTGTTTTACCATCTTTATATTGTGGGATCTATAAAAAAAAATTGACTTTAGCCCTGTAAACTGTTAAAACACAGCACCAAGAACATGCTGATAAATTCCAGTAATCTTCTAAACAATGGAATATGCGATGTAATGTGACATGGAATTTTAGTTAATGAACACATTGACTTCCAGATTTGAATTCGATCATAATAAAAATTCCGAAAATCATGGAATTTTAGTTAATGAAGATACATTCCAAAAATAAAATTAAAATGTGAAATTACATGATAGCCCTTCTACTTAAAATCCCTCAATGACACATGTCCAATTCTTATTCCTTCCTAGACTTTCTAGGAAAAATAGACTTTCCACCCAACTCCTACTCTATATATATATAGAGTAGGGTTCGCACGGAAAGTGTGTTTTTCCTAGAAAGTCTAGGAAGCGATCTTGTCCATTGGATTGGTGTGTTTAATGGTTGAGATCAAATCAATGGCAAGATTGTAATATTCAACTAAATTTAATAGAATGTTTTAAATGATGAGGGGCAAAATCGTCTTAACAGTGTTTTAAAACAATCAAGTATAACCGTCAACACATCACATCTCCTTAATCCACGCGAAGTTCCCTCTCTCTCATTTTCTCTCTCTAAACCATCGAGGAAATCAGAAAAAATTCATACCAAAAATACCTAGAATCATGGATGAAGATAAGAGATTTTCAACCTTTTATATACGTAAGATCAATTGGACATTGGTTGCTGTGTTTTAGAAGGCGATTAGGGTTCGATAGTTGTCTACATTGAGGTGTTTTATGTTTGCAGGTAAGAAATTCAAAAAAAAAGACGATTTAAACAAGATGGATTCCAGCAAAATCAAAGTCGTGAAAGTGAAAACCCAGTATCCGGGAGCAAAGTTGTAGTAGCGAGAACCTTAGGTATGTGTTTTAGAGTAAAAAATGTGAGTATGATTTCCGATTGTTGGGGATGACTGTGTTTTTTTTGTTTTGATTTTTTTGTTGTTGGTTATGTGTGATATGGAATGTTTATATAGGTTTTACACTCTGTGTAGAGTATCAATTTTTGAGTGTGAGTTGTGTGTGGACCAATTCTCTGTGTTAATGATTTTGCCCCAAATGTGTTTTATGGGTGTGTTTCCAGTGATGTGTTTTAAGGTTAGGCAGTTAGATGGTTTCAATGGACAAATGTGTTTTATGTACTATGGGAAAGGTGTAAAGATAATGTGTTTTAAGGATAGGTTGTGTGGTGGGTTCTCCATAAACTGTGTTTGTTAATGATTATGTTACTTGAAATGTGTTTTAATGTCAGCCTGTTACTTGAACAGTGCAGATGTGTTTTACTGTCAGCCTGTAAGTGCTTTTTTCGTAAAAAATATGTTTGATTTACACGTTTTGAACAAGATGTGTTTTATTGGAATGTTTTAGCATGTTGTGTTTTACGGTTAGGTTAATGATGTGTTATCCAAAAACTGTTTTTGTTAATGGGTTTTTTATTAGAGGTGTGCCTAAAGCATATGTGTTTTAAGGTCATTTTGGTTATAAGTTTACGGTGAACATGCTTTGTTTTAAGGTTAACTTATTAGATAAGGCAGTAGAAATGTGTTTTATAAATAATAAAGATGTGTTTTCAGTCAAACGGAGAAAAAGTGAGAGAATAAAAGGAAAATGGCTTTCAAGGGTACCCGGAAACCCACCGGACAAGCCGATAATACTGGATGAATCAGACACAGAAGAAGGATCACCTTTACAGGGTACGGTTAATTGTGGCAGATAAGGGTGTGTGTGGGGGGGGGTGGGTAACTTATATGGCCACCTGTCTGATCAGTTGTGTTATTTTTTGTTACAAACAGTTGAGCGTGTTAAAAAACATAAAGAAACAATAGACAACAAAGTATCGTCCACACAACAACCGCCTGCCGGTACCCTTCTGTCTGACATTGCACATCTCTTTCCGAACGTAATGGATACAAATGTCGTATTACAGTCGGAACCAAACGAAAAAAGTGAAATTCCCATATGTAAGTTAAATGAACAAACGTGAAACCATATGTTTAATGAGTTAAAACACAACAGCATAATACTAACAAATTTTACGGGCTTTAAATCAGCCGACACAATCAAAAAAGGGAAACAATACCGGTAAGAAGAGGAAGCACAAAAAGGCTGGAATCATACCGGATGAAAAGAAAGCTGCGAATGTACAAACAGTTAAGCCGATTAAAGAAGCAGCACACGGTAAACTTAATATTAAGAACTAAATTTCAGATACTTAAAAGACTGACTTGCTGACCGGCTTGGTATATTGGTGTTTTGTCAGGTACGACAATAGACGATTCTGATGATGATTTTGACAACCCACCTTGGAAAAAAACAAGGTCAGGTGCGGGTCCACAAGTTGTTGAGAAAACACAACAACCCGCAGATGCTACATCAATCAAAGACTCTAAAACACGCAAGAAGCGACAACCGGTAAAGAATTACATACCACTTGCTGATGGGAAACTAACTTTGCGATTGGCTCTTAAGCACATGGGGGAGTTAGTGGAATCTTTGAACGAAAATCAACGGGGGGCTGTCCAAAACATAGGTTTCGGGTCAATACTTAGCTTTCGAATGGGTCAGATTCCCTCAAGTCTGAGTTGGTGGTTGGTAAATGTGACAACTCGAACTTTAGGCTTGCTTGATGTAACGTTACGTGTTTATGTGACATTTTGAGCTATTGAATATTACGTGATTTATGAGATGTCGTTATGTGTATTGTGTGTTATATTTGTATGTTATGTGTTGCACGAGCCGAAATTACTTAAACCGGTCACACAAGCCCTTTGGGCCACACTTGAATTCGGACTCCATGAGGTAACCGAGTTGGGCTCGGCCCACTCCCCACTCGCAACACACACAAAACCGGAACTAGGGGATTGTTTTACCACTTTTGCAAATCACAAACACACACACAAACCCTAGAAGCTTTGCTCTCTCTCTCGTTTGCTTGGAACCCGACGGCACAAGATCCACACAAACTCGGATCACCCTCTCATCCTCTTTCACTCGGTTAGTATGATGTTTTATGCTTGTGTGTTAAGTGATGTTTTGATTACATGTTTTGATCGAACCGATTAGAATTTGCATGATGATGAACTAGGGCCGGTTAGATATTGTGGTTATGTTGGTCCTCGTATTGATTGATATAAAATCGGATTTGTTGTTGATGATGTTAATGATAATGTCTTGTTGATTGACTGTGAAGTTATGCAATTCGAGTTTAATGTTCATGAAATCGGATCATAATATGATTGAGTGTTATGATTATTGTTATTGTTCATAAGTGTGATTATTAGGGTTCATAAGAATTGATGATTTATTTCCCTGTTTGATCGATGAATTCTTGAATGGCAAACTGTTAGTTGATAATTGATTTTTGGAAACTGTCAACGATGATTGAATTGCCTAAATGAATTGCATGAAATCAGGAAAGTCGTTACACACGCGGTTGCGACTCGGCATCACTCGTTGCGAGTCGGAACCCCACTCGAGACCACGAACAGCACAAGCCGGAACCACGGTTGCGAGTCCCGTTGCGACTCGTAACCAGACCATGATGAACCGAGACCACCATTGCGACTCGCAACCAGCTGTTGCGACTCGTAATCTCCGGCTGTGACTCGTAACCGGGCGAGTCGAGATCTCCCGTTGCGAGTCGAGATCTCCCGTTGCGAGTCGAGACCATCGTTGCACATGCACACTATTGGGCCTTCACTGTCACGGGCCCAATGATTTGATTTATGGGCTGTTTAATTATGGACTTGTATGTATTTGCTATTTTGGGCCGATTGGGAATCTGGACTGTTTTGTTTGGGCTGCTTATGTCTTTTGGGCCGGGTATGATTGGACTTAGACAATTGGATCCTCACATGCTATGTCTTATCTGCTTACGTGCGTGCATGTTTGCCATGACTATACGTGATTACTATATACGTGCTATATACGAACCTGACTCGTATAATAACCATGATAGGACGTGAGTGACCATTTACTTGCTACTTATATTCCTTGTGTATCTGCCGAGCAAACCAAGGTGAGTTCACACAGCCAAGGCATGGGATTCCCGGGTTGGGAATTGGGTTGGATATGATGAATGTGGAATGATTACTCGTACTTACGCATATACCAGACTATAGACCATCGTCCTCAGGTTAGTCAGGACACGTTACGTAAAGCCTACGTAACCCAGTTTATTTGCCGTATGTCTCCCGGGTCGGGAGGACACGTTACGTAAAACCTACGTAACCCAATACCATCTATTGGCTTCCAGGTCGGAAGGACACGTTACGTAAAACCTACGTAACCCAATACCATCTATTGGCTTCCAGGTCGGAAGGCCACGCTGCGTAAAGCCTACGTAGCCCCCACGCGTACCACTGTCCTCGGGGAAGGGCACGTCACGTAAAGCCTACGTGACCCTGTACGTTTTCCTGTTCTCGGTAAAGAAGAACACATGGTCGGAAGTTAGTCTAGTAAGTACCGTTAATGAGAAGCCCTCATTAACCAGGATGAACATGGGAAGCCCCCACCTTTAGTACGCACTAGTATGGGAAGCCCCCACTAGCTATACTTATGCATGTTATGAACCTACTTTCTGTGAACTCGCTCAACTAGTTTGTTGATTATTTGCTGCATGCCTTGCAGGACCCTAGGTACTTATAGGAGCTTGCACAAGGAAGGAGCAGGTCGTTGTGGGCAGATGGATCAGGAACATTATTGAACTTATAACTTTATTTGGATTTACTTTACATTGCTTCCGCTACTTAAACGATGTTTGGTTTATGAACATCAATCATGTCACGATGATTTACATTACTTACTTTTATATTAAATGCTATGTTTGATATGATTGGTGGCTTGATCCTGGTCAGTCACGCTCCCAAGCGGTGGTATTCCGCGGGTGGATTTTGGGGGTGTGACAGATTGGTATCAGAGCCATTGGTTATAGAGAACTTGGTTTTAATATGGGAAAACGTTTTTATTAAAACCGGACTATAACCAGAACAGTGCTCTCAACGATCCACAACGACGCTTCGCTCCACGTGCAAGACTCGACATCCTAGGTAATAAGGTTTATGTTTATTGCCTGTTTGCTAGAACTGTTTAGAACTTTGCTCGCATTACGCTTAGATACACATGCTTTGATTTCGTGAGAACACCTATATGCCTACGCTTTTCTGTCATCGCCCTACTCGCGAACCATTCTTACGTATGCTACTTGTTACTATGAAGATCATGTCTGGACGAATCAACATGACACAAGCCCAGCTAGAGGCTCTTGTTCAAGCTCAAGTGGCTGCGGCAGTTGCAGCAGCTCAAGCAGGTAGTATATCCTGCAGTATAGGCACACACTAGGATCTTTAGATCCTACATTAACTCTCGTATTTAACTTCGTCCTATTCGTACACAATAGGTCAACACGCGCAGCAGCCAGTCTGCACGTTCAAGAACTTCATGGACTGTCGTCCAAACTCTTTCAGCGGCACAGAAGGAGCGGTTGGACTCCTCCATTGGTTTGAAAAGTTAGAATCAGTATTCGAAATGTGCGAGTGCCCTGAGGCTCGCAAGGTTAAGTTTGCCACCGGTACTTTGGAAGGGATAGCACTGACTTGGTGGAACGCCCAAGTCCAGATCTTAGGGTTGGCAGCTGCTAACGCCACCCCATGGAACGACTTTAAGGAACTCATCAAGCGTGAGTATTGCACGCGTGAAGATATTCATAAGCTGGAAGACGAGCTGTATAACCTGAAAATGGTTGGATCGGAAATCGAAGCGTATACCAAACGGTCAAATGAGCTGGCCGTTCTGTGTCCTACTATGGTGGACCCTCCGTACAAGCGCATTGAGTTGTATCTCAAGGGATTGGCGCCAGAAATTCAGAGCCACGTGATGTCGGCTAACCTCGAAAACATTCAGGAAATCCAACGCCTCGCTCACCGTATCACCGATCAGGCAGTGGATCAGAATAAACTGCCCAAGCGTGTTAATGCTTCTGCTAACGTCACCACCTCAGTTACTCCTGCTACATCTGGTGACAGTAAAAGGAAATGGGATGGGGATTCCAGCAAAGGTTCAGCATCTGTTCAGCCACAAGCTCAGCAACAGAAGATCGATCAGTACCAGAGTCCCAGTCAGCAATCCTCTAGTGGTCACAGACAGAGGAAATATCAGGGTAGTCAACCTAGGTGCCACAACTGCAACAGGCATCACCACGGCCCATGTAACAAGGGTCGCTGTCAAAGGTGTCTTAAGATGGGGCACGAGGCCAAAGACTGCAGGAGCCCCCGTCCTGCGAATCAGAATCAGCAGCCTCAGCAACCAGCTCCACAGAACCAGCAGCAGCAGCAGCCACAGCGTGGGAACCGGGGGTGTTTCCAGTGTGGGGCTGAAGGTCACTTCAAACGCGATTGCCCCCAGTTGAACCAGAACCGCAACAACAATAACAATCAGGGCAACGGCAACAACAACGGTGGAAACAACAACAACAACGGCAATGAAGCTCGTGGTCGTGCATTCGTGCTAGGTCGAGGTGACGCAGTGAACGATCCCAACGTTGTTATGGGTAAGTTTCTCCTCGACAATATTTACGTTACTGTTTTATTTGATTCGGGTGCGGATACAAGCTATATGTCTGTGAAAATGTGTCAACTGCTAAAACGTGCACCAACACTTTTACCCACCAAACATGTAGTAGAGTTAGCTAACGGTAAAAGTCTAGAAGCCACGCACGTAGTTCAAGGTTGTAATCTTATCTTAGCTGGTCAAGCCTTCTCTATTGATCTCATTCCCATAGTTTTGGGTAGTTTCGACGTCGTGATTGGGATGGATTGGCTTTCCCAACACCAGGCAGAAATCTTATGCAGCGAAAAGGTTATTCGCATTCCTCGTTTGGGTCAGGAACCTCTAGAAGTTCAAGGCGACAAGAGTGGTGCAGTGGTTGGCATCATCTCTTTCTTAAAGGCTCAGAAATGCTTACGTAAGGGTCATACAGCCATTTTGGCTCTTGTTACAGACGCCTCAGCAAAGGAAAAGAGATTGGAAGACATTCCAGTTGTACGTGATTACTCTCAGGTGTTTCCTGAAGACTTACCTGGCTTACCGCCTCATCGTCAGGTCGAATTTCAGATCGAGCTCGCTCCAGGAGCAGCACCCATAGCTCGCGCACCATATCGTCTAGCTCCATCGGAACTGGAGGAATTGTCAAAGCAACTGCAGGAACTCTTGGAAAAGGGTTTCATTCGACCAAGCTCTTCGCCTTGGGGAGCTCCAGTACTCTTTGTGAAAAAGAAAGACGGTACGTTCAGGATGTGCATCGACTACCGTGAACTCAACAAGGTGACGGTGAAGAACCGTTATCCTCTTCCGCGCATCGACGACTTATTCGACCAGTTGCAAGGGTCGTGCTACTACTCGAAGATAGACTTAAGGTCGGGGTACCATCAGTTGAGAGTCCGGGATGAGGACGTCTCCAAGACAGCCTTCAGAACTCGTTACGGTCACTACGAGTTTCTCGTCATGCCATTCGGGTTAACGAACGCGCCTGCTGTATTTATGGATCTTATGAACAGGGTCTGCAAACCCTATCTCGACAAGTTCGTCATAGTATTCATCGACGACATTCTAATTTACTCCAAGAGTCAGGAGGAACACGAGCAACATCTTCGCCTTATATTGGAACTCCTTCGGAAGGAACAGTTGTACGCCAAACTTTCTAAATGCGACTTCTGGCTTCGTGAAGTCCACTTCTTAGGCCATGTAGTGAACAGGGATGGGATCCATGTCGATCCATCCAAGGTAGATTCGATCAGGAACTGGCCTGCACCGCGTACACCGACCGAGATACGTCAATTCTTGGGTCTGGCAGGTTACTACAGACGGTTTATCAAGGATTTCTCGAAGATTGCTCAGCCGCTTACGTTACTGACACAGAAAGGTGTTACCTATCGCTGGGGAGAGCCCCAGGAGACTGCTTTCCAGCACTTAAAGGATAGACTTTGCAGTGCACCTATCCTCTCATTGCCAGAGGGCACAGAAGACTTCGTAGTATATTGTGATGCATCCATTCGGGGATTGGGATGTGTGTTAATGCAGCGCGACAAGGTTATCGCTTATGCCTCTCGTCAACTCAAGATTCATGAACGCAACTACACAACGCACGATTTAGAGCTGGGAGCTGTTGTTTTTGCGCTTAAGATATGGCGACACTACCTGTACGGTACCAGGTGCACAATTTACACCGATCACAGGAGTCTCGAGCATATTCTTAAGCAGAAGGATTTGAATATGCGTCAACGACGATGGGTCGAGTTACTTAATGACTACGAATGCGCTATCAAGTATCATCCAGGCAAAGCCAATGTTGTGGCTGATGCCCTCAGTCGGAAAGACACTTTACCAAAGCGCGTGCGAGCGCTACAGCTTACGATTCAGTCTAGCCTTCCAGCACAGATACGAGATGCTCAGATAGAAGCATTGAAGCCCGAAAATATCAAGGCTGAAGCCTTACGCGGCTCACGGCAACAAATGGAACAGAAGGCAGACGGCGCCTACTATGTTACGGGCCGGATTTGGGTCCCTCTCTATGGCGGTTTACGCGAACTTGTAATGGATGAAGCTCACAAGTCTCGCTACTCGGTACATCCAGGGTCGGATAAAATGTACCACGACATCAGCACTACTTATTGGTGGCCTAGCATGAAGGCCCACATCGCTACATACGTCGGAAAATGCTTGACCTGTGCAAGAGTCAAGGTCGAATATCAGAAACCAGCTGGCCTACTGCAGCAGCCTAAAATACCGCAATGGAAATGGGAGGAAATTTCCATGGATTTCGTTACAGGCCTACCTAGATCCCAGCGTGGGAACGATACGATATGGGTCATAGTTGATCGACTCACCAAGTCTGCACACTTCCTGCCGATTAAGGAAACGGACAAGTTCTCCACACTTGCAGACGTCTATCTCAAAGAAGTTGTTTCGAGGCACGGGGTGCCCACGTCCATCATTTCGGATCGCGACGCACGATTCACGTCAGAACTATGGCAAGCAATGCATAAATCTTTTGGCTCACGATTAGACATGAGCACAGCATACCACCCTCAGACGGATGGGCAGTCTGAGCGTACGATTCAGACACTCGAAGACATGCTTAGGGCATGCGTTATCGATTTCGGCAACGGCTGGGAAAAACATCTCCCTTTGGTGGAGTTCTCTTACAATAACAGTTATCACACCAGCATTCAAGCCGCTCCATTTGAGGCATTGTACGGGCGTAAATGCCGGTCACCTCTCTGTTGGGCAGAGGTGGGAGATAGTCAGATCACGGGTCCAGAGATTGTTGTGGACGCCACAGAAAAGATTGCACAGATACGACAACGTATGGCGGCAGCACGCGACCGTCAGAAAGCCTACGCAGACAAGCGTAGAAAGCCATTGGAATTTGAGGTCGGGGACCGGGTTTTATTGAAAGTTTCACCCTGGAAGGGTGTGGTTCGTTTTGGCAAACGGGGTAAACTAAATCCGCGATACGTCGGACCATTTGAAATCGTAGAAAAGATTGGCACGGTAGCCTACAAGTTGAACCTACCAGCTGAACTCGGGGCAGTTCACAATGTCTTTCATGTATCGAACCTAAAGAAGTGCCTATCAGATGAAAACCTCATCATTCCTTTCAAGGAACTCACTATCGATGAGCGGTTGCAGTTCGTCGAGGAACCAGTAGAAATCACGGACCGGGATGTGAAGGTCCTCAAACACAAGAGAATCCCTCTTGTCCGAGTTCGTTGGAACTCCAAACGTGGCCCAGAGTACACCTGGGAACGCGAAGACAGGATGACAGAAAAGTACCCCCAGTTATTTGGGAACAAGGCAACCACTACTGAGGCTGAAGCTACTACTTCGGAATTTCGGGACGAAATTCCAGATCAACGGGGGGAGGATGTGACACCCCAGGAAAATCAGTGAACAGTACAGTTTACCTAGCTTCCTCAGTGAGTGCATACCAAATTTCGGGACGAAATTTCCAATTAGTTGGGGATAATGTGACAACTCGAACTTTAGGCTTGCTTGATGTAACGTTACGTGTTTATGTGACATTTTGAGCTATTGAATATTACGTGATTTATGAGATGTCGTTATGTGTATTGTGTGTTATATTTGTATGTTATGTGTTGCACGAGCCGAAATTACTTAAACCGGTCACACAAGCCCTTTGGGCCACACTTGAATTCGGACTCCATGAGGTAACCGAGTTGGGCTCGGCCCACTCCCCACTCGCAACACACACAAAACCGGAACTAGGGGATTGTTTTACCACTTTTGCAAATCACAAACACACACACAAACCCTAGAAGCTTTGCTCTCTCTCTCGTTTGCTTGGAACCCGACGGCACAAGATCCACACAAACTCGGATCACCCTCTCATCCTCTTTCACTCGGTTAGTATGATGTTTTATGCTTGTGTGTTAAGTGATGTTTTGATTACATGTTTTGATCGAACCGATTAGAATTTGCATGATGATGAACTAGGGCCGGTTAGATATTGTGGTTATGTTGGTCCTCGTATTGATTGATATAAAATCGGATTTGTTGTTGATGATGTTAATGATAATGTCTTGTTGATTGACTGTGAAGTTATGCAATTCGAGTTTAATGTTCATGAAATCGGATCATAATATGATTGAGTGTTATGATTATTGTTATTGTTCATAAGTGTGATTATTAGGGTTCATAAGAATTGATGATTTATTTCCCTGTTTGATCGATGAATTCTTGAATGGCAAACTGTTAGTTGATAATTGATTTTTGGAAACTGTCAACGATGATTGAATTGCCTAAATGAATTGCATGAAATCAGGAAAGTCGTTACACACGCGGTTGCGACTCGGCATCACTCGTTGCGAGTCGGAACCCCACTCGAGACCACGAACAGCACAAGCCGGAACCACGGTTGCGAGTCCCGTTGCGACTCGTAACCAGACCATGATGAACCGAGACCACCATTGCGACTCGCAACCAGCTGTTGCGACTCGTAATCTCCGGCTGTGACTCGTAACCGGGCGAGTCGAGATCTCCCGTTGCGAGTCGAGATCTCCCGTTGCGAGTCGAGACCATCGTTGCACATGCACACTATTGGGCCTTCACTGTCACGGGCCCAATGATTTGATTTATGGGCTGTTTAATTATGGACTTGTATGTATTTGCTATTTTGGGCCGATTGGGAATCTGGACTGTTTTGTTTGGGCTGCTTATGTCTTTTGGGCCGGGTATGATTGGACTTAGACAATTGGATCCTCACATGCTATGTCTTATCTGCTTACGTGCGTGCATGTTTGCCATGACTATACGTGATTACTATATACGTGCTATATACGAACCTGACTCGTATAATAACCATGATAGGACGTGAGTGACCATTTACTTGCTACTTATATTCCTTGTGTATCTGCCGAGCAAACCAAGGTGAGTTCACACAGCCAAGGCATGGGATTCCCGGGTTGGGAATTGGGTTGGATATGATGAATGTGGAATGATTACTCGTACTTACGCATATACCAGACTATAGACCATCGTCCTCAGGTTAGTCAGGACACGTTACGTAAAGCCTACGTAACCCAGTTTATTTGCCGTATGTCTCCCGGGTCGGGAGGACACGTTACGTAAAACCTACGTAACCCAATACCATCTATTGGCTTCCAGGTCGGAAGGACACGTTACGTAAAACCTACGTAACCCAATACCATCTATTGGCTTCCAGGTCGGAAGGCCACGCTGCGTAAAGCCTACGTAGCCCCCACGCGTACCACTGTCCTCGGGGAAGGGCACGTCACGTAAAGCCTACGTGACCCTGTACGTTTTCCTGTTCTCGGTAAAGAAGAACACATGGTCGGAAGTTAGTCTAGTAAGTACCGTTAATGAGAAGCCCTCATTAACCAGGATGAACATGGGAAGCCCCCACCTTTAGTACGCACTAGTATGGGAAGCCCCCACTAGCTATACTTATGCATGTTATGAACCTACTTTCTGTGAACTCGCTCAACTAGTTTGTTGATTATTTGCTGCATGCCTTGCAGGACCCTAGGTACTTATAGGAGCTTGCACAAGGAAGGAGCAGGTCGTTGTGGGCAGATGGATCAGGAACATTATTGAACTTATAACTTTATTTGGATTTACTTTACATTGCTTCCGCTACTTAAACGATGTTTGGTTTATGAACATCAATCATGTCACGATGATTTACATTACTTACTTTTATATTAAATGCTATGTTTGATATGATTGGTGGCTTGATCCTGGTCAGTCACGCTCCCAAGCGGTGGTATTCCGCGGGTGGATTTTGGGGGTGTGACAGTAAATAATTACGACACTAAAACACGGGTCTTGAATTGCGGTAGCCACCACATTCAAATAACAGAGGAATTGGTGCACGATGTGTTCGGAGTACCGAGAGGGAATGAAGAAATAAAGGAAGTAGGGAGAGCAAGGGCTGATTTCCACGAGGTTGTGGCAGAATGGAAAGGACAATTCGAAAGTGATCCTGCACGCTTGACGCCTGTTCAATTCAAAACATACATGAAGGGGCAACAAGCTAGCGGACGGATCTTTGTGTTGAACTTTTTGTTGTTCTACAACACACTTCTGGGAGAGACAACTACGAATTCATCAATTAATATGAAGTTTTTACCAGCCTTGCGTCAAGGGAAGGATATCAAAAGTTTTAACTGGTGTGAGTACATGATCAGATGTCTGGATCGAACGGTGGAAGCATGGACACCAAAGGAGCCCTTCCTTGGACCAATGCCATTGCTAGTGGTATGTTCTAAATACATATGTAATTTCCTAAGTCAAAACAAAAATTAATGTGCTTTAAAACACATCTGTTTTTGGTAAAACACATTAATGTTGTATTCGAAAAAATGGTAACGCACCAACAATACTCACAAACATATTTTGAAGACCATTATGTATATAAAAACCATCAACACACATTCTAAGAAAAGTTAAACAGTATTATAGGTGATATAACACAACCTGAAGTATACCAAAACTTTAAAACACATCTGACGTCAGTTTCGTTATTTGGTTTTTTACAGGCTGCGTTGATACGTGACCAGAAGATATACAAAGAAGGTGAACAAAGAGCAACGCATCTCATCGAAGATATCAATGATGACGATATCGAGGCAGTAAGCATAAAGTTGGACTCGGTCAGATTAGATCAAATCTTAGTGGAAGAGTATGAGTTGCAACCGGAACAAAGGTATCCATTTGCAAAAAAGAGTGATGATGACATCGAAGCAGAAGTAGTGAAAACAAAGCAAAAAGATGAACCCAAGGCTGAAAAACACATTACCAAATGTGTTCCGGAAAAAAGGAAAAAATCTGTTGTGAAGCCGGCCGGTAAAACACATGGTAAACCTCCGGTCTCACCGGTACCGAAAAAAAAAAACAGACTGAAAAGCAACTGCCGAAAGCCGGAGAAGCTGGGAAGAAGAAAATTTGTAATGAAAGTGGCCCGGAAAATGCGCGTGTTGTAGATGAAATCCCGGTTAATGCGGGTTTCCATACCGATTTCGCAGATTGCATGAATGAAGAAGCTGGCCAGGAACGAGTGCCTTTTATAGATACATCTGATATAGAAAGATACTACCGAGAAACCGGCGAGTGGGGACAAACACAACAAAGTCAGCCGGGAATTAGCTCATCTATGGCATCTCAATATGGATCGACACCAGCGACACAAAGCGACGAGGTAATCTTTTAATTTTCCAAGTATTTATACTTAACATCTTAAAACACAATCATAATACCTAAAAACCATATTTGGTATTAGTAAACACACTGCTAAATGTTAAAACAGAATAATGATGGAAAAAATATAAAAACCAAATAATGATTTATAAATATCATTTTTCAATATGGTAAAACACTTTAGGAATGGTAAAACACATTACAGGTTTAACAGCCTGATCATTTAAAACACACATTCTGTTTGCTAAAAAACACATTCAGAATACCAAAAAACTGAATCTGGAATTATTAAAACACACTATTTACTGGTAAAACAGAATACTGATGAGCATAATAAAAAAACAAACTAATGATTGGTAAATATCATTTTCCAAAATGGTAAAACACTTTAATAATGGTAAAAACCATTATAATACCTAAAAACCATATTTGGTATTAGTAAAACACACTGCTAAATGTTAAAACAGAATAATGATGGAAAAAATATAAAAACCAAATAATGATTTATAAATATCATTTTTCAATATGGTAAAACACTTTAAGAATGGTAAAACACATTACAGGTTTAACAGCCTGATCATTTAAAACACACATTCTGTTTGCTAAAAAAACACATTCAGAATACCAAAAAACTGAATCTGGAATTATTAAAACACACTATTTATTGGTAAAACAGAATACTGATGAGCATAATAAAAAAACAAACTAATGATTGGTAAATATCATTTTCCAAAATGGTAAAACACTTTAATAATGGTAAAAACATATTGCAGGATTAGGAACTAGCACAAATGCTGATTTAATACACCTTCTGATTGCTAAAACACACTGCTGGTAGGTAAAACACAAATAACAAAAAAAATTAAAAAAGAACCACAAATATTGATAGGAAAAAACACATTATAACTCTGGTAAAAACACGTTGCATAATTGGAGAAATAAGAATATGATAAAGTGTGTATGATGTAATTCAAGTACATGCGGGAATGTTGGAGGTGTTCTTGAATCAATTCGACGAATGTGTAAAAAGGATAACCGACACTTTTACAGAAGGTTTCCAATTGTACCCCCAAAGTGAAAAAATCAAAGAAGTACACAAATTGTGGACAGATAAGTTGAAAAAGGTCGGATCACCGTGTACGACAACCAAACAGCCACAGACTCCTGATGATAAAACACCGGAAAAAGAGGCAAATAAGGAGAATTTGGATATGTCACAGTTGTCGCAGTGGACACCTTCATTGGCAGAAGAGGTATGCAAGACGGTTGACAAGACAACCACACAAACGACTCAGCTTGCAGTAATTGAGCCGCCCGCACAGAAGACTCAGGTTGAAGAAATGGAGAAGACCGCACTCGCCGTCACACCAATCTCTCAGAAAACACAGGAGGAGTACGAATATACGATTAGACGTGGGCAGCTTATACACGATCTGGACCTTGGAAAGCCGAAAATAAGACCGGAAAGACAAACAGAGTTGACCGATGCTCTAAGGTCTCCTTACGTGAAGCGGGCAGTGTCGATTAAGGCAAAGCTTGAAAACGCTGAGCTCTCCGTCAGCTCATACATGTTCTCAGCCTGGGGATCAATGTGGTATGTTATCAACATGCACTTTAATTTAAGAATGTTTCTACAAATAATATTTTCACACAATAGTTTGAAACAGATTCTGATGAATAAATTGTAACACATTTAATAAAACACATTTGTATACATTAGGGATGTTGTCTTTAGAACTAAGAAAGGAGTGCCGGTGATGAGATCTCCGCTCGAATCATTATTGCCGGGAATCGAGGTGCACATATTGGTAATAAGCGCGTGGGCGGATTTGTTGAATTACGAAGAAAAATTCAAGCAAAAGGGGAGCATCGCACGCCTGTTCTGTTCAGTAAATATGTTGGTAAGGCTGATCATATTGGAATTGCAATTTAAGTTGTCAACTTTAGTAATATTGTTTAACACGATTAATTTGAAATGCAGAATGAAGACGACTACATTAAAAATGCAAAATCAAGAGCAAAAACGTTCGGAGACAACATGGAACCGGTTTTAGTTTCAGCTGATGTCAAAAAGATACCTGAACATGCCCTCATCTTTGTACCAGTCTTACACGAAGCTCATTTCTATTGTGTATGCTTTAATTTAAGGGACATGAAGGTAGAAGTTTTGGACAACAGCGCTAAGGAAGTCTCAATGCAAGCGAAACACAAAAAAAGGCCGGAAAAATTGGTACGCCCGTCTATATATAAAATACAAAAGTCCTGTGTTATATAGATGCATGCCATTCGATTACAAAAAATTAAAAACTGCAAAAAAAAATGTTTACAAAAGGTGTTCGGATAGATGAATAAGGTTTGATGTTAAAACACATGTGATAATAAAATGACTCTAAATGATGATATTATAAGGTTAATGTGTTAAAACACATTAAACTGTTACTTAAACTGTTACTTAATGTGTTAAAACCCACTTCATGAGAATTATAAGTTTAATGTGCTAAAACACAGTTGATAAAATGAATGATACGTTATCAGCACTAGTGAATGTTTAAAACACAGTGTAAAACATAATAACATATAATATTAAATTAAAACACACTGTTACTTAATTCTACGTTGTATTGTGCCTCTACATGTGTATTACTTTATTACTTTACTACAGTATTGTGCCTATACATAATAACGGTATTAAGAGCTTAAAACACACTAAGTCAGAAATTTAAATTTATCTCTTTGTTAATTACGTTGATCATTTTAATGCATTCAGTTTAAAACACAAGCGCTGATTTAAAGTGTTTATCGTGCAGCGTGATGCTTTATCGGTGTACTTGGAAAAAAATGGGCATCCGGCGGGCGGGGTGATCGATAAAGTTGAGCCGGTACGATTGGAAATGCCATGGCGTACAAAAAATAATGTAATCGATTGTGGCGTCTTCCTGATGCGCCATATGGAAACATACAAGGGCGTATCTGGAAAAGGTTGGGAATGCGGATTCTCAAATGAGTGCACTGATGCGGGTGAGATTTCATACAAGCAGAGCAAAGAGATTGATGATCTGCGGCGTAAGTACATTACGAAGATGCTCCTAAGTGAAGGAAACGAGTACAGAGGTTTTGTTAAAGCTGAGGTTGCTAAATATAACAAGTTGTCGGCGGATGAAAAAAAGAGGCTAGAAGCAAAAGCCTATGACACAATCCTTGCAAGATTGGATAACTAGCTTAAAATGACATGTTCTCGAAAAAAAAACTTTGTTAGCGGTAGTTTGTTGACGTATTGTGCACTGATTTTCTTAAAACCCAGTTTAACCGTTTTGTTCAGTTATCTCAGTGACTTTAACAAGTACGAATATGTTAACTTTGAACCTCTTCAACCTTGTGAATTTATGGCTATATTATTACTTTGTTTCAATCTACAAAGGACATACAGTTCTATGACCTATTAAAACACAGTCTAGATACTTAAAACACAGTGCCAATAATGTGATCTGGGAACCAACCTATCTATGTCATCAAGCATCTATACCTTAAAACAAACTTAAAACACATTAATATCAATACAGAAACTAAAGAGTTTACAAAAACCTTCAAGTATTAAAAAGATTGACTTCAACTTCGAATATTAAAACAATAAAAGAAACTAAATAGTTTACAAAAACCTTCAAGTATAAAAAAGAATGACTTCAGGTTCGAATATCTGTGAAAACACATTACGTATAACAGGCGGATGGATTCTAAGGAACATAATCCAAATTAAAAATGTTAAAACACATTAACATTTAAAAGGCTTGTGTTTTGTCTGGAACAAAGTTAATACTTAAAACACAGTTGAAAGACTGCACTTTATAGTTAAAACCACATGTAAAACACTTTGTTGCACAGTAACCAGTATACCCAAAACCACGAACAAATCAGAAATCGTATAAAACACATATGGCTAGCAAAACACATTAACATTTATGGATTAAAACACGTTTAAAACACATTTTTAACGAAGTAAACAATATGCCAAAGCCACTAACAAATCAAGAATCCCGTAAAACACAGATGGCTACTAAATAAAGAGCTTAAAACTAAAACACAAAAGCAACGATTTTCATAAAATGTCGAATACAAATCAGTCTTAAATTCACCAAAACCAAATCCCAAAACAAACATACGATAAAAAAATAAAACTGAAAAACGGATAGTTCAGCAAAATACTTAGAATATTGATAAAAAAAGATCCTACTATGCCATCTCCTCATCGTCCATATCTGCATCGTTTCCAGATGTGTAAAACACATCATCATCATCGTTCAATCCAGTACCATCACCTTGAACAACCATAGCTGCATCTCCTTCAGGAATTGTGTCTTCATTACCTCCAGCATTCCGCGAAGAACCTGCCTCAGCCCCAGCCACGGTGTATTTCCAGCACGTTACTCTGTTATGACCGTATTTTTTACATAATGAACATTGACGACCTTTACTTCCAGACTGACTTATGGCTCGCTCCTTTTGAGATTTAAGGCGTTTATGAGAACCACAGCCCTTGAACCTGGTACCAACTGGAACACGGATAGTGGCCGTGCTCTCTGGAGCAACTCCTAGCAGTTCAGCAAATCGATTACGTCGTGTCTTGGGAGGTGCATTTATTTGAGCTTCATCCGCGACTGACATAAACTGCTTGATATGGTCTCGAAAATCAGACAACTTATCAAATTTTGAAATCAACTTGTTCACGACATACTCCGTTGCGTGACTAATCTCCCGAACACACCGGTTAACCTCGTCACTACGATCTGGATCTCCACCATCCGTAAGAATGGACCCGGGGGAACTATTTGGAACAGCTTCACGCGTCCAACGCCTCAATATATATTGTTTAGGAAACTCCCTTATATCAAGAATCCGTAACACACAAAAAATGTGACTACACAACAGCCCAAACTGCTCAAACCTGTTGCAGATACACTTAACAGTAACATCCTCCTCTCGTATCATAACCTGTAACATTTAATATCAATAAAACACAGTTCATAAACAAATAAATAATAAACAAAAAATAAGAACACATAAAGAAAAATAAACAATCACCTCGAAGAACGAAGAACATGGCTGATCGAGATCCTTTATAAAAAACTTAATGAAATCACCGACGTGATCTAATCTGACACTCGTACAACGATGAATAGCATGTTGAATCTCGAGTTGAACATCCAAAAATAAAGTTCTAGTATATATTTGAGCTGCTTGCTTCTCGAGAACAAAATCACTCCACTCTCCAGGGTTGGTGTATCGAGTGTCATGATCGTTTTTTCGGTGCTCATGCCTTTGCGCTTCAATAGCCGTATCAAAGTGGCTAAGAAATTCAACTAACGTGCACTTTGGATTGCTAATTTTTCCAAAAAAGTGATTCTCGCTTTCGGACCTAGATGATGTCCGCATAAGACCAGACATTTCTTCTTTACGATAGTAAGCTGGAATCCATGATTCACGTAGCCCATATATATACGTCAGCCATTCATGGTCGGTTAAACCGAAATCATGAATAATAGCGGCCCATTCAGCCTCAAAAGCTTCGGGCAATAGAGAATCAGTCCAAACAACTGCAGACAATCTTTTCCTGAAATCTGTATTTGAACATAGGGCAGCCCCGACCTAAAATGGCACATTGTATCGTGAATGACAAAAAAAAAAGAAAAATTTTTAAAACACAGAACAAATCACACAAAAATAAAAAAAATAAAACCCTGCCATATAAAACCCAGACCTTTGTAGTGAGTTTATCCATGATATGCCACATACATAACCGATGCCTCGACTCAGGCCAAACATCAGCTATAGCCCTTTTCATCGCAGGGTCTTGGTCAGTAACGATTACAGGAGGCGCGTACCCGTATGCGTTCTTGATCGCCCTAAGTAACCAGCTATACGTCTCTGCCGTTTCCGAACCGAGAATTGCAGCACCAAGTGTCACGTTCCTATTATGATTATCAATCCCAGTGAAAGGGACAAACATCATGTTATACCTTTAAAAAAACACACAATCAGCGATGAAAAAAAATCATGATGTATTTATAACACAGTAAGATTTAAAACACAATGAATATGTAAAAAAATAAACTCATCGTTACTTGTTACGCTTGTATGTAGCATCAAATGATATAACGTCCCCAAACATATAATAATTTCTCTTCATATCCTCGTCGGCCCAAAAAATGCACTTCAACACACCTTCGTCTGTGGTTTCATATTCACAAGAGAAGTTCGGTAAAAACTCCTTTTTCCTCATCAGACGCTTGACAAACATTTCCGCATCAAACTCTCCGATAAAAAGATTTAACTCTTTCTTGAAATTTTTAAAATCGACTTTGGTAGCACCGACTTTGTCGAACCCACCATACACTTCCTTCATAATGTTAAATGCACGAACAGGCCCGATGTTGAGATGTGACATCTTGTTTATCATCTCTTCGTGTGCACGATTAATACCCCTGTTTTCCTTGAGAAGATGTAAATCTTCTTCATGCACAAAATCGTGGTTGTGCGCCTCTATAAAATGATAAAGCAAATACTTCTTAGCATCGGTAAGTTTTATTCTGATCGCAGCCTGGCATCCGGTCCTTTTGGATGGTACCCTACGTACCCACCTATCGGACGGCTGTTCAACTAAAGTATCAACTGGTCGAAAGTCTTTTTGACCCTCCTTTGAACAGAAAAAGTACTTGTTTATAACAATACCACGGTTCTCGTGCTGTGTGCCCTTCCTTACAGTCCAACCTCCCGCTTCTGCGTAAGTTTTATAAAAGTTATATGCGTCATCAACTGTGTCGAATAACATTCCCTCTGCTGGCGTCAACGAAGAGGGTGAATCCGGAATATATCTCTTCGTTCCAGTGTTTGGAGAAACTTGTTCAACACCACGTAATTGGTAATTAGGTGCATCTACAACACATGACAAAAAAAGGGTATAAAACACATTACTAACCAAACATAATGCAATTTAAAAAACAGCGAATCAATGATAAAAGGTGAACCTATAAAAAAACATTCACATCAAACTCAACAACTGTTGAAAACACATCACATATAACAAACTGATGTTTACACATAAAGAGTTTAAATAAACATGAACAAAAAACTGCAACTATGGAATTTAGAACACACCATTCAACTATGTAAAAAAGGGGTGACCTTCGGACTACAAACCATCATCCAACTCATTTGAAACAATGAACAAAAACACCCTGAACATGTATGACTGTTAAAACACAACACCAATAACATGATGATGGTTTGCCACAACCTCAGCAACTGTTGAAACACCTAATTGGTAAAACACATTACAGTTAAAAAACATCGTTTAATAAGAAACTACAAAAAAGAACTCATAACTAGTAAAACACATTACTTTTAAAACACAACATCCAATAAGAACACGTAACTAGTAGAACACAGTACATTTAGAACACATCATTCAATAAGAAACTACATTAGAACACATAACTAGTAAAACACAGTACATTTAGAACACATTCATTCAATGAGAAACTAAATTAGAACACATAACTAGTAAAACACATTACTTTAAAAAACACAACATCCAATTTGGAACATTAAAAAAAAAAATTGTCTTCAGACTCAATAACTGTTAAAACACAACACTATTTAAAAGACAACATTCAGATGATTTATATAAAACGTTGACTACAACCTCAATATCTGTTACAACAGGAAACTTGTTAAACACAATACGGTTAAAACACATGCAATAAGAATCTGTATGACTGTTAAAACACATCACCAATAACAAAGCTTGATGGTTTTGCTCGTAAAAAACAACTGTGGATTTTAACAAGGTGACCTCTGCTGTTAAAACACAGCATCAAGATTAGGAAAAACCATGTGTAATCTTATGTACTTACTAAAGCTCAATAACTCTGCTGTTAAAACACAGCATGAAGAACAATCTGAATATTTTGACTAAAGGTTATAGTAAAACAAGACAAACTGCTAAAAAAGTAACTGCAATTACCATCTCCACCATCAGCGAGGGTGTTCGAAGCCATGATCTTTCAGACTTAAAAAATATAGAATAAGAACTTTGCTAGTGAATAATAGAATGATCGGATTATAATATATAGATGTGTGTCTCGTGTTCGTGGAATTTGGAATAGATTTGGATTGAAAAGAAACTACAATCCCGAATTTGATGCATAGAAATCAGTTACAAAAACGAAACATGCAAAAATATATAAATTGAGATAATTACCAAAAATAAAAAAAATATATGCAATTACATGTTTGCCCTTCTAGTTAAAATACATCCCTGCCACATGTCACTATACTATTGCTTCCTAGACTTTCTAGGAAAATATGACTTTCCACACAACTCCTACTCTATATATATATATAAACCGACCCACATAATCTCGTAGAGTGGGGATCCTACAGAAAGTGTGTTTTTCCTAGAAAGTCTAGGAAGCGATCTGGGCCATCCAATGGGTGTGTTTAATGGTTGAGATCATCTTGATGGCATTTTGGTAATATTTGTTTCTTAAAAATAGGATTATTTAGTTAATCAGGGGTAGATATGTCATTTAGCTTGTTTTAAATATGGAAATAATTGTCATTCCATAACCACCCCACATTTCATGCGATTTTTTTTCTCTCTCTCCCTTTCTCTCTCTCTCCCTTTCTCTCTCTCTCCCTTTCTCTCTCTCTCCCTTTCTCTCTCTCTCTCTTCCTTCTATCATTTATGAAGAAACACATCAACAAAACACATCGTATTAATCTGCTTGCTAATCTGTTTGCTGTTAAAACACATCATCAAGAAATCCTCCAGCATTACCAGCATGGATGGTAAAACACAGCGAATTAATCTGCTTGCTGTTAAAACACAACTGTATGAATCTGAATGCTAAAACACAACTGTATGAATCTGCTTGCTGTTAAAACACAACTGTATGAATCTGAATGCTAAAACATAACTGTATGAATCTGCTTGCTGTTAAAACACAACTGTATGAATCTGAATGCGAAAACACAACTGTATGAATCTGCTTGCTGCTAAAACACAACTGTATGAATCTGCTTGCTGTTAAAACACAACTGTATGAATCTGCCATGTGTCACATTCTTATTGCTTCCTAGACTTTGTTAAAATCTCTCCATGCCATGTGTCACATTCTTATTACACAAGTGCCCTTTTAGTTAAAATCTCTCCATGCCATGTGTCACATTCTTATTGCTTCCTAGACTTTCTAGGAAAAACCTACTTTCTACCCAACTCCTCCTATATATATATATATATATATATATATATATATATATATATATATATATATATATATATATATATATATATATATATATATATATATATATATATATAGGGGACCGCTACAATGAGAACCACCTCGAGTTGTAAGAACCGTGAGAACTACACCGTACGGGGCGAGGTGGACCAAAATTTGTTTTCATAAACGTAGATGCGTGTATTATAAACACATTTGTAAAAAAATTCAAAAAAAAAAAATGTTGTGTGTGTAGTTTTGAGCACCACAAGTTTGTGTTTACGGGTACCGTAAATCTTACCGGAAAATTTACGGTACCCGTAAAGACAAACTTGTGGTGCTCAAAACTACGCACACGACATTTTTTTTTAAATTTTTTTTTACAAATGTGTTTATAATACATGCATCTACGTTTATGAAAAAAATTTGGTCCACCTCGCCCCGGATCAAAAAGTTCTCGCGGTTCTTACAACTCGAGGTGGTTCTTATTTTAGCGCAATCATATATATATATATATATAAACCAGTGGTATTGGTTTGGCACGGTACCGTCTTGTGATATGGCAACCAGAAGAGCAAATCTAAATTTTAAAGTCGTGATGTTCCAAAAAAGAAATCAACATATCTGTCTAGAACCATACAAACAAACAACGATGTCGGTTATAATAATACAGATACCAGTCCTTCTAGTAGGAGTAAGAAATAGTTTGTAAGGCAATTTAACAAATAATGAGGAGTGAATGGGTCAAATAACCAACTCTGAAGTAAGCTCATCAGGTAGTACACCTGAAAAGCTACCACTAAATTCATGAAACAGTAAGTTACAAATATAGATGTGGAACTTTTAAGTTAATGTCTAATGGGAATTTTAAATGATTATGTATGAAGTAAGAAAACATAACTCCTAGAATTAACATATCATTAACTTGCTAAAATTTATACATAGTTATGAAGCCACTTCCATCTTTATAAAAAAAGTCCAAAGGCTGTAGCCAAACTGAATTTCCACTCTTAAACTTTTTCATGTGCAAGTTTCTGCGATCAATAATCAAATAGGAACAAAACAAAGGCATGCATACTTGCAAACTTATTATATATGTAGATGTATATACTACGAAGGTAATATATATACACGAAATCAAAGAACTATATTTAAGTAAGGATGCCAGAAGAAGTTAATCGAATCTTGATCTTACTAAGGAATTAAAACTCAGTGACTTCAACACCTTCAAACATATTTTGGATCAATTTTGCTTCTAAACAATATTCTATGCAATGTATAAAACGTGAATCTAACATTCTACTCTCTCTCGCTATCTCTATCTTTCTCTCTTTTTATGTATGTAGTCTAAGTTCTTTGAACCAATTCATTTGTTCTTCCATTTTCCAATATGCAAAAAAAGAAACAAAGTGAGGTTTTTACATGATTACGATGGTTTATCGCCGGCAATCATAATTCTGGAAGATAGTTATGTGTTCTGTGAAAGCAAAGACAATATAGACAACACAACAGATCGGGCCTGGAAAACCTAACCCCGTCATACCGCCGCAGGATTATAACCACCATGACTCCCTAAACTCCTCCGAATCTGTTGTTACCTGTGAGCATCTTGATTCGAATCGTGTGTGATGTGGAATTTTGAACATGTAGGAGGAGGTAGCAATACTCACGCGTGCATTAGACGGTGCCATGAAATCAACAGTAAAATTAGGTCAATTACTCAACGTGTGCACCACGAACGTATTAGCGCGAGTGATGTTAGGCCGGAGAGTGTTCGGTGATGGTAGTGGAGGCGGTGATCCGAAGGCGAATGAGTTTAAAGATATGGTGGTTGAGTTGATGGTGTTGGCCGGCGAATTTAATATTGGTGATTTTATTCCGGTGCTTGACTGGCTAGACCTACAAGGAATTACAAAGAAGATGAAGAAGCTGCACGCGCAATTCGATTCGTTTCTTAATGTGATTCTGGAGGAGCATAAGTCCGGCAAAGGTGGCGGGTCAGGGCATGGTGACTTGTTGAGCACGCTGATTGGACTCAAGGAGGATGCTGATGGAGAGGGAGGGAAGCTTTCGGATGTCGAAATCAAAGCTTTTCTTCTGGTATGTTCCTAAACCGGCAAACGGGTTCCTCGCATACTTTGCTGCATGCACCCCGCTCCCCCTTAGGGTATGGGCACTTGGTGAAGAAAAAAACAAAATGCCTAATACGATACCGACATAAAAATGAGTACTTGTATTAATTCTGACATAGAGCTTATTTCACAAAAGAACAATTATGATCAAAGCTATGATATTCACTATATACATGTCATTATTCAAACATTAACTAACATATAAACCACTGACATCAAACTGAAATCCCTATTTTTCTTTGATATCTATTCAAATACGTGGAATCTACCTGGATTTTTCATAAGTTTTCTTTTTCGTTTAGAAAGTTAAGTTATTTTGTAGAAAAAAAATCACAATATTCATCAGTTAATCATAATCCTCATCATATTCAGGTTGTCAATTCTTGTAAAAGCAGAACATGCAGGTAAAGAGGGATTACCTGAACTTCGTCGGATCTTCGTCGGAGGGTTGCATGTCGTCTAACTTGTAGCCGAGAAAATGACATTCAGGCCTGGAGCTTCTCGTCGGAGTACCAAAAGGGTAATCGGAACCCTAAACTCCATCGTCGCCGCTGCCGTGTCGAACCAAATCACCTCTACAGAAAACTTCCACCTCCTGTAGACATTCCAGTAATCCTAGCCGCCGTCGTCATTCAGTGACGCTGTTAGATCGGTCGACCGGAGACCATGGCCGGCTACAATCGGCCGAAGGCCATGACCGACTACAATCGGTCGGAAGCCATGACCGCAGCTACTCGTCGGAGTACCAAAAAGGGTCGTCGGAACCCTAAACTCCACCGTCGCTGCTGCCGTTTCGAACCAAAGGCCCTCTGCAGAAAACTTCCGCCTCCTGTAGACATTCCGATAACCCTAGTCGTCGTTGTCGTTCAGTGGCGCTGTTAGATCGGTCGGCCGGAGGCCATGGCCGGCTATAATCGTCCGGAGGCGATGACCGCAGCCACAATGACTATCTTTCTCTCTCAGTTTATCTTCTCTCACTGTTATCTATATTTTAAATTGGTTATACTAAAATTTGACCAAAATAACCTTCTACTGTTCATTCCATTCGGTTTTTAATATATAGGAGAATAATAGCTTCCAAATGAAGCTGAGAACAAACACATGCAATATCGTATACTAAGTTAGTGTAGAAACTTAAGAGCATGAAGTCCAAACCAATAAAGCTTCTAACAACACAAAAGCACAAAGTACAAACCAACCAAAGCACAACAATGTTACTAATTAGTAACATATATATAAGCTGTCATTGTTACAAAAACCCAAGTTCAAAACTTCCGCATGGCCGCAATATACTATGCCACGCCACATAAGAAGCCCCATCATAGTCATTGCTCTTAGATGACCGAGCTACCATCTTCATCGAGACACAAAGAAGCATTATGTTAGGCTTATAACCTCACGATGGCTGCACCTAAGACTGCCACAACGAAACAGAGGTGCCATCATTGCCATTTCTCTCGCACGAGCAACAAATCATCTCAATCGAGACCCAAAAATAATTATTAAGCTAGCCAAACAACCATGCATTACCAACAACCTCTATCACCAAAAAATTCTTCGATGAACAACAACGATTCATCTTCATCGAAATCAAACGACAAACAACATAAATTTATCAGATCAAACAACCAAACCTAACGGCTTGAAATTCATTCATACTAGAATAACACAAGGGTTCAACCGTGGTAAACAAAATCCAAAACAACAGTTAATACAGAACCAAAAATCTCGGACGAACAACAAGCGTTTGTCTTCTTCGATAACCAATTCCCAAAGATCTTGTATAACTTAACCCAAAATCTCGGATGAACAACAATGGTTCATCTTCACGAAACCAAAAGACAAAGAACACAAAGAAATCGTAAAAGGAAGCCTATTTCACAGTATAGTAGTCATCCATAGCGGCTACACATCAAGGCTTTGCCGGAAAAACCAATATCCTAACCAACCTCGAGATCAGAACAACATGCATTAAGCCTTAACGAAAAAAAATCATAACCAAAACATCAGAACAACTAATCGAACAAAGCTAAATCACCACACGCAACCAACAATACATGAAGGCACATCGAAAAGCCAGCGAAACACATCACCAAATATAAGAACGATCGGAGTGACTACACCCCAAAAGGGTTAAGACCCTTGAAATCAATGACTTAAACATCACATAAGGTAATGATTTACCTTAAATAAGGCTAGAAAGGCAAAGTTGGTGCGAAAGAAGGACGAGTGGAACACCCTTTTCATCGTATGTGGTAGAGGTGTGCTTTTGCGGTGGCCGGAACAGAAGAACAAAGCTTCCAAATGAAGTAGATAACACACAAAAAAGGCTTATATACCCACTAAGGGTACAATCTATAAACCACAAAGTACAAACCAACATCTTATAACATCATGTAAGCATTTGGTATAACCTACCAAAGCTCTAAAATGTTATTAGTTAATAATATATAAATTTATATGTATTACTAAAACAAACCCTTTAAGAAAAAATCATGTAATACTGCATATTACATGTTATATGTTATATTTATATACAATGTATATTTTTAGTTAAAATAAATAAGTTACAAATGGTTAAATTGAAAATGAAACAAACTTATATATTGAAAAAATACATTATATAAGTTATTCATAGAAAATGTGTGATTTTTAAAAAACATATTACATCTTATAAAATTGTTGGATGATATTTAACCCGACGGTATGAGATTGTGGGAATGATAAATCCCTGGGTCCGGACAGGTTTACGTTCGGTTTAGTTAAGACACATTGGGAGATTCAAAAGGTGATATTTTTTATGTTGTTCTGGAGTTCTGTAAGAAATGTAAAATACCTAAGATTGCAATGCTGCTTTTATTACATGACCTTGAAAGTGTAAAATCCTCTTATTGGGTCGGGTGTCAGACCTATAAGCCTAATTAATCTTCACTATAAGATCATTGCAAAATTGATGGCTAATCAGTTGGCTTTAGTTGTGGATTCAATTGTTAATCATCATCAGTCAACGTTTATTAAAGGTTGTCAGATTCTTAACGGAGCTCTCATTCTTAATGAAGTGGTGGAATAGTGCAAAAGAAGTAAACAGAAAATAATGCTTTTCAAAGCAGATTTTGCTAAAGCATATGATTCTTTATCATGGGAGTATATATTTATTATCTATGATGTAGTTTGTGGGTTTTGGAAAGACTTAGATATCGTGGATTGAGGCTTGCCTTGATTTAGGTTACGCTTCGATATTGATTAATGGAAGCCCTTCGGTGGAGTTCAAATTGGAAAGAGCTTTAAGACAATAAAACCAAGTTTCTCCATTTCTCTTTTTTCCTTACCATGGAAGGTTTACATGTCATAATCTTTTCTCTCGCATTTATTCTACGCAGATGATGTGATTATTTAGGAGGAATGGTCAAAGGTGAATGCCTATTTTATAGGCATTAAATTTTTTTTCTTGCATCGCGTCTCAAAACCAATATCCAAAAACCGAGCATCCGTGGAGTTGAGGTGAAAGTCAACGAGGTAAACTCCTTGGCAGCTATTATTGGTTGTAAAACAGAATTGTTTCCAATCAAATATTTAGGGATTCCGTTTGGCGAAATCTTGCTTTGTATGAAAGTTGGAATATGATTGAGGAAAAACTTAGCAATAAACTTTCTCAATAGAAAGAAAATTTTCTCTCGATTGGAGGTAGGAGTACCCTCGTTACATCGGTTAATGGCGCAGTTGGTAATTGTTATTTGTCTTTATTTTTTATGCCCACAATTGTTTGCAAGAGACTAGAAAGTTTACGTTCTAGTTTCTTTTGGGGTGGATCAGAGGGCGATAGCAAAATGACATGGTTTATTAATTGAGAGTAAACTAAGGTCGAGAATTCTTGTGGAGGATTGGGTTTAGGGAGTTTACACTCTCTTAAATTGGCTCTTCTTCTAAAATAGAGGTGGATGTATTTCAATTGTCCTAGTTCACTTTGGGCTTTAATAATTGATTCTATGTATAAAGGGAATCCCGATGTTTTTGGTTGCGATAAAATGGGGAAAGGAAATGGTATTTGGAACCAAATTGTGAAGTGTGTAAACAATCTTAATGTTAAAAGGGTTAATTTCTTTCTCGGCGAATAAAAGAAAAGTGAGTAATGGGAAAACTACAAGGTTTTGACTAATTACTTAGTTAGGAGATTCTTCTATTGCCTCCTATTTTCCTACCCTTGCAGCTCTATAAGTTTATAAGGAATGCATGATTGCTAATCACCATTCGGGTGTGAATTGGGCATAGAATTGGAGGAGATGTCCAAGAGGCGGCACGAAGCAAGCACAAATTGGTTCTTTTTGCTCTTTATTGGAAAGTATTAATGTAGCGCTTCACATTTCTGCACTTCCTTATTTAGGAAGTTGTAATCGTATTTCTATTTTTTAGAAACTTGTAATTGTATCGTAATTCGTATTTCATTTTCGAATCTTTTAATCCGAGACCTTGATCATAATGGGAATGCATTTTTATTCACACTTGTTTATGCACAAATACATGATACTTAATCAATCTCGAATACGTGCTTTATATACGAAACCGAATTATACTTGATGTTTAAATTATATTTGGAATCGTACTCATATACCTTCTTGATATTCACACACACATATATATCCCTTAAGACACCCAAAACAAGAGCTGACCGCAGCCTACAGCCTGCCAGCCGTAGCCTATGGTGTTGGGCGGACAACTTGTTTAAAAAGTGCGAATTTCCCTTTTTTTCCACCTTTTCACCACAAGTCACCTTCTAACTCATTTAACTCTAACCCTAATCAACCCCATTATAAATTGGAGCCTCCATACACTCCTAAACACTTTCCAAACATCAAACATCTAAAACAGTCTCAAATTTTCTTATTTCACTCTAATCTTCAAGACTTTGGCAGAAAGTTTCAAGCATTCTATGTGAGTTTTCACTCACTTTTCTCCTTATTTCTTCATGTTTTCTTCTTTCATTATAGTTGGATAACCTCTAGGAAGGTTTCCACAAGTTTGTCATGGCAAACTAAGGTAGAACCTCACCATATTTGAGGTCCAAAGTAGAGTTAAAATTCTGATTTCATTGATGTTCTTGTATCTTGCATTTCTTGACTAAAACTTGGTGAAATCTTGTACCCACCAAGCACCCAACTAAGCTCATAGTTGTGGGTTTGTGTTGTGGTTGATTTCCACCAAGAAACAAGCTTAAAGACTCTTTAAATTCTGCTCATACATGTTCCAAGTGATTGAAACCATCCAAGCTTCAACCTTCTATGTTGAAAAGCTTGGGCATGTGTTATGTGTGAACCGTGGGAGCCTTGGCTTTCCAAAATAGTTCCACTATCTCACTTGTTTATATTGTTTATGTTCATCCAAGTAGCTTCCGAGACTTAAAGTAACACAGCTCTGCCACACCTCCAACATTTAACATGATGGGTATATATGGAACACCTGCATTGATCTTACTTGGCTACTTGGTAAAACTAGTAAATTTATAATTCTTGTTATTCATGGCCAACCTCGTTATCAATTATGTTGATAACCTTGTGCTTTGGTGAATCATACAATGAGGTTAATCATACCTCAATGCTTGACTTATATAACACTACATGATAATATATGATGGACTTATACTATATAATATAAAATATATATCTTTAGCCGAAATCATTATACTAACCGAACTATGGTTAGATGTTGTGAACTTAGGCTATATTATCTTTGTTCTTTATTTCTCGTTTGTGATTCTAATGGGCAAGTTAGGACCTATGAAATCACATAAGAACTTAATGTCAAAACAAGTATTTAGACAAGATATACTTTCGTGTACTTATACTTTTATATACTTAATTCCGAATCCGATTCTTCCACCAAATCTGAATACGCACACACATATGTTTCCCCGGTGTAGGGTAACTTCGGTGTTCCATCTCCAACAACTTATTAAGTTCGCGGTTTAACTCGGAAAGTTTACAAAACCGTGAGTATACATGACTCCCTTTTTACCTTTAACACTTTTGGGTGCTACATGTAAATGCTATTAAACTCACACAATCACATACTTTATGCTTAAATCACAAACAAACAATCCAGCATAGATGCTTAATAGGTTATACCTGGACTCATATATGCTTGAATTCTTTATGCTTTATACTTGTCATTAACTTTGTACAAGCCTCCCTTAACATGTATAGTGCTATAGGATTAACGGATCGCCCATATTCTTAAGGTCATGTTAAGTTAAACAAAACAGTCTTATCATTGCTACGATAAGATTATGTTAGCATGAATCTTTAGGTTGACATTTATAGTTGCATGCTAGTATCGTATGTTAGTTTTAAGATAACAATTATACAATGTGGATTCGTTTAAACTTTTATACTTATGCTAGTAATCAAACTTGTATGCTCGCCAATACTTTAATACGTATTGCAAGAAATTGATGATGATGATGAATGAATGAATGAAATCTAGTAGGAAGACTAGAAACACACCTTTAAATTTTAGTACTTATGTTGTATTTTGTTTCTTTGATTATGTTGTTGTATTTGCTTCAAAACGATGTACTTGAATTTAGCAATGAAATGAAATTTTGATTTTATTAAATATTGTCACAAATAGTGTTATGAAGTCTCTTATAATCTCGTTTTCGTCTCATTCCCAAGGCCGGCCCTGGGGGTGGGCGGGGAGGACCACCGGCCAGGGCCCAATATTTTTAGAAAAAACCGATATGTATATGAAAAAATTTCTTTTTTAATAGGGTATACCAATACAAACACCAACATAGGCCCACTTACAAAACTATTCTTATGCTTTAGATAAGTTATTAGCCCATTAGCATTAGGTTTAGACCTTTATTGAGCTCAATACTCAATTTCGTTAAAGCCTAAGGGCACGTTTTTTGGAGCTCGAACAGGGTACACGAATTCTCAGGGCCGGCCCTGCTCATTCCGGTGCTTTCGCCATCGGTTGGGGTGTGCCAATTAAGTTCTCAGATAAAGCAGATGAGTGGTGGTAGGATTTATCTTTAAGATGGTTTTAAGGTGAAAAGATAAGGAAATTCATTGACAAAGTCATGCTTCACATTAATCCATTGAAAATTAGATGGTGTATAGGGGTGCCCAAAAGGTTGATATTCTCACCCGACGAGAGGTATTCTTTATAATAGAGGTGTTGACAAACCGTATATTATGTGGCCTTTTTGCTCAATGGAGAGAGACGGTTGACCATTTATTTGCTTCTTGTGGTAATGCACTTGGATATCGATTTTCCAATGGCTAGAGATTTCTTATACATGTTCATTCCGCCTAGTATCTCCTTTGGAATGGCTAGATGGTTCAAAGTTGGGTACTCTAAAAAAATCGGTGGTGAAAGGCATCTTCTCAACGATAGGGTGGGTGATTTGGAATTCTAGAAATAAAGTGGTATTTCGAGCCAATGATCCATGAAAAGTATTATTTTCAAGAATATTATGCATTATTCTTTTCTTTGGATTTGTAATAGAAGTAGAAAGGTTAATATTACCGGGGTTGAATTGATGAAAAATCTGCTTTTATACATGTAACTCCTTGTATATGAATTTGGTTATGTTTATTTCTAACAATTTTCATTGCTTATAATATAAATGTATTTGTTGTTAAAAGAAAGATTTTTTTGGTGAAATAGAATTACAAATTAATTTTTTTAACTTTCACCAACTGTTCTCGTGCCTTACCAAAAGACAATTCACTTCTAGGGTTTCAAATACAAGTTGATATTTTTTGACCCGACCTAAAACACAATACGGAATAATTGGGTTTTGTGTTGTAAGTATCCTCGTTAATTAAACAGACTTTGTTTGAGTTGTCTTGTGATCTTGTCTGATCCGTTGTTATAGGGTGTGGTCATGATTCTTATGACCATCATGACCCTCCATATAGGCGTCATGTCATCCATCTTTAATCCACCATTCAAGATCACTACCCTAAGGCCATGTGTAGTCATAAAGCCCTTTCGGGGGCGTTATGCGACACGTGTCGTGCCACGTCACCCCGGGGCTTTATGGGGCGTTATGCAATTTGAGGCCGTAGTCATAAAGCCCCTACCCATCATTACCTATTTAATAATTTTAAGTTTTATTAATTAATATAAAAAACTCTTCTCATTTTTGATTGGCCAAATGATTAACCAAACAACAAATAACGCCGCGAAGATAATAGCGCCTCCCCCCAATTTCTGAAACATGGCGCCCTTGGGGGCGGTGTTTCCGGCGCTATAAGGGCGCGAACTCCATTTCCGGCGCTACATGGCGCCCACTACGTTCAACCTAAGGGTATGATCATGACCCAAACCACTATCCCCTTTATCTTTTTAATATATTTTGTCTTAAAATTATCAAATGGAAGTGTCATGGTAATCGTGGTTTAATCCATGGAAACCACAATCAACTAAGGAGGGGGTGGTGTACGATTTAATTAATGATCGTATGTGGAAATAATGTTCCAATCCATAGTCCCCACACCCCATAGCCTAAACATGCAATGCTCATGTGGTCATGTTCTACTAAAATAAAATGGGTCAGTCTGTCAACTTATTTATAGTTAGAAAACTTCCATAATTATGATTTATCATCTTATTACAATTTACAACATGTCAACTCGTTTACCACTCTTTTAAATCGTCAACAACTTTATTTAAACTATTATTACAACCCGTTAACTTGTATAGATAAATAGGTTAAATAAGTCGTATTCGTGTTAGGTGGTTTTAAGCATGTTAATGTTAGAGTTGATGTCTTTTACAGTGATGCTTATCTATTTTAACCCCTCAGCCCAACCCAACACAATCGCCACCATATGCAAATATGATACATTGCTTTAAGATGTTCGAATAGATATTTAATGAGGTTAAAGAGTAACTGCCGTTTGTTTTAATTGAGAAGGCGTCTATCTGGAAAAGATCAAGCTTATTGAATGTTACATTAGAATATATCATTTCCATTCTAGGTCTTAATTAAGTCTTTTTTTGTTGCTGAAGTGATCCAGTCATAAACTTGATTTGGTTAAAGTAATGTATTCATGATCCATGGAGCTAGCTAATAATTATATATATATTATATATATATATATTTTGAATAATATATAACTAATTATGAGTAATTAATTAACTAACAGCAGTTTTGAACTGTGTAAGTCTCAGCTCTTATGTGACTAGAGAAGGCATTTGTGAAGGTTCTTGGCAATTCACCAAAGGAGGGGAATGGGGAAATACCCACAAAAAAGAATGGAGAATATCATTATATACTCTATAAATTCAACTTGAATTCGTGGGGAAGCACGTATGATTCCTTATTATAATTGTTAACCACCATTATATTTAAACCATTATCGTCATATTTATAAGGATGTATCTTTTAATATTTCCTTACATTGATTAACAGTTTTTTTATAATTATTTCCAGCATTTTTAACACGTACTTTATTTATCACATATCTAGAAAGAAGAAAATATTTTAAACTACAAATACGACTTTATCTAGATTTGCCTACTAGCATCAAATCATCATCATAGTCAATATTAGTATTTTATTACAATTATTATCATTTAAATTTTGTTGCACCTGGCTAATCAAAGTCAATATAAGTCAATTAGTTTTATTATTTTTTCCTGAATTAATTGAGTACTTAATTAACCTGCCTTACTTAAACTAATGCATGCATGGTCCATGATCTTAATTAACAATTAGAGTTAACTTATGAAGCTTTGAATAGTGATATAAGCCTTAGCTCTTTTGTGAGTTGAGGAGACATCAATGAATGTTCTTATAAACAACCCGTAACCGAGGAAATTGAAGAAACTACTAAAAATTGTCCAAGCAAATTATGATTCCGAGCTATATTTCAACTTTAATCGTGAGATAGCACCAACCATTAAATGTTGTAACAACTGTAAGTTATATGATGTAACACTTCCTAAATCTTGTAACAACTCTATGTTATGTATTTTGTAAGTGTCTAGATAACTCAATGAATCATGTAAACATCATGATTAGGATGGAATTTGTTGATGTTACTCTCAAAAATTTAATTAGTCGGACAACTAAAAGAGAAAACAAGCTAGAACAAATACATAAGTTATGTTAATGGAATCAGACCAAAGACTCTCCTTTTGTGAATTAGGGACCATCATAATCACTAGGTTGAAACAAACAAATCTTTGTGAAAAAATGTTAGTTGTCAGTAACTCAGTATTATCATCAATTATTCAGTTACATTAACAGTAAAACCATTAGTTGAAACTCCATCAACAAGTATCGATAATTCCAAGTTGCTACGGATGGTGTAATTGCCACTATGACCAGGTTGTTATTTCTGGGTTGGTTGTTAAGTTGTTACTACAAGGGGTGAGACAGTACAGTATTGGTACCGAAACGAGTAAAAATATAAATCAAATACTGTACAAATACTGTACAGATTATAGCGTAGGGTACCGGTAGTGCAAAAATACCGAAAAGGAAACTCTATAAATGAATACCGGTACTGGTATCGATTTTTTGGTTGGTTGAGGTTTGGCACGGTGTCGATACTATCAGTACGGTACCAATATTCAGTAAAATATGCTCATCCTAGTTAATACTGATCATTATTAACTTACAAATGACGATTGACGATTACCACTGGTAATCGGCTGGGACTGATGATCAACTTCTGTGCAACTTTTGATCAATCATGTAAATCCGGAACAACTTCCATTCAATAAGACTCCACACAAGCTATACCCCTTGACCCCGCATGGGGCCACCAAACCCCACCAAGGGGGCCCTGCCCCTTGAACAGCGGTCCGTTGGTTCCTAAAATTACTAGCCTAACCAAGTGTGTCTTTCATACCTTCTAAGGTGTACAGATGTATATAAGAAATTCATTTTAATCTAATTATACTAAAATGATCTGAGTGCATCATCCAATTCTCCAAGGTCTCACAAAAAAGCCACAAGCTCAACCAAATCCCTCCGATTCTAGTTTCACATCCATCGATCATTTTGACTCGGTTTTTCTAAAACCAGTTGGCTTTAGTTGTAAATGAGTCAAGTTTGACCTCAAAATTCACATTAGTAGAGAGATTCCGACCCAATCTGAGATGACTCATACAATTTCGAGCTCAAAACCAAGTTGAGTCCGAGTCAACTCGTAAACAACCTTACTTCTTTTAAGTTAATACCCGTTAAATAAATTACATGTATTCGCTTCATAAGCTATCCATGTAGATAAGTTTGAGCGCAATTTGTCATTATACAAATGGGTTCTAGGGTTTCAGATGAGTTAGGTTTCTATCTATTATCTATTTTGTATTGTATCTCGTTTGTATGAGATACATATCCTTATATCTTTTATAGTATGATAACAAAAAAAGGAAATACCTCCTCTCTTGTCTCCTCTTCTTTTTCCTAGTATCTAACGCTCCATCGTCGTTCCAAATGGACAACACATACTATTTTCCACATATGTTTTGGGGGGAAACTAGTTATATATTTGGTGGATGGTAGGATTACTTCAAAATAAATAAATAGATTTTGTTGATGGTATTTTGAGACATAACTAGCTGGCTCCTCTAACTCTTGTTTTGGGCCAAAGGGTACACATCCATTTTACTTTGTTAACATATGCTACTTGTAGAATAATAATAATAATAATAAAGTGACAGCTTTTTTGTTTTATTATAAAATTCACAAACACACACGTAAACCACACAGACAACCCTTAAACCTAAGTCGTGCAAAGCCGGCCATAATTAAGAACACAATCTGATAACACTATATATGGGTTGCAAATCTTAAGATACGGCATCTTATTCCTGTCTTTTCCGTGTCTTTTTTATTTTATTTGTAACTTTACTTTCGTTAATAATGCTTTTAATCACTCATCACTCACTCACAACTTCGAATCAAGTTATGCAATGTCATTAAGCATTATTCCATCACTAGGGATGAATTTTAGTGGAAATGCCCATCACTTACCACACACTATAAAATCATTCAAAAAAAAAAAAACCAAAACAAAACTGAATTCAAATCAAGTTCTTCACGCGTGATAAACTTCACGCGTTATGAAATCCACGCATTATGAAATCAACCGGTGGTGGAGTTATTCTCCCCATCACGCGTGTTGGCAATCCTCACGTGATAAACTTCTTCCACCTCGGGTCCCCTTATAACTTGTTATAACTACTAGAAAATCCAAACTTTTATACACCGTTTTTCGTAGAAAATGCGTCACAAATCGCGATTCCTGACAAATCTTTGACAAAATGTATACGTAGGAAAACCCCTCGTAGGAAGCTGGTTTGTTACGCATTTCCTACGCAACTTACGACGCATTTCCGACCAAAATTTGGTGTCGATAATTCCTACGCATTTTCTACACATTATAACGGTTATTATTAATAATAATATAATTATTACTTTTAGTTATGTTACACAATTCTGACACAATTTTCTGACGCATTTCTGACACTCTTCTTTTTGACGGATTTCCGACTCTCTCCTTTCTGACGCATTTCTAACACCCCATTCCTACGAATTTCTGACGACATTAAATAAAAGTTAATAAAAAAGTATAGTTATTTGTTTTGCAACTTCCTACGCATAATAAAATATATATGAAGTGATCTTATAATATTTAAAGACCATAATAAACAGAATATCATGGATTGGCAAGATAGGAAGCGTTTTAGGGTGGAGGGAGTGCCTGTCTCCGATGTCAAACTGCCACAACCTCTATCTCCTCCACATTAGCGACATATTAGCCTTTTCCACTACTTACATTTTACTTGCCACTACTTGCCGAATCAAAGGAAATGCTACGCGCTTCATACATTTCTCATGGCAACACTAATTTTTTTAATTAAATCTAAAAAAAGTTAACTAGAATGTGATTGGTTAGATTTTGAGGAGGGACCCACCTCTCTCTCCCTCACCTTGTTGCAAGAGTAGAAAATGTTTAACCTCCCTCACCGAGCACATGCTCCCGGTTCCAACTTGCCGTGGACTGGTGCTTGTCGAGATTCTGCGTGTGGTTGCCATTTGGTTTTGCCGACACCACTCGCACCACCCTTAAGTCCATTTCTATACCATATCAAACACTTATGGTAAAACTTGTGAGTGGTAATCTCCACCAAAGACTATGGAGACTTGTATATTCATTAGAGAGTAGATTGGTTATGCATACTACGATTGGTGAGAATATTTGTAAATGATCTTTTGTGCTGGCCAGATAAAAGATAGTGAAGAAGATAAAAGATAGTGAAGACGATCTCGACTGAACAATCAGGATCACTATAGACCATTGTGTTATTTTGGATGATATCTTTTCAACTTTTAACTACTTATTTACCGTTCATCATATGATATTTTCCTTAAAATTTTATTATCTTCTTAAACACGCTAAAGCTTGTGCAGAGAACCAAATGTTTTTGTCCCTTTCTCCTTTGACACATTTGGCTCTCTAACGCCAGAAGCTATCCAATTCCTGACCAGAGTCCAACGGGTCATCCACCCTAGGGGGCAGGGTTTTGTCTTTTGTAAATTAGGGTTTGTAATTCAGAAATGGTTGGCGGAGCAGCTTGTTACTCGTCTACCTTGTTTTGATGTAACTTGACAAGTTTGATTGATATAAAAAAAAGAAGTTATCTTCTTAACAAATATAGAGCTTATAAAAAGATATTAAAATTACTACGATAATATATGAGTTTTCTCAATGCCAACCAGCAACGGTGGGGATCACCCAAAAAAGACCTGTTTTAGTTTTTTTTAATAAAGAACGTGTTAGCCTTTTTCGCCCTAGAAGCAATGTCAACTCTTGAAAAATGTGGAATAAGCTACTCAATGTTAGGCATAGCTAGTGACTAGTGTATTTTGCTTGCTCACTTTTGGATTTAGTGAATAATTATTAGAAGTTGATCTCTTTTTTCACGAGGTTTGGTTGCATTTAGTAATGCGCTGATCAGTAAACGAACTTTTGCTTATCTAACCAATTGAATTTCTTCTATCCGTAAACTCATTATGCATAACCAAGCAGGATTTGAAAAGGGTAAAACATACGGTCTGGTTAATAGCATTAGCATGAGATGACCATGATGATCACTTTAGGTACATGTGTAGATGTTAAAGAGATAGCAAATCAAATGATAAGCTATATATACGTGATGATTATTTATGATAGATCACGTAGTTCATGATAACGGTAATACCTAATATGCTAGAACATGTGTGTATTGTATCTTGACGATCTTATTTAAAATATTTACCTTAAAAAAAGATACAGCTCGAAACTGATACAATTAAAAAGGAAATAGTAGGTTTAAACAAGGGAAAGTCACGAGATAAATGTTCGGCCAAATGTATTAATCAAAATAACCATGCGTTGACATTTTTATAAATCATCAACTTCACCATTATTAGGGGTCCAAACTGCTCGACGATCGAGGATCGCTCGACGATCACTCGAAAAATGCTTGTTCGATTCCTGCTAAGTTTGTAAATGAGCCGCTCGGATCGGTTCGATTCAAATTCAATCCAAGCATGAGCAAAGGTCCGCTCGCTCGTCGATCGCTCGGTTTCGCCGCTCGAATTATTTTTATTAATAAATATATATATGGGGATGGTTCAAATGAAAACCATTTTTATTGTGAAAACTCGAAAACTAACTAAAAAAAGCCTAAAAAACACACCAAAAAAAAATTTTCAATTTTTTTATAAAAAATCGCAGGTTTTTGTATATAAAAATTTTTTTTTTCAAAAAAAAAAAAAATTTTGTATTACACATGTGTAATAATACACATGTGTAGTATTACACATGTGCACTACAAATTTTTTTTATATACATAAACCTGCGAAATTGGTATGCAAAAAAAAATTGGTATGTTTTTTTGGCTTTTTTAATTAGTTTTCGAGTTTTCACAATAACTAGTGGTTTTCATTTGAACCTTCCCTATATATATATATATATATAGAGAGAGAGAGAGAGAGAGAGAGAGAGAGAAAGTATAATGTACTTCAAGGCTTAACCTACATTAACATACATGACAAAAAATATAACGTGCGTTATTATCATAGAACGTGCGTGATTATAGTTCCATGCGTGATTATGTGGTCCCATGCGTGATTATGTGGGCTCATGCGTGATTATACCCCTGATCTAACGGTTATCATTGTCTCCTACGTGATGTATGATAAGCCTTTTTGTATGTTAACCTTACTCTACATATATATATATATATATATATATATATATATATATATATATATATATATATATATATATATATATATATATATATATATATATTATAGATTTTAAAGATTAAAAACCCAAAAAATTTAGTAGCAAAAAAAAAAATTAAAAGCTCAAAAAATATTCAGCCCAACTTAATAGTTAATATCAATATCTAACTATAAATCCCTATTCCTAAATAATATTCACATAGTCATAATTTGATTGTGTGAAGATCTGCATATCACCGCTCCAGAAACACACCAAAATCTAACCCTAAATTCCTAATCATGATTTTAGTTATGTATTTCTTTTGTTAGTAAAGTGTTGGACATGTTTTAATTAAGTTAGGATTTGTTTTTCTTGAACGCAGCCTTATAATTCAATCGAGCGAAACCGAGCGAAAACGATCCGCTCGATTTTTTTAGGATTTGATAAAAACCGAGCGAAAACGATCCGATCGATTCAAATTCAATCCGAGCATGAGCATCACTTTTGTGCTCGGTTTTGCAAATTCGATCCGATCAGATCGGTTGTAATTCAATCCGAGCATGAGCAGACCCTCGATTGGATCGGATCGGTTCATGAACACCCCTAACCATTATACATAATTTTCAGTTACAAGGAAAAATATCACAAGACACCGTGCCAAATTGCCAATATTTGGTCAAGTTGCGCAAAAGTATATGAGATTTTTGCAACTATGGTCAATGTTTAACCGGCGAAAAAATGATACTGTTTTTTTGTCAATGTCTAGTCTAATAGACACAGATGGTTGTCTTTACACGAAACTGACTATATTCTCGTGAGTTTGCGTAAACTGACCACATTCTTGTGATTTTACGTTTAAACAATGTATTCATATAATCATCAAATTTCACATTTACACTTGTTTTGAAAGGCGAAACTTCTATATAAAATATAGAAAAATTGGCCAGCAAGCAACTGAACACCCGACAATTACAAGATCACGTCTCTAACATTGAAATCATACCACCTACTCCATCCAAGATTTCAAAATTCAGATCTATTACAAATCCAAAGATAAGAGTTTTCTTTGATTAATTCCATCGTTCGATTGAAGTGAGTTTGATTCTCATTAAAAACTTTTTCGTTTCTCGCCTTCAAAATTTCCCAAGAAATAGAAAACGCAGGATGCGGGGTCAACTACAGCCTGCTTTTGGTTACAAAATGGTAAGTGTGGTAGCTAGAGTGAATGGTCGATCAAATTAATAAGATTCTGACTAATGGGGTGGTGGTGAGTTGGTGAATGTAAAACTTTTAAATACATAGGTTTGGGAAGGGATGTCTTGGGTTAAAGTCCAACTAACGACAAATATGAAGAAAAAAAATCGATGTTGGAAAAAATAAAATAAATAAGATTCTGTATATGGATAATATATAACGTTATAACACATGCCAATGTTAAACTGATGGTGTTTATTAACTAATAATCAATTAGACGGTAATATTTTAAAATTAATATTGATGTTCGAGGATTGGACGCGTGGACTTAACCAGGGAAACCGGCAGAATCAATGGGTTGGATTTGTCAATTAAAGACCAAGTTCAACTCATCTGTGAACACTCTTACTTGTTATACCATTTTGATTTAGATTTAGTTTCATGGTACTTCTAGGGTTTTATTTTTTTATTTATTTCTTGTTTCACACATTCATCTTTCTATGATGAATGCAAATATATCACAGCTAGGTTTTGTCCTTGTATCTTGTGATTCCTTGGGACATATCATCTTCTTTAACTTACGCATGATTTTGAGGTTATTATATTTTTGAATGTGATAATTAATGCGATACTTTTAACTTTCTTTATAATAATTTCACCACTTAATTAATTAGAAAACCTAGCTTATTTGCTATTAAAAAAAAACTAGGAAACGTTTAAAATATACCTAGTTAAACAATGAGAACGTTTTAATCCATTTAATTGAAATTAATTGTGATTAATTTTAGACAAATGTGTATCATTTGTGTTAGATGTGTAAGTCTATATTGTTTAAAAAGATATATGAGAATCGAAAACACCTATAAATCACAACTCGTTCATACTAATGGATTGGTAAAAGTTCGCCTGTTTTTAATTTCTTGCATATCAAGATTCTAGTTGTATGTTTGTTAAGACATGTAAAATTCAGGGTCGGCCCTGAGAATTCGTGTACCCTTTTCGAGCTCGAAAAAATGTGCCCTTAGGCCTTAACGAAATTGGGTATTTGGCTCACTAATGGTCTAAACCTATTGCCAAAGGGATTAATAACTAATCTAAACCATAAAAATAGTTTTGTAAGAGGACCTATGTTCGTGTTTGTATGGATATACCCGATTTAAAAAATATTTTACATATACATATCGGGTTTTTTTTCATAAAAAACGTGCCCCTCGAAATATCGGGCCCTGGCCGGTGGTCCTCCCTGCCCACCTCCAGGGCCGGCCATGATAAAATTATAAAAAAAAATATAATATACTAGCTAGTAGGGGTATTCAGAATTCGATTCGAATTCGAAAATTTCGAAATTCGACTCGATTCGAATTCGATTAAAAATATTTGAATTTGAGTTGATTCGTATTCGAGTTCAGTAATCGAATTAGAATCGAATACAAATTTATGATTTTTAATTCGATTCGAAATTCGAATTCACTTTATATATATATATATATAGGGAGGGGCTCATGCGAGAACCACCCTTATTGTGAGAACCTTGAGAACCAATGTGAACACAACCTAAAATAGCTAAAAAAACCTAACCCCCACCCCCCAAAAAAAATAACCTAACCCCCCCCCCCCCCCAACCAAGCTAAAATGCTAAAAACTAAACCCCCAAAAAACCTAAAAAAATCTTAAAAAAATCTAAAATTTTTTTTTTGAATTTTTTAATATTTTTTATGTTAAAATCGCTAATTTTAGAAGCCAAAAAAAAAAAATTTTTTTAAAAAAAAAAAAATTAAAAATTTTTTTTTTTTTTTGCTTCGAAAAGTAGCGATTTTTTTATAAAAAATATTAAAAAACTCAAAAAAAAATTTTTTGTGTGATTTTTAGCTATTTTTAGGCATTTTTGGTGTGTTCACATTGGTTCTCGCGGTTCTCACAATAAGAGGTGGTTCTCGCATGATCTTCTCCCTATATATATATATATATATATATATATATATATATATATTTTAATATATGTATATACACACAAATATATAACTTCTAAACTTGGCCAAAGTATGAATTACCTCCATAGTTGGTAGTTTATTATTCATAACATTAACAAACCTTCTGACAAATAGCCCTAACTACTTATTTCCAAATTTTTACCTAACTTAACCAACATATCTTCTAAATTTTGGTGTTTTGACATATTGATAGTTAATTAATTTTGCAGATTATTTTATGTTATGTTAAATATAATTATTTGTAGTAGTTTAAAAAATGAAAGTAAAATAAGTTATTATTTAGGGTGAATTTGAATTAAATCAAATACTAATCGAATCAGATACATGTAAAAAATAAAAATTCGTTATTCGATTCGATAAACACCCCTACTAGTCAGCTAACCGGGTTTCTGGTTAAGGAACCCAATTTTCTTATTGAACATTAAGATGATGAGCCGAAATAGTCTGACTTGTAATATGAACTCGAGATTAAATTGATTGTTATTGAGCTTGTTTCGTTAAAATTCTCTTTACAATTATATTTAATTTTTTTTCTTTCATATATCATTTACTTTCACGTTATTCTCTTTCTCATTACCGTTTCATGATCACACTAGCTAAGAGATAATATAGTTATATTAGTTTTAGATCACTGACATAGACAAAACACTTAACGAGAACACAACTCAAATTAAAAATCTTTACATATGTCACTTGTCATCATCACATATCAAGTACGTTGACATCTTGTTAATTCAAGATTAAATGCACTTAAAAGGAATATACACTTCAATTCTTCTTCTATGTGATCATGCAATCGCATGTATATACGTTGAGAGGATTCGTTCAATTTCCTGAGTATATTATGCATGTGGTTCCAAATCAAAGTATGCATGTTGCATTTTATCACTAACAAGAACCATCACTTTATACATGCTTCTTTGATGTTTGAACGATAGAATTTAGCTAAAAACACATTCAAGCAAAACCAGGGGCGGGCCTATTAAGAAAGAACGAGTTCCCAGGAACCCATTCGGTTTTTAATTTTTAGTGTAAATATATATAACAAACTAAAAAGGAACCCATAAGTAAAATATAAAAGGAACATATAAACAAAAAGCCTTGGTTCTCCACTGGTTATGCCCGCATCATTCTACCCAAGAGACCCGGGTTCGAATCTCGTATGATGCACAATTTTGTTCCCTTTTTTTTCTATTTCTTTCTTTAATTTAAAACCCATTTAGGGTTACAACAATTACACAGACCCATAACACAAAAATAGAAAACCTCGCCTCCTGCCTCCACCTCCACCTTCAGCAACATCAGAGTCAGAATCAGCAGCGGCTGCGGCGCCTCCACCTTCGCCGACACCGGCCGTCCTCTGCCTCCACCTTCCAATTTGAACTAGTAAGGTTTTTGACTTTTTGATTGAATTGAGTTGAGAAATTTGGGCTGTTTTAAATTAATTGAGTTGGAACTGTAAAATGCCTCATGATTATCATGATTAAAAATTTGATTTAACATATATGGTTGCTTTTGTTGCGGGTCACAATCTTACTAAGTTAAAACTAGGTTTTGGATGTGTGACTGTGGAAAACTTGAATCCGATGCCAATGCTCACAAGTTTGACAGTTGAATTTATATTATTAGAAGACGAAGACCTAAACGAGTTGAATAAGTGTTTCCCTAATCTTCAAGTGTCGCAACCCCCGACCCCTTCCCTGGGAGCGGGCGGCCGCGAGGACAATATCAGTGGTATCGGTGTTTATTAATTTGGCAGCGGAAATTAACATCAGGACCGTTGTTAGGAAATAGTTTATCATAGTTAAACACCAAACTTTTATAATAATAAATACATGGGAAAAACCCAAGTTTCCATTACAACATGTTTATAGGGATAAACCCTAATTTATTGAAATAAAACTTCTTGCTTTTATAGCCACTTTTCCAAGCCTTCAGTGCTTTCCAGCTGGCTTCTATTTGGCTTTCACATTTTGTTACCTGAAACGCGTTTTAAAAAGTTTTATCAGCAAGAAATACTGGCGAGTGAATCCCAGTTTAATCAAGCCATGATTTTATATCCTTACAGTATTGAGAGCGATTACAATGTTTTTATCTATTCAATTACCACCCACGGTACTGTCAATCCTGACTTGGGGTCATGCTACTACTCACAGTGTAGTAACAAGTAATGTATACAAAACCCCAACATACCGACATTAATTGTAGAATACATAGACTCAATCACTGTTAATTATAATTAAAAACAATTGAGGTTTTGTAAAAACAGTTTGCAAAAAAAAGGAATAACTCACATTGCTATTTTAGATACTACTATTGATGTCTGGTGATTTCCTGGTTATAATCTATTTAAAAAAAACAATGCACACGTGTTAGTAAGATAACCCAATTTACATTAGCTATACCCTCTGTCACACCCCGATATTTCCACGTATTACCGGTGGGCCCGGTGGGGAGTATCGTGACGTAGTTGATATTATCATAGTCAGTTTATCACAGTTCAATTCACAGCGGAAGTCTAAAAGTAATAATATTACAAACCGATTTGAAAGTAACATCAAATATTACAAACGGATTGTAAATAGATCCACAGGCGGATCAAAGATAAACAGAAATATTGTTCAACAGATTTAAGCATCAAAAGCTTGCAAGACTCTTTATTTGATACTAGGAGTAGCTAGCCCATTTCGCTTAGTACCTGCACTTAAACTTTTTGGAAAATACATCAGTTTACACTGGTAAATACAATTAACCGACACTTTTGGAAATGTTTCAGGAGAATTGATTTAAATGCACAAGGCATAAAATCTTTTATAACTTGGGATAATTATTAAAAAATAATCTTGTAAAGGAATTATATATTTGTTATACGTTCAGTAGCCTAGGTTAGAAATACCGGGTTAAAGATTAATAGACATACCACATAATATAACCCACAGCGAGTTATTCTTAAACAAGCGGGTATATCATTTTACATACGCACCGACAGGTGTATGCCTACACCCCGTGCTTAAGTCGTGGCCATTTCAATGAATGAGCCGAGGATATTCAGGACATGGTCATTAACCCCCCAAAGGCTTGAAACAAACAAAACAGATTAAACGGGTTATCTCAATGATTTAACCATTAATCGATTAAAAATTCAATACCCGACCAAGCGGTATTTTATATACCGTACCCAAGCCCGTATAAGGGAAAATAAGTTAAAAGTATTTACCTGAGCAAAAATACAATTTTTATCCCAGCCGAATAACAATCAGCAAATGAAAATATCTTTTACTGGGCTCCTAAATCTGGAACGAAGGTTTTAATAACCTATTAGATTCCTAACGGGTCTTACTTAAGTTTAAACTTAGACCGGTTAGTTTTAAAGAAAGGTACACGGTTCAGAACGCAAGATTAAATGAAGACCGGATTAGAATGTGATTTAGACCCGACAAGTATGAAGACTTGTATAATATGGGTAAACCAAACACATTCTGGATTTTGAAGTGAAAATGATAAGGTTTGACCCGTTTCGGTCAATTTATGCAAACTAGTCACATAAATCGTACCGAACGCAAAAAGTGCATAACGGGTAACCAAATAAGTCATGTACAGGTTCCCTAAGTTAATATGCTTAAAATGTGTTATGATATCAGTAGGATACCTTCCATTATGCCAAAAACGAATTTAAAACCAATTTAAGCCCCCGTATGGGTATTTTGGTCATTTTATGATTAGAAAGAGATTAAATATCAATCTGAGGTTCTGGTCTAAAATGATCAGTAAAAATATTTATTTTTGCAAGTCATAATATTAAGATATTGTATATATGTGAAATTTATCATTTATGACCAAACTATGCACCGTAGGGGCATTTTGGTCATTTCACATAAGCTTTAAGGGTCAATTCTGGAAATCTGAGTTTAAAACTTTTACCTACTGTTAAAGTATCAAAATTTACTTATAATATTAGTAGGTAATGGGTCTTAAATGTTAAGCATAGTTTTAACCCACACTATGTATTTAAAAAGCGTAAAAAGTCGATTTTAGGCGATTTTCAGGTTATATAAGGAAAGTTGAGATTTTAATCAGTCCATAAGGCTTAAAGTATTTTATTTAACATATGGAATCAGTAGAAAAATATTTGGTATCAAAATATTATGTAAAACTCATTTTATTAGCAAAAAGGGTATAACCGTCAATTACCGAATCAAAGCAAGAACCCCATGTCATGATCAGTTTAAAAATTAATAAAAATCTCCAAAAATCCCAAAATATTATATTACATCAGTGGGTAGAAAGTTTGGTGTCAAAATTTGGGTTTAAATTGGCTTTATGCCAAAAAAGCCGTATAATTAATTAAAAGGCTTCAATTTACGATATTGAGCATAACTCCTAATTTAGACCTCAAACTGATGTCAAATTTTTAGGACATGTTTATAAATCAGTAATAAAGGTTTTTGTCCTCTCAAATTTTCAAAAATCTCGTTTTAATATCAAAAGGGCATAATGGTCAACTTTTAAGCAATTAACGGAAACATGCAATGAACTAGGATTTCTAAGGAACTAAGCTCTATAACCTCATAGGGTTATACTAACTTATAACATGGTCCTAAAGGAACCCTAAGGCATATCTAAACTAAGTTAAATCGGGTCAGAACTGAAAGTCAAAGCAAAAGTCTACTTTTGCGACTTTCGGTTCCGAACCGAGCCTAAACTCAGAATTGTCGGGTTGAACATACATAGACATGTTATTATATCATTTACCAAGTTATTTTAATGTTAAAATATGTTCCATAACCTCTGCATTGCTAGTCATGAATTTATTTTCAAAAATAGCTTCTGTTGACTTTTTAAATATTAAGTTTGACCCGACAATTGACCAAGTTAGAATGAGAATCAGTAGGTGCCCTTTTAAGGGTTTATTACCTACATAATTACCAACTCATAGCCACTTTTAATTCGAATAATGGCTGGACCATTAGTGATTAATCACTAAGTCAAAGCTTAATTACGATGGCTTTGACTTTTGGTCATTAAACTAATAAAACTTGAACTTAAGAGGCTAAGAACACTTACTAGGGTACTTAGCATAAGTATGGAGCTTTAGAAAGCTTCTTTGAGTTCCAGGAGGCTCCCAAGAGTGAGTTGTGAATAAAATTCAAGTGAATGCAAGAACAATGCAAACAAAAGGCCTTTATATAGGATTTCTAGAGCTTCAAGATTGATCCACATGCCCCCTGTAATGATTCCCAGGTGTCCCTATGCATGAAAATCTGTTGGCTCAGTCCCTGGAATCGAAAACCATCATGCAGAGGCGGTGTAACAGGCTGAACCTGCAGCTGTGCAGTGTTTTCTGCATCTGGCACTCTTACGCGGCCTGCGTAAGAGTTGGCCTGGGTGTACGCGGCCAGCGTGAAGGGTAGAATCCGGTAAACAGTTTTGAAACTTTGCAATTTCAGTCCCTGGTCCATTTAAACTTTATTTAACTTTCTTTTATTGCACTTTTAACCCCCAAACTTAACTTTTAAGGGTCTTAAGTCTTTAAACATTTATCAATAAGTCTTCGGTTAGTTACGAGGTCACCCGAACGGTCTTGAAATGCAACATTGACGCATTTGACCCTTATTACTTGGGATTACCACTTTGTTTATTTACGTGCGTCGAAACTCCACGAACTTATTATCCAATATTCATGGAAGTATAAGGAAGTATTACAAAGTCTCGGGAATGTTAAAAGGTCACTCAGAGGTAACATTAAACATGTTGACACATTTAACCCTTATGCTTTGTAAACTTTTCAATTTAAGCACAAACGACTTTCTAAGTTCGATATTTTATTCGTTAAAGAATACGAACATCGTGTGAGGTCAATCAGAGGCATAAGTTAGGCATGTTGACACTTTGGATCCTTTTATTCACATATTTACATTGTTTGACAATTTTAGTCCTTCCAGATCAATCCATTACACATTTAAAGTCCATGACACGTGTCTTTATTATATTGGTCGTAATTTTACGAGGTGTTACACCCTCCCCCCGAGACAGAACTCCAACGACTGAGTCAGGCAGAGCCTTGACATGCGTTACGGAGCTCTAGATCAATCGGGCAGAGTAACTAATACGTAACCGGGGGTTATAATACTTACAACGAGGCAGAGCTTCGCTTTTTAGGGGTATAATACCCGAGTATTTTAGCTTATATTATTTGAGAGAGAAAGAAAGATTTTAAACGGCTGTAAACTGAGCTCGAACGCCCAATTTATAGGCTGGAACCATGGCGGCTCGCAGCCCGCGACTGCCCCTTCTATCTCTCAACGACTAGACCCAACACGTTGATGACACGTGGCGCCATAAGGTGCCGCCTGGTGCCACCTTGTCGCGGCCCGCGACGGACTCAGCTTGTCTGGGTCGTGCCCCACGAGGAACCACCAGAATTTATTTTATTTGATTTTTATAAATATAAAGGTATTTCGGGCCCGTTTTTCGTATACGGGGTGTATATTAAGACGTATAGGACATGTTTAAGGGTTTTGGGAGAGTTGTTATATCAAGTTCTTAACTTGGTATGTTTTGATGGACTTAAAGATCCTAAGATCCACCTTCTCCACCTCCAAACCTACGATTTGACTCTGCATAGTTATCTATCATCTTTGACTCTAATCACCCCCAACCTCATCACACTCATAATTGAATATTTCCCTGGTATTCATGTTAGCCCATGTTATGGCCGATTAACCACGAAAAAGTTTGAGAATCTGAAAACACTTTGGCTGGACTCTTTATATTTTGGCTCCTTACTTTCATAATTCCTGGTTACAGAAACAGTTCAAAATCTGTCATTGATAATTCAAACATAAACAAAGATTAGTTAAGGATTATTTTTTAATAGATTAGGAATAAAAGTGTAGAATTTTGGGTATGGATACGAGTTACAGTTTAGTTTTGATAGATAATCTCCAAGGTCATTATAATCAGCTTTTGATGTTTTAAACTTGAATTTGGTATTTAGGCATTATCAGTTAGTTATTCAGAAGAATATTTCAAGTTTTTTTCAAAGGCAACCACCATCTAACATTGAATCGTCATCTTCAACTAGTAAACCCTTGAATCTTACCCGATCCGAACTGTCGAACCGACCCAAAATATTTTATGTTCAGTCATATGAAATTGGAGTATCTAAAAAAGTGAACCTAGTGAAAAAAATTTCTGGATCCGCCACTGACCATTTTAATACATAAACATATAAAAAACACAACGAATTTGTGATGTGTATATATATAAAAAAGATATAATAGTATAATAAAAATACTTAATGTTATAGAATCGTGTATACACGGAGTTGTATAATAAAACAATGGTTTAAGAAACAGACATAAATGGGTTTTGAGTTAAGAGTTGAAATGAGTGAAGTTCATTTGCCGGATCCTCTTTATTACTCTTTATAAAATTTATATAAAAATTTTAATGAGTTATTCAAAAGAACATTCTTAAAACATGATATTCAATTAGCTTGACCCATCTAACTCTTTTTTTTGTTTCATTATGAGATAAAATATAAACCTAAATCGACCCATATCATGAGTTAATGCACTTAAATCTTTTGATCAAAATGACCAAGTAGAAGTTGCAGAGATTAACTTGTTCTGATTTGATTATTGAAATCACAATAATCACTTTAAAAGACTTAAATCTATAAGGTCAAACATGGCACAATTGAGTTATTACTTATTGATAAATTATAAAAAACTAAAATGGTAGAACTTAACACAATCACGTTCACATGTAGTTATAATTTTGTTGTGTCTACCTCCAAAAGTTTCAAAAATGATACTAATTTTAAAGTTCCATAAGCTAAAGCTAAAGAAACTTATGGTTATTCAACTTTGTAGGACTTTTTATTTTGTAGTCCAAATTTACTATTTGTTAATTTCACTGATAATATGAATTCATGTATTTATTTTGTAGTCCAAAGTATTGTGTCTTTTATTGTGTATTTTAAAACAAATTATTGTATATTTATATTAATTTTCTCATATTTCATACCCTGGTAATTTTTTCCTTCCAAGCTTTTACTAAATTTTGAGAGTTATTGTTTTAATTTAAGAATTTGGGGTTCTGGTTTGTATGTTTAATATGTGTGTGTGTTTTTAACTAAGTATTTTAGTTTTTAATTTATTAAAATAACCTGAGATGACGGTATGCAAAACATCATGTTCTTAAATTATGTCTCTGCTTGTGAAAAATAATAAATTTCAGCTTCATGGGTCTAAAAATACCAATTTTGGATTGTCTACTTGATTCTTATTTTAGTAAAATGTGACTTGATTACATGCAAAAGAATATGGTTTTATAGGTTACAACTGGATATTGAGCTTTCTATATTTCATGAAAAAGTAAACACGTCAGCTTTGCTTTGTTAACACTTTGCTGTCACACCCCGATTTCCACGTGTCTCACCGGTGGGCCCGGTGGGGGATTACCGTGACGATGTTGGCAACAATATAGTCAAACCACACAATTATATAATGCACAGCGGAAGCTTAAAGATAAATATATAAACTCAACCTCTGGTTGTAATATCAAATGTATTACAGAAGTTGAATATATCCACAGTGGATCGTAAATAAACATAAAGTATTGTTCCATCAGATACTTCAATCAAGCTTGCGAGACTTATCACGACGCTAGGGAGCTAATACCAGCCAATTTACGTTTAGGTACCTGCACTTAATCTTTTTGGGGAAAATACGTCAGTTTACACTGGTAAATACATTCAACTGACACATTTGAAAATGTTTATTAAAATTTGATTTGAATGCACAAGGCACAAACTCTTTTATAACTTGGGAAAATTATAATAAAATCTTGTGAACGTTTTACATGTTCTTTTATGCGTTCAGTAGCCCGGGTCGTGCCGGGTTAAAGATTTATAGACACACCACGTTTGCGTAAAACCGTAGTACAGAAACCAACGGCTACGTCTTTTAGTTTTAATGTCGACACTTTATACCGGGTGTACGCCTACACCGGGATGTCGATGGTCGTGGCCATTTCGTAAAATGATGCCAAGGATATCCGGGACAACGGTCTTTAAACCCCCCAAAGGCTTATAAGCAACAAAACTGTTTAAATGAGCCGATCATATTTAATCAATTAACCACCTAAGCGATGGAATTATATAATGCTCAATCAAGCGGTATTAATATACCGTAACCCAAGCCCATATAGGGGAAATAAGTTAAAAGTATTTACCTTTGCAAGTATTAATCCTTAATTTAGATCAAGTCACCGATAGCTTTTACTGGGGCTCCTAATCTGGAACGAAGGTTTTAATTAACCTCTTAGAATCCTAACGGTCCTTATATTAGCCGTAGCTTAAACCGGTTGATTCCGATATATGGATATGGTTAATTCGCACGAAAAGGCGGAAACCGAGAATGGAGTATGATTTGGACCCAACAAGTTCAGAGACTTGTTTTATATGGGTTTATAGTTCATACTCTGGATTTTGGGGTTCAAATAATATAATTTGACCCATATCGGCTATTGCACGAAAACTAGTTCCATGAGCCGTACCGTGTGCGCAAATAGGCGAAACGGTTAACCATAAGAGTCGTACGCTTATTTCCTAAGTCAATATGCCTTAAAAGTATTTTGGTATCAGTAGGATACCTTCCGTAATGCCCGTAACGAGTTTAAGTTTATATTATGCCCCGTAGGGGCTTTTCGGTCATTTTAAAGACTTTAAAAGGGATTTTTCGAGTTCTACAGGAAATCTGAGTTTCCCGAACAGCTTATAAAGCTTAAAATACTTTATTTATTATTTAAAACCAGTGACAATTGGAATCGGGTCAAAAGACCTTGTAGAACTCCCGATTTGGCCAAAAAGGGCATATTCGGTATTTACCGAACCGTAGCCATAACCGCAGGTTATGAGCAAGGTAAAAATTATTAAAAATCTTTATAATTCCCAAAATATTATTTTACCACAGTGGGTAACAGTTTTGGTGACGAAAACTTGGGTTAGATGGGCGTTATGCTAATTGCGCCGTTAATTACAAAACTTTCTTAAAAGTGCGCCTTTTAGCATAACTCTCATTCTAGACCTCGGATTGACGTGAAACTTTAAGGACATGCTTATAATTTAATAAGCAAGGTTTTGGTCCGTTCACGTGTCCGAAATACTCGTTATAATTTTAAAAGGCCGTTACGGTCAACTTTCAGGCGAATGACGGAAATGCGCTAAAGACTCGGATAACTCATGAACCGACCACAGAGGCGTATACCAACATGTGACCTGGTCCTAAGAGAGTCCTAAGGTATATTTATACCTTACTAAAACGGGTCAGAACTGAAGTCAAAGCAAAAGTCAAACTTTTGCGACATTCGGCTCCGAACCGGTTCTATATAGTAAATGATCGATTCAAACGAGCGCAAACAGGTTTATATACTTATTATCATGTTTTATGATTGTCAAAACAGGTTCCATAACATATACATTACAGATTATGCTTAAATCGCTAAAATAGCTTTCTGTTGACTTTTTAACCGCACGTTTGACTCGATAATTGACATAGTTAGAGTGGTGATCAGGGGGAACCATTTTAGAGGTTTAATACCCACATAAATACCAACTCATAACCATTTCTGATTCGTCATAGGACTGAATCATTTGCGGGTTATTGTAATGACAACCGTTAGTTACGACGGTTGCGTTCATGAGCTATAACTATGGAAATGTGAAACCAAAATGGTTATGAACGACTTACAGAAGTTGCTTCTTGATTATAGGGCAGAAGAGAATGCTTGGGAGCACTTAGAATGATCAGAGAGATGTTGTTTGAGTTGTGTGAATGTTATGTGCCAAACTTGGCTATTTATAGCCAATGTCAAGCAAGCATGATCATTACAAGCACTACAACAGGTCAAGGGTGATGGGTAGGTGTCCCCTGAAGTTATGGGTCAAGTGTAGGGTGCCCATGCCTCATACATTGGTGTTTGATCATTCAAAAGCTCCAAAAGCCAAGTAGTTACAACCATTCTGCATCTGGGCACTTTACGCGGCCCGCATGGGAGTTCCCCCGTGTTTTAATGCGGGTCGCCTAAAGATCAAATATCAGACGCGAAATAGAGGAGGCTCGCGGCCCGCCTCAACTTATGTTTAAACCTTACGCGGGTCGCCTAAGGTTAAGATTTCAGGATTTTTAAATCTTTTTGTAATGATTACAGAATCTGGCCATTAATAACGAAATCTTTCGTAATGATTTGCCTGACCTTTCGGTTTTGAAGGGGTAACTTTGCGGTTTGGCCCTCGGTTATTTACCGATAGGGGCCTCGTGTTAATTACCCGCATTATTAAGTCCCCGGTTTATTTATTAATTATATTGGAAAGCCTTAACTTCCACTGTTGACGCTTTTAACCCTTCTTCTACGAATTCGATCGTAACTTTCTCGTTTCATATCGAAACTTCGCGAAATTCTTATATATTATTTTAGTGAGGGTATAATACCGTTACAAAGTCTTTGGGACGTTAAAGGGTCACTCAGAGGTATTATTAAACATGTTGACACAGTTAACCCCTGTAGTTTGTAATCTCTCACTTTCTTCCGCGTTTTGTTTTCGTACGATCTATAATTTATTCGTTTGAAGGTTTAAGCATTATTTAGGGATACTATACAGTATATTTACCCTTGTTGACATTTATAACCCTCGAATTTATATACTTTCAAGGTTTGTCAAAATTAGTCCTTTATTTATTATAGATGCCACGTGTAAACAAATGACACGTGTCAACACATCATTGGACACAAAATTTCGAGGTGTTACATCCTCACCCCCTTAAAATAAATCTCGACCCGAGATTTACTCAAATAAATAGGGGTATTTTTCTTTCATTGTAGCTTCGACTTCCCACGTATATTCAGGACCTCTACGAGCATCCCATTTGACCTTTACAATCGGTACGTGCTTTCTGCGAAGTTTCTTTACCTGTCGATCTTCAATCGACAAAGGTTTTTCTATAAACTTTAAGCTCTCATCTATATGCACATCTGTGTGTGGAATCACCAACGATTCGTCGGCGAAGCACTTCTTGAGATTGCAGATGTGGAACACATTGTGAATTCCATTGAGCTCTTCAGGCAAGTTCAGTTTATAGGCAACTGATCCGACTCGTTCAATGACCTCAAAAGGCCCTATGTATCTCGGACTCAGCTTGCCCTTCTTGCCGAAACGCATCACCCCCTTCCAGGGTGACACCTTAAGTAATACTTTTTCACCTACTTCGAAGTGAAAGTCCTTACGCTTTGGATCAGCGTAACTCTTCTGCCTATCGCGGGCAGCCTTGGGACGTTCCCGGATCTGGACAATCTTGTCCGTCGTCTGGAAAACAATCTCTGGTCCCGATAATTGGACCTCTCCTACTTCCGCCCAACAAACAGGCGATCTGCATTTTCTACCATATAATGCCTCAAAAGGCGCAGCCTTTATGCTGGTGTGGTAGCTATTATTGTAGGAGAATTCGATCAGGGGTAGGTTTTTATCCCAGTTACCACCTAAATCGATCGCACATGCACGAAGCATGTCTTCTAGCGTTTGGATAGTACGCTCACTTTGACCGTCCGTCTGTGGATGGTAAGCCGTACTAAAATTTAAACGCGTGCCCAAAGATTGCTGGAAACTCTTCCAGAAGTGAGATGTGTATCTAGTATCCCTGTCGGAGATAATAGACACAGGTATGCCGTGTAAGGCTACAATCTTATCAACATAAAGTTGGGCTAACATATCGGAGCTATACGTCTCCTTGATGGGTAGAAAATGAGCTGATTTAGTCAGCCTATCGACTATGACCCATATTGTATCGTTTCCTTTCCTGGTCTTGGGTAACTTGGTTATGAAGTCCATAGTTACACATTCCCACTTCCACTCGGGAAGTTCAGGCTGTTGTAGCAAGCCAGACGGCTTTTGGTGCTCGGCTTTGACTTGAGCACAAGTCAAGCACTTTGCTACATGGGCGGCTACAGACTTTTTCAAGCCTATCCACCAATAATTTGCCTTTAAGTCTTGGTACATCTTATCAGCACCAGGATGGACTGAGTATTTGGAACTATGGGCTTCCTGGAGAACAACATCTCGTAGTCCCCCATAAATCGGAACCCATATACGTCCATTCAGCCTAAGAATTCCATCCTTGCTAAGAGTCAACTGCTCCGCAGTTTCTCCCAGCTTTTCATTAGGATAATTAGCTTCCAACACAGCCTCTCGCTGTGCAGCCAAACTCCTTTCAATTAAATTATTTTTAACTTCAATGCTCTTGGCATTGATTCGAATGGGTTTTACCCTTTCTTTCCTGCTCAAGGCATCGGCGACTACATTCGCCTTGCCGGGATGGTACCTGATTTCACAGTCATAATCATTCAGGGTTTCCATCCAACGGCGTTGTCTCATGTTCAACTCCTTCTGGTTGAACAGGTGCTGGAGGCTTTTGTGATCAGAATAAATCACAAATTTAATACCATAAAGGTAGTGTCTCCATAACTTCAGTGCAAATACAACGGCACCCAACTCCAAATCATGGGTGGTGTAATTCTTTTCATGCACCTTTAATTGTCTTGAAGCATAGGCAATCACCTTGCCCTTCTGCATAAGAACACACCCCATGCCTGTGTGTGATGCATCGCAGTAAACTACGAATTCATCCGTACCTTCAGGTAATGTCAACACAGGTGCGTTGCTTAGCTTCTGCTTCAGTATTTCAAAGGACTCTTGCTGCTTTGGGCCCCAAATGTACTTTTCTTTCTTCTTGGTCAAGGAAGTCAAAGGCGCAGCAATCCTTGAAAAATTTTCAATAAATCTCCGGTAGTATCCTGCTAACCCCAGGAAGCTACGGATCTCGGTAGGCGTCTTTGGCTCTTGCCAGTTCATGACTGCCTCTACCTTAGCGGGATCCACTTGGATACCACGCTCACTCACAACGTGTCCTAAAAACTGGACCTCTCGTAGCCAGAATTCACATTTCGAGAATTTGGCGTAGAGTTTCTCACGTTGTAGTAATTCGAGAATGCAACGGAGGTGCTTCTCGTGGTCAGCTTGATTCTTGGAATAGATAAGGATATCGTCAATGAAGACTATGACGAATTTGTCCAAGTATGGCTTGCAAACGCGGTTCATGAGATCCATGAACGCAGCCGGTGCATTTGTGAGCCCAAAAGGCATCACTAGGAACTCGTAATGACCATAGCGAGTCCTAAATGCAGTCTTGTGTACATCTTCATTTCTGACCCTTAGTTGATGATAACCCGACCTTAAGTCGATCTTGGAGAAGTAGCTTGCTCCTTGCAGCTGATCGAATAGATCATCGATCCTTGGTAAAGGATATCTATTCTTTATGGTAACTTTATTCAGTTCTCTATAGTCGATGCACAACCGCATCGATCCGTCCTTCTTCTTTACAAATAGGACAGGAGCTCCCCAGGGAGATGAACTAGGTTTGATAAAACCTTTCGCCAGCAGTTCATCCAACTGGGTCCTCAGTTCTTTCATTTCCGTTGGCGCTAATCTGTAAGGTGCTCTTGCTATCGGAGCTGCTCCAGGAATGATGTCGATTCTGAACTCCACCTGTCTATCTGGTGGCAAACCAGGTAGTTCTTCAGGAAAAACCTCGGGGTATTCAGAAATGACTGGAAGATCCTCGATCTTCGGCTTTGGCTCTTCAATTATCACCTGAGCCATGTAAATTACACAGCCTCTGTTCAAACACCTTGAAGCTTTCAGCATAGATACGTCTTCGGGCAATCCGTAATGCGTATCCCCTCGAATGGTAAGGGATTCACCACTCGGAGTCTTTAAAACTATTTGCCGCTTGCCGCAAATGATTTGGGCCTGGTTATGGGATAACCAGTCCATGCCTAGCACGATATCAAAACCCGCAAGTTTGAAAGGAAGTAGAGATAAAGGAAAAGAATGGTTCCTAATGGATATTTCACATCCTTCTAGAACGGTAGAGACGGTTTCTATCGTTCCGTCTGCTAACTCTACTTCGTATTTCACGTCAAGGGTTTTGATTGGCATATTTAGTAGTTGGCAAAATTTCTGGTCTACAAAGGACTTGTCAGCGCCAGAATCGAACAGTACTCTTGCAAATATATTATTTACGAGAAAAGTACCTGTAAGCACATTGTCGTCCTTGACCGCTTCCTTTGCATCCAAGCGAAAAACTCTCGCATTTGTCTTTTTAGTCTCTTCTGCCTTCTTGGCATACTTCGGGCAATTACTCTTTATATGCCCCTTTTCATTACAATTATAGCAGGTTGCGTCCTTTATCTTTTTGCACTCCACTGTCTTATGATCCTTGGACTTGCATAGCCCACTGTAAAACCCGTGAGGATCACAATGATATCAATCTAACCTTGTGAGAGTGCGGAAACCAAACACAAGGTGATTCAAGAAACTATATAAAGATCAAACAACAAATAATAAAGATGAATCAAACCGAAACTTGCATTCAACTGAACGATGACTGATACAAGATCGGATGGAACTCGGTTCCCTTGCTTGGTGTCGCCTGCCTTCTACTATTGATCAACAACCCTTAATCAATAGATTAAGGGTGTTTAAATACTAAACATGTAGGCCGAATCCTAGGCCCATGCGACTACCATCTAGCCCAACCCACAAGTGTTTAACCCAAAACATAAACAAACTAATTACAAGATCAACCCCTAAACATTGTTAACCTACATGAATAAACCTTCAGGTTCCAACAATCTCCCCCTAGGTTTATGCATGCAGGTTCTTCTGTCTTCAGTTGCTTTGATGACCACCACTCATATTATCCTTGTATCCACCAAATCCTCGCTTGTGAATATGCATAACAGAGGCTACTGCAGACGTCCACCCCTTAGCAATTTCTTCATACTTTTCAGTGGCTCTGATTTGGTTGCTTGCCAGTACTTCAATATCTTCAACTGCAAGATTCAATAAATCTATCTGATCGACCAAACAGTAGCTTTCATCTCCATCACAAACAATCACAGCCTGACCAAGACGTTCATTATACGCCCAAAAGTGCATTGTTTTCAGCGCCCCTTTAGGAATCTTTCTCACCAACGGAATCGTCTTTTCCTTGTCAGTAGCGGGCCAGTGCACTATCTTCATCCGCTTGTTTGTATATGGATCCCTGATTCCTTTCGCTGGTTTAACAGTGGTATCTGCTGTACGCATCGAGGGAAAACCTTTTGCAACTTCCCTTTTCAATCTCTCGAAGAACATATGACCAGGTCCATTAAGCTTATCATCCACATAAGGTTTATTGACCAAATCTGTTAAATCTACCTTAGTGAATGACTGAAATTGCCCTGAACGCTTGTACCATTCAACCGGTCCAACTTTTCTCTTAATCCACCACCTGTTACGATCATGATCATAACCCCAGCTAACAACACCAGATCGATTCCCTTTCTTGTCGTAGAGAGTTTCACCAACATCCATCAAATGATGTGTAGCACGTGCATCTTCATCATCAGGATTTGCATTTTTGTTCTTCAGAATTACAAACTCTCTCTTCTTCTTCAACCTCTCTGCTTTCGCTTTCTCTGCTTCTGGATCAGTAACCCTTTCAAAGTACTTTTCCATAGCAGCAGCCTTTTCAGCATTATCTTTCTCAAAAGCTTTCTTTCTGTTCTCTACATCAGTGGGATCAGAAAACTCTTGACCAAATTTCTTTTCAAGCTTGCCTCGCAGATCATAAACAATATTGAACAATAGACCAACATCTCCCTGCAGTTGCTCAATCTGTTGATCTTTCTTCACAATGGTGTCTTCAAGTTGTATGATCTTCGCATCTTTATGAATAGAATCTTGTTCGAGCACAACCAAGCGTTTCTTCATTTCTCTCATACTTATAAACTCATCATCATCACTGGAATCACTGTCGAAAGGCATTCTGAGTGGTTCAATAGGCCGTTTACCACTTGAACTGCCCGGTTCTTCATGAATAGTACCAGAAGGTCCAGCACTAACAGTTTCAGAAGGCCCAGCTTCAGTGTGAGCTTCAACATTAGGTACAGCTTCAGTTTGAACTTCAACATGAGGCACAGCTTCATTTTGAGCTTCAACATTTGCCATAACTGTATCATCACCTTGAACTCCAGCATCAGACTCAAAGAAACTATCTGTAGTAGTGGTGGTGTCATCAACATTTGTTTCGAAATCAAACTTATATAAACCTTCAGCATCATCAGCAACAGTTACGGATTGATCTTTGCTTTGTTCGATAAACATTCCGGGTCTAGGATCCCGTCTTTTCCTTTTTAGCGGAATATCATCAGAATCCCTTGGGCTTTCTTCAGGCTCTTCAGTAGACACTGACAGATTGGTAGGAGGATTACCCATCGTGTCAGCTACTTTCTTTAACAACAGAGCCAAATTCTCTGCAGAAATCACCGGATTAACAGTAGAAACAGCATCAGCATTGACTTCAGGAGGAAGTTCAAAGTCATCATCATCAGAATCACATGCAATCTCAACACCTTCATCGTCAGAGTTAATAGTGATACGCTCTGGCTCTGGCTCATTTTCAGTACTCCTTTGAATGTCATGTTCTTCAGCAACTATGGCACGTGCAGGTACGGCTTGTGCCCTGACTGGATTCTCAACAACATTTTCGGTCTCTGCAAACTGACCGAACTTCTCTAACTCAATCAAACCCTCAAACTTCTTCTCTGTTCCTTTCTTTGTTGTAAGGGTACCAAAACAGGAAGGACCCATGGGCTTTAACTCCAGCGTGTTACCCGATCTCCTCAATTCAGGATAACGAGCATTCAGAATCATCTGCACAAATCTAGGATACATCAAAAACTTATCCTTTCGTAGCCCAATAGCATTCCTTTTCATTGCCTCTAGAATGTATCGTGAATAGTTGAACGGCTCATTTGTAATCACGCAAATCAATGCAGCCGTCTGCGTTGAGTTTAGTTGATCAATTCCCCCTCGGTTCTCTGTCATGCACAATAGGAACATGTGCAATAACAAACGCCAGTATGGATGAACAAACTTTTTGACCAGGGGAGGAAATCTTCCTTCATAGCTTAGACGTGGCAAGATAGCTTCAATCGCTCCAGCAGCAAGCTCGATTGGATCCGTTTCTTGATCATTAAACTGCAACACTTCCCTGATAACCTGCTCTGTCACAACAATCTTTGTTCCGTCGATCTCAGCAGTTATCGCTCCCTTTCCTTCAACAATTTCCACCTTTGCAGTCTTCCAGAAATCTCGTATAAGACTTTCATACACAACCGGATTGTCTCGAAGAGCGTGAACAATACGGCAAGTATTTAAGCCTTTAATCAAAGACGTGTACAACTGCTTGTGCTTTACAGGTGGAGGTGCCAAATACGCAACTTGATTGTGAGAAGCAATAAACTTTAGGTCCATTTTCTGCACATCACACAAAACGTATAAGTTTCCAATAGCACAGTGATAAAAATTAAAAATAAAACAAACACTGTTACTGTTCACTCGTAATCATGAGTCGCAACCCAAGGTTTCGAGTCGAAACCATGAGTCGCAACCAGGATAACTGAGTCGCAACCATGAGATTGCGAGTCGCAACCATGAGTCGCAACAGGCCAAAATGAGTCGCAACCATGAGTCGCAACAGGCCAAAATGAGTCGCAACCATGAGTCGCAATCTCGAGGTTGCGAGTCGTAATCATTGGTTTCGAGTCCTGTTGTTCTTGATTGCGACTGGAAACTTCATCGGAAACTTCAACATGTCATCGGAAAATTCATCGGAAACATCAAATCTTCATCGGAATCTTCATAGATTCGCCGGAATCTTCAACAATCCTGCAAAATCTTGAAGAATGACGTCACATTTACCTGTTGATGATCTAACTTGATTGCGAGTCGCAACCGGAATTTGAGTCGGAATCTGATTGCGGCTGGAATTGTTGAGAGAGAATTCAGAGTAGATTGCGAGTGAATAATGAGGTTATGACTTGTAATCAGCCTTTTATATGACCACTGTTTCCCATGATAAAAGGAGATGCAGGCAGTTATATGGAAAAGATCTAGGGAGATGAGTTTAAGAGGACAAATATACTGGCAATCGTCTAGATCATTCTCTAGTAGATCAGTGTTGATAAGTGAAGTCATGCCCGAGACCCTGTGATTTGATCCCTGAGCATCTATGCAAATTTCCTGATTTATTTTTGTAAATAATATTTTATTATTTATTTTTGTTTTAGGTTTTGTTTTGCAAAATAATGCTCAATGGGTTTGACGGGTTATTATTTAAAAATCAGTTTCTTAATTGGGTTGTTTAAATCAGTTTGTTGAAAATATTTATTGAAACTTCATCTTCTTCATCTTCTGAAATTAAAACTGAACCTGATTTTGTAAAAGAAGAAAACGGAGTTGAAATAAATGAAAAGTCACAAGAAAATGTTTCTGATAAGGGAAGTATGTGGATGATGTGCTGGCAAAGTTCAAGTTCACGGATGCAAAGTCTGCTGAGACACCTATGGCTGAGAGACCATTGTTGACTGAAGATGAAGAAGGAGAGTCTGTAAATCAACGTCAATATAGGTCAATGATTGGGTCATTGATGTATCTCACAGCTAGCCGTCCGGACATCATGTTCGCTGTTTGCAACTGTGCACGCTATCAGGCTAATCCTAAAACTTCTCATCTTATTGCTGTTAAACGGATCTTTCGGTATCTAAAAGGCCGACCTCGGTTTGGTCTGTGGTATCCGAGAGATTCCAATTTTGACTTGTTTGCTTTCTCTGACAGCAATTTTGGAGGTACTGACAGTGACAGGAAATCCACTTCTGCGGGATGTCAATTTTTGGGTGATCGGCTCATTTCTTGGCAGTGCAAGAAACAACAAACGGTGGCGATATCCACAGCTGAAGCTGAGTATGTTGCTGCTTCTGCTTCTTGCTCTCAAGTGGTGTGGATGCAACATCAATTGCAGGATTATGGTTTGACATATCTTAACACTACTATTTACTGCGATAATGATGCTGCAATACAAATTGTTAGAAATCCTGTTTTTCACTCCAAAACCAAGCACATTGATATTAAAGTTCATTTCATTCGAGACTGTTTTGACAGAGGTCTGATTACGCTTGAACAAATCGACACAGATGCAAATGCTGCCGATTTGTTCACTAAACCTGTCAGCAGCTCGAAATTCAGAGTGCTTGTGGATTTTCTGAAAATGATCCGTTTTACTGATTGAGCATATTTTGTTTTGTTTTGTTTTCGTAGGTAAATTTGTTCATAAAGTTTTCTATTCTTAGGTAGTTTTTATTTATGCACAAATTTAGGGGGAGAAAAATCGAAAAATACAAAAACATTGAAAAAATCGAAAAACACAAAAACATTAGAAAAACAAAAAGCCAAAAAGAAGAATTGCATGATATGGGAAGTGAAATAAATGTTCGTGTTAAAGGGTTTGACTAACACATGTATGGTGCCATAGCTGAAAAGACTAGGATCTACTGCGATATGTCGATAGGCTTGACGCTCAACATGATAAAAGATAATAAGTGATATAAACATAACGAACTATGTACCATGTGGGTAACATACCAATGGCGTATGATTTTATGGTCTTAAATCTTGCGTTGATAGATAGCCAATATCTGAGGTTTCGGGTCTTTATATTGTTGAATCATCCAGGGATATCTTGGTTGTTCTTCTGTTCAGAACTAAACTAGTACATGACCTCAGAAAAGAAAATCACTTGGAATTAGCTCATGTCTATTTGAATGTCTGTATGTTTTCCCGATACACACAATTTTGATCTGATTCTGAAATCTTCTCTGAAAAAGTCGTGTACCTCCTCTGCTGCATCCAGATACATGCTGACCTGGAGGTGCTAGGCAACGACAGCTTCTGCTGCATCCAGATACATGCTGACCTAGCTGTCTGTTGTCGCGCTGTAGATCTAAACACCCGAAAGAGGCCCTCTAGTGCCCAAAAGAAACCCAAGAAACCTATATCAAACTGAGAAAATCTCATTTGATCTGTATATTATACCATCTCTACAAAAGATCTATTCTGTTCTCTTCTCAACCTATTCCCAGTTAAGATTTCAGAAATCTGGATTGGACTTGTGAAATATGTGGTAGGGAAGATACTTGCATGATAGAGTGTGTTGTTTATATTTCCGGGATTTGATTATTATTTATTTGGGTGTTCATTGTTAAGAAATCAAAACATGATAAAACAGATCATATGCAGATCTAGACACAGTCAGGATATCTTAAAGGATGACATCAGTATACTCACCTGCTACGATGAATCGTTGTGCTTACCTTGATCGCGAGGGTATGCCTTGGAATGGGACACACGGGTATAATAGTATAATATTACCTTAATCATATCACGAAGTTGAAAATTGAAAGTTGAGTCGTTAAAGTTTAAGTGGACAAACATATTGGCAATCGCATAGACCAGTTTGATTAGGCTCGCATAGACCAGTTTGATTAGGCTCGTACTGAAAAGTGTTCCTTAGTCTGCCTGAGAACGAATTTTGATCCCATTTGCAATTGTAATTGTATATTATGGTAGTTGTTTATATTTTGAGTTTTTTTTTATTTGTTTTAGTTTTTGAAAATTAAAAAAAATTAAAAAATAGAAAAATTCAAAAATCCAAAAATAGTGTGTTTATTTGTTTCTCTTAAAAATTAAAAAATGTAACCGTTCTTGAAGATTTGACTGATCATCAAAAGTTAAAAGAATTTAAATCGTGAAATTTCATGTACCTAGTGTTCATGTGGTACTCTCCCTGTTGCATAAGAAATGTTTGCTTATGAGTTTGTGAGCATGTGCAGAACTTGATTTCAATCAAGAACAGGGGTTGATGAAGACTGAGATGCTGTTAGTTGCTGAAGAAGCCCAAAGCATCACAACAACAAGATGTACCTGAGTCAGAAGAACCGGATACAAGACGTCGTCTGACAATGAAAGTGCATTTGAAGAAGTACCGTGAACCTGCTTGAAGGACAAAGACTGAAGAAGAAAAGAGCTGCTGAGAATCCTCCTCTCACATTCTTTTTAACAAGATTTTCAAGCAAAGCTGATCGTGATCCTGATATGAAGCTAACCACAAGAGCTGAAGAAAGAGACCCAGTGCTGAGAGTTCAGAAGTCAAGAACTTCCACAACATCTGCAGCTTAGAGACAACCATAGATTTCGTTGAAGACGTTGCTGAATTGAAGTTATGAAGACAATTTGATGGCATCAGTCTAGGGGGAGATTGTTAGGCCCTAAAGTGTGAGACTGACGCATCAAATTAATCCAACGGGCTATGGTTACGAACTGGGCTTTACCGGGTTAGTTTATATTAGGTTTTGGACCTTTACAGGTCACTTGGGCCAAGCTTTAGGCCATGTGGGCCAAGCAGGCCCAAGGGGAGCCCATGTAGGGAAGTGGGCTTAAGTTAGTATATAAACAAGTTTTCTACTTGTTTTAGGGTTGGACATTCAGAGTTACATTTTCTCTAGAGAGAGAGAGGCAATTGGTGGTGAACTTGTACCAGACGATTTTGCTTGTCAAAGTAATAGAATCGTGTGCAAGTTTAAAGGTGATTCGGTATCGTGTTCTTCGTTTCCATATTTTCGGTTCGTATTTTCATATTTTTTGATTTATCTTGAATCATCTTGTGTTTGGATTCCGCACTCTCACAAGATTGGTTGATATAATTGAAAGATCCGGTTAAACGGGACTTACACCCACAGGGTGGAGTCCTTTGTTGTGACTGCGAACCAGACGCAAACCTACACTTCCCGGAGTGAGGTTTCTTGCAGACCTTGCAGTGAGGTCTCCCATCAGATTGCCCCTCCTTCCTTGCCTCCGACCCTTTCTTGCCCTCACCGTTTCCACGGTGCTTTTTACCGGACTTTCGTGAGGTATCATCCTCACGCTTTCGCTTTTCAGCCTCCTTGCTCCTTTGTGCCCTCAGACGGACAGCATCAAGTGTAAGAGACAAGGAGAGGTCAGTAACTGACCTGAAGGTCGTTGGCCTAGAGGCCTTTACACTGGCCTTAATCGCCGGTTCTAAGCCCCCAATGAATCGGGCAATTCTTCGTGGTTCTGGTGTCACAAGATATGGCACCAGGCGTGACATAGTGTTAAAGCTTGTCGGATAAGCTTGACAATCCAGGTTTGTCATCACTAGTGAGACAAAATCTGCCTCAATCTTCTCAACCTCGTGCTGAGGGCAGTAGTTTTCTTTTATGAGGGTAATAAACTCCCCCCATGACATTTTGTACAAGGCAGACTTACCTGAAGCCTGCACCAGAGCTCTCCACCACGCCAGGGCCTCGCCCTTGAATGACTGGGACACAAACTTAACCACGTCCCTCTCAGCGCACCCGCTGATGTCCACAATCGTGTCCATCTCGTCCAGCCAGGTGATACAATCAACCGCACCCTTCTCCCCTGTAAACTCACGGGGCTTACATGATACAAAGTATTTGTAGGTGCAACCCTTAGCACTGGACGCATCAGTATATTCTCTATCGCGGTGAACGCTGTGCTCAGTAGACGAATGCTTGTCGTCATCTTTCTTGGGTTCAGAGGGTGGTTTAGAGTGTGTCTTTGGTTTAGAGGGTGGTTTTGACACAGTTCTGCCTTGAGACTCAGTATTTTGACGATCAATAGCTGCCTGGACAGCATTGCCGATCAGAGCCTTTAGCTGTGCGCCTGTCAAATGTACTGACGCATTATCGTAGTCATCTTCGTTTGTGTGGCTGTTCTCTCTGTTGGGATCCGCCATTGTAACTTGAATCTGTTACAGAAGATAACAAAATTTTAATTTAGGAGATTATTATGTGATTGTCTTTTATGACAATTTGTCAACCATGGTACAGAGACCATATTCGGTTAACTTATTAACTCATTACTTTAAATATTAGGATTTGAATATATCCTATTTTAACTATATAAATAGTATTGGCGGCATAAAGCCTAATCATGATGATGTTTTATAATATTAGCCGAGATTCCAGAGAATCAAAGGCATAGAGAATTGAACCGTAGTTCTTTTATCTCTTTCTGACAGAGAGTCATAGACTACCACTGCCTTTTGTCTTTATAAGACAATTATTATGGCCCATAGGCACTACACCTCTAATGGATGTCTTAATATGGTTGGCCCGTAGGCACTACATCACTAATGGATGTTTTAATAATATTGGCCCGTAGGCACTACATCACTAATGGATGTTTTAATAATACTGGCCCGTAGGCATTGCATCACTAATGGATGTCTTTGTAATACTGGCCCGTAGGCATTGCATCACTAAATGGATGTCTTTATAGTACTGGCCCGTAGGCATTGCATCACTAAATGGATGTCTTTATAATACTGGCCCGTAGGCATTGCATCACTAAATGGATGTCTTAAATATTGATCACCTTCATTGGTGATTTAACCCACGATCTATATATCATTTAGTTGGGTTTTGAAATCCTCAAAGGATTATTGTATAAGAATGACGTGCGTGATTATAACGAATCACATCTGCCATGAATGTTAACATGCGTACAGAGGTTAACAGGGAATCAGAATCCTTTCAGCTAGGTCGTACCATCTTGACTGATCTTAAAAGACCCCAAGCTAGGTTTCACCCCCTTAAGATTCTTTATTAGGCAGATCAATATAAAAGGAATGGTTTTGTTTTATTTTTATATATATTAAAACAAAACTCATAACATACATTCCGAAATTTCAAATACAATTACATATTGCCCTAAACGGGTCTTTCAAATAATACATACCTCCAGAGAGGTTTAAAATAAGTGACAAGTCCACGCAGGGACTAGTACAAGATAGGTGTCCATGCAAGGACTAAAGGTAAGTCCACGTAGGGACTGAAATACGATCAGTTGTCCACACAGGGACTTATTTCAAAGTAGAAATTACAGTAGTACAACTATTAAGGGCTAATGGTCACGTTTCTTCTTTTTGCCCTTTAGTAGGTTCGCCAAGCCCTTGAGAAATCCTCGGTGGCTTTTCTTCTCTTCCTCGAACTCTCTCTCCACACGATCTAGTCGATGGAGTATTTCTTCCTGTTCAGGAGGAGAAAATCGTGGTTGTGGCGCTTGATGCGGTACTGGAGGTCTGGGAGGTATTGGATACCCATGAGCTGAGTAGTCCGGTGGTCCCATGTTTCCATGTGCTCCGTCAGGGTAGCGCGCATTATATCTAGCCGACACCACATATGGGTCGCGCTCATAGCCGTAGTTGTATTGTGCTTGTGACGGTTCGAACGGATTGTAAGCCGTTGGACCCGTATAAGCAGGTATGGGTTGGTCATACCCAAATGGTGGCGAATTTCGTGCAGTAGGTGCGGAGTTCGCTTCTTGTATAGGACTTGAAGGTCCTTCTTCATGTAGTGGCGGATAGTGGCTACTACTAGAATGTCGGGGAGTGCTGAAGTGGTTACCCCCTCCTCCTCGTGTAGACATACGAGCATTTGTCCTCCTACGCCTCGGCGGATCAGGTATAACTGGTTGTGCCGGTGGCGGAGGTGGTGGCGTAACTGCCTCAAAGCGTGAATCCTCAGAGGGATCCTGTGGATGTCTCGGTTGTTGTGTCTGATGAGATGGTGTGTTGTACCACTCATGTCGGTCAAACAAGGCCATAAAGCTATCTGGGCCTTGATATTGCGGACCATGATATGAAGATCCATCAGATACTTCTATCGGATGCGTGGGCGTACCACGAGCTGGTTTAGTTGGATCCTCATCTTCCTCCATGGGATCTTCAGAAAAGTGGTCTTGTGGCCCTAGTGGAACAAAACCTGAAGGTTCCTGTATGTAGTCAGCCGGATTAAACTGAGCTACGTAGTATGGACTAGGGTCGTCGTAGTTTCGGTGCGATACCGAACGTTGTAGAGGTATGAAGGAAGGTTGTGGGTTGTTGGGATTATTTTCTGAATCTGGCCCAAAGGAGTGCCGGTAGGATGGCGTCGAGCTGTGCGAAGTGGAATGCCTCGCTGGTTCGTAAAGATCTCTTCGTCGTTGTGGCTCTTCGCTCCTTGTCATCGAAGGATGTCTTGTACCAGATGGTCCAGCTTCTTGATCGTGATGTGTCACGATTTCTCCTCTGCCTCTTCGTCCCCTTCCTCTTCCTCGAAATATAACAGGTGGCATTTTCCTGCTCCAAAACTTATTAAAAATCAAATCGAAAATAAAGACAAAAAGGAGTAAAATCCGAATTTGTCCTAAGTTCTTGTCTAGACTCAAGTATGTGCAATTGTGTCACTGAGATTAAACACAATAGGGTAGTGTTTAATTCACTCAATGTTGGCTCTGATACCAACCTGTCACACCCCGATTTCCACGTGTCTCACCGGTGGGCCCGGTGGGGGATTACCGTGACGATGTTGGCAACAATATAGTCAAACCACACAATTATATAATGCACAGCGGAAGCTTAAAGATAAATATATAAACTCAACCTCTGGTTGTAATATCAAATGTATTACAGAAGTTGAATATATCCACAGTGGATCGTAAATAAACATAAAGTATTGTTCCATCAGATACTGCAATCAAGCTTGCGAGACTTATCACGACGCTAGGGAGCTAATACCAGCCAATTTACGTTTAGGTACCTGCACTTAATCTTTTTGGGGAAAATACGTCAGTTTACACTGGTAAATACATTCAACTGACACATTTGAAAATGTTTATTAAAATTTGATTTGAATGCACAAGGCACAAACTCTTTTATAACTTGGGAAAATTATAATAAAATCTTGTGAACGTTATACATGTTCTTTTATGCGTTCAGTAGCCCGGGTCGTGCCGGGTTAAAGATTTATAGACACACCACGTTTGCGTAAAACCGTAGTACAGAAACCAACGGCTACGTCTTTTAGTTTTAATGTCGACACTTTATACCGGGTGTACGCCTACACCGGGATGTCGATGGTCGTGGCCATTTCGTAAAATGATGCCAAGGATATCCGGGACAACGGTCTTTAAACCCCCCAAAGGCTTATAAGCAACAAAACTGTTTAAATGAGCCGATCATATTTAATCAATTAACCACCTAAGCGATGGAATTATATAATGCTCAATCAAGCGGTATTAATATACCGTAACCCAAGCCCATATAGGGGAAATAAGTTAAAAGTATTTACCTTTGCAAGTATTAATCCTTAATTTAGATCAAGTCACCGATAGCTTTTACTGGGGCTCCTAATCTGGAACGAAGGTTTTAATTAACCTCTTAGAATCCTAACGGTCCTTATATTAGCCGTAGCTTAAACCGGTTGATTCCGATATATGGATATGGTTAATTCGCACGAAAAGGCGGAAACCGAGAATGGAGTATGATTTGGACCCAACAAGTTCAGTGACTTGTTTTATATGGGTTTATAGTTCATACTCTGGATTTTGGGGTTCAAATAATATAATTTGACCCATATCGGCTATTGCACGAAAACTAGTTCCATGAGCCGTACCGTGTGCGCAAATAGGCGAAACGGTTAACCATAAGAGTCGTACGCTTATTTCCTAAGTCAATATGCCTTAAAAGTATTTTGGTATCAGTAGGATACCTTCCGTAATGCCCGTAACGAGTTTAAGTTTATATTATGCCCCGTAGGGGCTTTTCGGTCATTTTAAAGACTTTAAAAGGGATTTTTCGAGTTCTACAGGAAATCTGAGTTTCCCGAACAGCTTATAAAGCTTAAAATACTTTATTTATTATTTAAAACCAGTGACAATTGGAATCGGGTCAAAAGACCTTGTAGAACTCCCGATTTGGCCAAAAAGGGCATATTCGGTATTTACCGAACCGTAGCCATAACCGCAGGTTATGAGCAAGGTAAAAATTATTAAAAATCTTTATAATTCCCAAAATATTATTTTACCACAGTGGGTAACAGTTTTGGTGACGAAAACTTGGGTTAGATGGGCGTTATGCTAATTGCGCCGTTAATTACAAAACTTTCTTAAAAGTGCGCCTTTTAGCATAACTCTCATTCTAGACCTCGGATTGACGTGAAACTTTAAGGACATGCTTATAATTTAATAAGCAAGGTTTTGGTCCGTTCACGTGTCCGAAATACTCGTTATAATTTTAAAAGGCCGTTACGGTCAACTTTCAGGCGAATGACGGAAATGCGCTAAAGACTCGGATAACTCATGAACCGACCACAGAGGCGTATACCAACATGTGACCTGGTCCTAAGAGAGTCCTAAGGTATATTTATACCTTACTAAAACGGGTCAGAACTGAAGTCAAAGCAAAAGTCAAACTTTTGCGACATTCGGCTCCGAACCGGTTCTATATAGTAAATGATCGATTCAAACGAGCGCAAACAGGTTTATATACTTATTATCATGTTTTATGATTGTCAAAACAGGTTCCATAACATATACATTACAGATTATGCTTAAATCGCTAAAATAGCTTTCTGTTGACTTTTTAACCGCACGTTTGACTCGATAATTGACATAGTTAGAGTGGTGATCAGGGGGAACCATTTTAGAGGTTTAATACCCACATAAATACCAACTCATAACCATTTCTGATTCGTCATAGGACTGAATCATTTGCGGGTTATTGTAATGACAACCGTTAGTTACGACGGTTGCGTTCATGAGCTATAACTATGGAAATGTGAAACCAAAATGGTTATGAACGACTTACAGAAGTTGCTTCTTGATTATAGGGCAGAAGAGAATGCTTGGGAGCACTTAGAATGATCAGAGAGATGTTGTTTGAGTTGTGTGAATGTTATGTGCCAAACTTGGCTATTTATAGCCAATGTCAAGCAAGCATGATCATTACAAGCACTACAACAGGTCAAGGGTGATGGGTAGGTGTCCCCTGAAGTTATGGGTCAAGTGTAGGGTGCCCATGCCTCATACATTGGTGTTTGATCATTCAAAAGCTCCAAAAGCCAAGTAGTTACAACCATTCTGCATCTGGGCACTTTACGCGGCCCGCATGGGAGTTCCCCCGTGTTTTAATGCGGGTCGCCTAAAGATCAAATATCAGACGCGAAATAGAGGAGGCTCGCGGCCCGCCTCAACTTATGTTTAAACCTTACGCGGGTCGCCTAAGGTTAAGATTTCAGGATTTTTAAATCTTTTTGTAATGATTACAGAATCTGGCCATTAATAACGAAATCTTTCGTAATGATTTGCCTGACCTTTCGGTTTTGAAGGGGTAACTTTGCGGTTTGGCCCTCGGTTATTTACCGATAGGGGCCTCGTGTTAATTACCCGCATTATTAAGTCCCCGGTTTATTTATTAATTATATTGGAAAGCCTTAACTTCCACTGTTGACGCTTTTAACCCTTCTTCTACGAATTCGATCGTAACTTTCTCGTTTCATATCGAAACTTCGCGAAATTCTTATATATTATTTTAGTGAGGGTATAATACCGTTACAAAGTCTTTGGGACGTTAAAGGGTCACTCAGAGGTATTATTAAACATGTTGACACAGTTAACCCCTGTAGTTTGTAATCTCTCACTTTCTTCCGCGTTTTGTTTTCGTACGATCTATAATTTATTCGTTTGAAGGTTTAAGCATTATTTAGGGATACTATACAGTATATTTACCCTTGTTGACATTTATAACCCTCGAATTTATATACTTTCAAGGTTTGTCAAAATTAGTCCTTTATTTATTATAGATGCCACGTGTAAACAAATGACACGTGTCAACACATCATTGGACACAAAATTTCGAGGTGTTACATTTGCTTTGTTAACATTGTCACTAAAGTTCACTCACATTACAACTGGATACCAAGTGTTGATTTGGAGATATATTATTGATAAGGCCTAAGGGTGTGCATATATTGATAAGGGTGTGCATATATATACTGGATACAAATGGATACTAACTTATCAATTTAAGAATTCGGTATCAACCGGTATCATACCGAAAAACAGGTACCGATACCATGCCGGTATTTTTGGTACGGTATTCAGTATCAACTTTTCATGAAACTGTTTGTACTAAAAATTTTTTTTGAACAATCTGTAATGTGCATAACTGTTTTTGAACAATCTGTAAATGCAGTTTATAGGCGATCGAGAAAAACAGACAACCAATTAAACTTGAGTCCAATATAAAAAAAATAGCGGACTTAAAATTAGACGATGCAAAGGTCAATCTTATGAAAGGCTCTATTTTTGGAAGTCTTTCATCAGTGGTGAACAAACGGGAGTCCTCTGAACTCTCGTTGAAGTATTGTCCACATATTACAATACTTCAACGAAGTTTTTTGAGCTGCCAAATGAGATCCCTTTCTCATTTTGTGCAAAAGAGGTTGGCGACGTTATCGGCATGGAGGACCATGGGATTGATGTCAAAGAATATGAAAATAAATGCTCACGGGCTACATTTCCTCCAACGGCTTTGAGCAAAGCCAATGCTGTTGTGTTGAAGGCAACTTTGCCTCATATGCCTATAGATAATGAAGAGGGGGCAAAAGTGCTTCAAGGAGTTAATGTGCTACTTCCTGGTAGAACAAGTGCTCTTATGTGCTAGGGATGGAAAGAAGCTTCGGAGCAAATATTGATCTTTGGTTGCAGATGCTGAGTTGAGGGAAAAATGCAATTGGGCTCAAGCAACATTGGACCTCTTGCACACCTCGCTTGATTCTCTGAAAACATGGCGTGCGAATAAAGCAAGTGAGCAGCAACATTCTTTCACTGGTGCAGCTCCTGTCTTGGAGGTATGTTTATGAGATTTTTTGCAAATATCCCCCTAATAATTTTTTTAAATTCTAGTGGCTAGTTCTATAAATTTAAAACCCGTAGGGGTAGAATCGATAGTTTAATCTAATAACAAAAGGGTAAAGTTGTCAATTCCAAAATCATCATTAGTGAAATGGGTATATCTGCAATTTTTTTATTTATTAAGTTGGTAGATATGCAATTGTTTTTCTAGGCCGGGTAAATATGCAATAAGTTTTATATATTGCATAAACATACCTCCAAGACAGGAGCTGCACCAGTGAAAGAATGTTGCTGCTCATTTGCTTTATTCGCACGCCATGTTTTCAGAGAATCAAGCGAGGTGTGCAAGTGGTCCAATGTTGCTTGAGCCCAATTGCATTTTTCCCTCAACTCAGCATCTGCAACCAAAGACCAATATTTGCTCCGAAGCTTCTTTCCATCCCTAGCACATAGGAGCACTTGTTATACTAGGAAGTAGCACATTAACTCCTTGAATCACTTTTGCCCCTCTTCATTATCTATAGGCATACGAGGCAAAGTTGCCTTCAACACAGCAGCATTGGCTTTGCTCAAGGCCGTTGGAGGAAATGTAGCTCGTGAGCATTTATTTTCATATTCTTTGACATCAACCCCATGGTCCTCCATGCCGATAACGTCGGCAACCTCTTTTGCACAAAATGAAAAGGGATCTCATTTGGCAGCTCAAAAAACTTCGTTGAAGTATTGTAATATGTGGACAATACTTCAACGCGAGTTGCAGAGGACTCCCGTTTGTTCACCACTGATGAAAGACTTCCAAAAGTAGAGTCTTTCATAAGATCGACCTTTGCATTGTCTAATTTTAAGTCCGCTATTTTTTTTATATTTGTCTCAAGTTTAATTGATTGTCTGTTTTTCTCCATCACCTATAAACTGCATTTACAGATTTTTCAAAAACAGTTATGCATATTACAGATTGTTCAAGAAAAAATTTTAGTACGAACAGTTTCATGAAAAGTTGATACCGAATACCGTACCAAAAATACCAGTATTGTATCGGTATCGGTACCGGTTTTTCGGTATGATACCGGTTGATACCGAATTCTTAAATTGATAAGTTAGTATCCAGTTGTATCCAGTATATATATATGCACACCCTTATCAATAATATATCTCAAAATCAACACTTGATATCCAGTTGTAATGTGAGTGAACTTTAGTGACAGTGTTAACAAAGAAAAGCTGACGTGTTCACTTTTTTCATGAAATATAGAAAGCTCAATATCCAGTTGTAACCTATAAAACCATATTCTTTTGCATGTAATCAAGTCACATTTTACTAAAATAAGAATCAAGAATACGTAGACAATGCAAAATTGGTATTTTAAGACCCATGAAACTGAAATTTATTATTTTTCACTAGCAGGGACATAAATTAAGAACATGATGCTTTGCATATGGTCATCTCAGGTTATTTTAATAAATTAAAAACTAAAATACTTAGTAAAAAAACAGACACATATTAAACATACAAACCAGAACCCCAAATTCTTAAATTAAAACAATAACTCCCAAAATTTAGTAAAAGCTTGGAAGGAAAAAATTAACAGGGTATGAAATATGAGAAAATTGATATAAATACTTTGGACACAATACATTTAAAACAAATTATTGTGTCCAAAGTATTTTGTAGTCCAAAATATTATATCTTTTAAAACAAATTTCGAGTCACTAAGCAGAACTTGTCTTTTTTTCCAGCATATAACAACCCAAACAGTTGCATTGCATGATAAGACAGAAAACCCAAAGGCGTACCTTGAGGATGAAGATAAGAAAAGAATCAAAAATTGAGAAAGTTGGAGAGATACTATTTAAACTGGTGTATTGCAGTGTGTCTCAAACCAAGGCCTCTCCCTGGTTTTATAGTGAACTTTGAGTTGAAACAATTCGACCGAATTAAAGGCGAAAATATAGTGAACTTTGAGTTGAAACAATTCGACGGAATTAAAGGCGAAAATAAATTGTATTTAATGTCTTCGATGCTCTTTATTAATTTCGGTTCGTAATTGTTTGACTGTCAGTTACAACTTACTGACTTAAGAGTGATCTACTGCTAAGGGTTCGCCAGTTACAACTTAGCTTTTTGTCATGGGGTTGGCTGTGTCAGTTGAATAAAAACTTTCGCTTTTCATTAAAAAAAATTTCGAGGTGTTTATGTTAGTTTGTTTTGACATATATTTAGCTAGCTTCTTACTTTTTCGATATGTAATAATCAAACTCAAAACACTTATAGAGCAGTGTTTATTCGCTTATGTCAATCATTTTTCTTAAGAAAGTAATTTCTTATAGCAAAAATAGAAAGTTAGTTCACAACTATGAATGATCATTTATGGTAATCGTATTTTTAAGCCATTCGTAATGGGCATTATAGGGGTGTGAAAAGCCTTAATAATTACGCCTCTAACACCGTCTCTATAGGCTTTATAGGGGTATGAAGAAGGAGAGACTTTTTTAGTAACACCAAATAGGGGCTTGAAGTGGCTTGAAAATGCCACCAACACCGTCCACTCCACTGGGTGTTATAGGGATATGAAAAGGGAGAGACGTTTCTAATATAATGTCAGATAAGAAGAAAAAAACTGGAAAGTAATGACTGAAAAAGAATTGAAAGTGTGGCATTATAATGTTAATGTGGCGGAAAATGCCCCTTAGAAGGCATCAACCATTACAAATGGTCTTACGAATAGTCTAATAAACGATTTCAAAGAATGTCACGTGTTAACATCATATTATCCCTCAGAAAAACTGTTTTTTTTAATCAAAGCTGATTTTTTTATTATTTTGTAAATTAGGTTAATATCATATAAAAACAACATTGCTTATTTTAAAATTCTTATCTTAATCACCTTCCCACAAAATCCTTCATTACTTCAAATACATCTTTAGTTTATAATAATAATGATAATTTTGAATTAAACCTTACCAATAGCATATTTTAATTAAAAACTTTCATGTTATATTTATAACTAGGATTGGAGCACGCGCTTCGTGGCGGGATCATAGGAGGGTATTGACGAGGATGAATTTGTTACATGATATATCGATAATATATTATAGACCATGCAAACTTTAATCTACACGACGATAAAACTAACCAAACAACACAATTAAGTAAACATGTATAGAATTAAAAGATAGCTTAAACTATAATAAGGTAAATAAAAAATAATTAAAATTGTTACCTGATATATTGAAAGGTTAGTATACACCATGTAGGCTGTAATATAAAAGACGGTAAAAATAATTAAGCAACACAATTAAGTAAACATGTCTAGAGTTAAATGTTAACTTTAATTATAATAAGTTAAATAAATAATAATTAATATAAAAAGAATTAAACTTATAAAAAAGATAAAAGAACAAATATTTGTAAAAAAAAAAAAAAGAAAAAATAACTTTATTAAACTTAAAGGGTTAACTCTAAATTAAAGTATGGAGTCGAAACGTAAATCACTTATTAGAAAGAGATTTATTATTAAACTTCCATATACAAATATATTAAAGTTCATATGTATAAACATAAATTGTTTATAAAAAAAAGAACTATTAGTGTTTAGGGATCCTTGAACTGAGCGGGTTTTACCTCACCGCACTATCGTGCCTTCGGGCGAGTGTTCACGGGCTTCGGCCCTAGGTGAGGGTTTTCCCCAGTTTGGAAAGCGAGTGTATCCCGATGTGGTGAATTTCGCCAGTAACCCATTCGGAGGATTCATTGGCCGTTCAAAAAAAAAAAGTGTTTAGGGATCGTGTGATAACTATATTAAAGTTAAGGGTTAGAAACATAAAGTAACTAAAAAATATAATAATGATGTAATCCTATAAGTTAATTAAAATTAACAAAAAAAATGAAAATAAACCAATAGTGAATAAGAACTATTCACGATTGATTTTGTTATTAAATGTAATGTAATGTAATACAATACAACTAGCCTAAGATCCCGCGAGTTTCGCGGGTGGCTTAAGACAAATATATAATATCTAGTGACATTTAGATGAACTTTGTAATGAAAAAACTTTTTAATATAAACGTATAAACATTATACTTATACTGAACTAAAAAATTTAAAATATTACGGTACATAAACATCACAGATCAGGAAAAACTTCTTTGTAAACTACATTTGTCCTCTTTATCTTCATCGTTAGCGCGTTTGCACAAACCACAAAAAAGATGCCCAACAAGACGTTTTTAAGTTGGGCCGATATGTGCTTGATTTCCATCAGTGGCCCAACCCTTGCTTGAGCCTTCTCCATTAAACAGAGCCTGACCGAAGCTTTTAGACATTTTATCCTTTCCCACCCACTACAAAGCCAATAAGTAGTTATATAAGCGGGCACACACTGCTGATTAAACCACTCGTAAACCAAGCCCAACATCACCAGGCCCAAACGACGAAGGTGGGCCCTGGTCTTCACAATAAGAACCCTGTATTGGGCCTTCGCTTGAAAATTAAACCACTTTCGGAAATCCCAAACCCGGGTTCTTTTTGTAGGACAATCAGGCTAGGTTTGGGCCTTCCGTAAACGCAAGAAACCGTACCCCCAGCTGATTATGTGGGCTCTAGTCATCATAGAACCCGTCACACCGGAACCGAAGTAATTGAGCCCAGACTGATGGCCATTCCAGAATAAGAGCACAGCCCAAGCCAAGACATAATGCAGGCCATATAAAATAAAATGAAAAGTTACAAAAGATGTACGTAAAATGAATTTACTATATGTGTTTTAATCGCTATCAATAATATATGTTAAACCCACATAAACATTACAAAAAATGGCCATCATGTCAATTTCTAAGTTTAAAAAACAACCTAAACCCAAATAAACTACAAAAAGTGGCCATCATGTCAGTTTTTAAGTTTAAAAAACAACCTAAACCGATCACCATCCATATTGTAACTTCTAAAGTCTTGTTGAACTATAATCATAGTTTTATACCTATGGGAATTCATTTCTTTCTTTGCTCACAAGTAGCTTAAAACTTTCAAAATTTTTTACAAAAAAGGCTCAAAGTTAAAACAAAAATATTGACTTAAGGCACCACATCAGTAGAGATCCCTAATTTTGTAACCCAAGCCCGATGGGTATACCTGAATCATTTGGGATAGGTATACTCGATACCCGACGGGTAAGAGGTTGGGTATAGGATTGAAAAAAAATCACGGGTATGGGATTGCAGTGTTTATGCATATGGTCCTAATAAATAAGAACCCTTAACACACTCTTAAGCTACTATTGCATGTTCTTAATATACATATTTTACTATGCCTAACAAAATGAAAATAATGATCACCTGCTAAAAAATGAAAGTTTAGAACAACAATGATAAGAGAACTGAAAGTTATTGAAATGCTTAAAGATAATAATTACAAAAAAAAAAGTTATAATATAATTAAAAACCAACTTAAAAACTATATGATTCATTTGTGTAACTAAGAATTAGAACCATAACAGTAACAAAGAGCCATACTCATCTAAAGCTGTTGTAAAACACATAACTTTAATAAATCATATGAGATGAAATGAGAATGTTGTTTTGCCAAATTGAACTATTTATTTTACTTGGTAACAGTAGCCACTAAAAATAATCATTGATATTCTTGACCCGTTTTCATACAAGGGGAGCATCTACATATATGGAGAAATAAGTTTAAAAAGGTTAGGGGTTTGTTGGACTTTTTTAGTAATCAATTTGGAGCACATAGGAATATATTATGTATGTATAAAATATAAGGTACGCCTAAAACCATCGCACTTGCTAAATAGGAAGTCAGTAAAGAAACATAGTTAAAACAAAAATTAAAAAAAAAAAACCAAATTAAGTGCAGGATAACTTGCCAGTAGGTGGAGCGGGTGGATCATCGACCAAATTGGTTGCTGGATGAGAATATTATCAAGGCCTCCAATGATGTCCTCACATACCAACCTTGCATTCAAAAAAAAAAAAAAAAAAAACAAATCAGCGACTTTAAAACACATGTAGTCAAGAGTAAATTTATGTTTCTTTATACCCGCGTAATTCAGAAACTTTGTCTGGGATACGCCGTCAAGCAAAGTAAACCTGAAAATTCCGTATAAAAAAAGTTCAAAATAGAGAAATGATAATTGATAACAATCAATATATACCCTTATAGCACATGGTTCCACAAATTCGTATGAGAAAGAATTATAACCTGTTCAGTCACCAGTGAAGGCTGCCCTTCCATACGCTTGAGACGAAACTTGTAAACAGTGGTACCAGAACCCATTTGAATCTTTTTACCCGTGATTCAAATTACAGGTTGTATAAAGGAAAGAGAATGAGAGAATATATATGTTGTACTTCTGTGTGAATCAGTAATGAGACTATGAAAACAACTCATATTACTGAGACTGTGAAAACAACTCATTGAGGAATTATATCAAACAGTTGGTGGGTGTGAACATATACATGAAAGTCTATATGTATACGGTTAGCATCACGAGAACCTTTCTTGAATAAAGCCAATAACAGAAGAGTTGACCTATAATCCATTAATTCATCACTGCAACTTGCTTTCTCTATGAAAAATACGTCAAATACCGAAACGAAACTAAAAAAAACCGAAATGAAACAGAAACAAAAAAAACGATTAAATCGAAACTAAAAATCAAAACTCAACCGAAGCAAAACCGACTAAGCCGACCAAATGGAAACAAAAAATTGAAACCGAAACTGTTATGTGCAGACTGTAAACTTGCAAGAAAATCTATATATATATTAGAGAAATGTAACACAGATACATATAAACTAATATACATTAATGGAATTGTTAAATAAAATAAAGACATGTTTTCAAAAGTTATACGTATAAAGAATCCATACCGATTGTTTCTATATCAATTTAAATTATATAAGTCGCAAGCTGAATCATTAAAAAAATACAGTTGATAAGACCGGATGTGTGTTCCGATCTTCTAAATTCAAAGTTTTTTTTTTATTTTAAGGGTCAAAATCGGGCCAGATTAACAATTTGGGTCGAATAAAGTTAATCACATAATAAAAATACGATATAAATTCATACACATCAAACTAATTCTGTAGTTTACATTATTTAGAAACGAATGTATAAACTCAACCAAGCTAATCACAGACGACTTAAAAAAGCCAAATAATTACTTGAAGATGAACTCTTTCACATCATTATAACCTGCACACAAAGCATTCTTCAAATGACCCAACCTTAGTTAACAAAAAAAAATGTGAAACCTATATAATAGCTTCAACGTCACAAATTTGACTAAAATGCGGGACCTAGAAGGTAAAAGGAATGATTAACATCATAAAAAGATACAACATGCACTTCTTAATTAAGTATATATTCAATAACTAAGTCGAACAATGTTCACATATTTGATGGTAGTCTCCGGTATTATTAAGAACCATAATTATCTAGCTTTTGTTAAATACTATTTACTTGGCTATTATTAGATCTCAACTTTTCCACCAAAATCGTGGTCGTTTGCTCGTCTTTGATCTACTAACCCCTTAAAAAGTTGCCTATTTTGGGTCCTTATACAATCGTTCGACCCGCCATATTTTCGATAACCAGTCCACAATAAAGTAAATAACAATTGTATACAACATTTTTGTTGCAAAAGTTGAAAATAACAAAATGACAACTTACAATAATAAAGAGGACCAATGTTTGACTTCGTCTTTCCTAACTGAGCCGTCTTTATGGAGAAGCGTAATAAGTACATGATGATCTCGGCTACAACGGAACGTTGACTATGTTATTGAACTATAAAATAAAAAAAAATGTCAAGGTAAAACAAATGCCAAATTCTTGGTTACATAAACCAAAATAAAGGTAGCATTTGACTTTTGAGGTCAAACCTATGAATATTCAAGTTTCAAATATGTATAAATATGATCTGACATACCTACTAATGTGTGGTGATTTTTTATAGTCTAATATTGATCTTCCAGGTTTTTTTTTTAATCAAAAGTATGAATAAATTTGTTTCCATTGTATATTATTATGTGACTGTTAATTTGACCTCAAAATATCAGACCATAACATTTACATTGAAAAGCTACATATTCAGTTTGATTAAAAAATAAGCCAAAATAAGGTTGCAACATGAGTTCTTTTGTCAACCCATTGAATATTCAAGTCGAAATTTTGAAGATATGGTTACAAATTAAAATAGTATTAAAGCAAAGATATTTAATCAAACTTTTATTTGGTTTCTCTAGGCATTACCTATGTTGCTGTTTCTTCTCCTTCCTTCAATTCTTACCTCCTCTACATGTAAATAAAAACAATAATCTTACAAAATCACCTTTGCATTCCATCATATTTACAGTTGATGCCTCTTTATGTTGAGACACCAACCTCCGTCAGAGAGGGTTTCCAACAACACCATCGCTCACTATCGTCTTCACCAGCCATCAAAAACCATCCCCAACCACACCACCACCTACAACCCATCCGCTACCAGATCTCCCCGCCCAAACCATTGCCTTCATCTTCATCTCCGTTCAACCTGTTTCTAACCAGTTCCCAAAATGCAGTTCTTATTTATTTAAACTTGATTAAGTGGGAAATAAACATAAAGACCATTAACTATTATTGTTGACAAAAAATGGGCATTAAGAGTTCATGGTTTTTACATGTGGGCAATACTACTGAGCGCTTTTATGGCTGGATTAATGGTAATAGTTACGGTGGTTGTAGATCCCAGCCATAATGACCCAGTCGTAAAATTTAAATCTAAATTTAGTATCGGCATTAGTGACATTATTTTAACATGATATTATGCAACCGTCAAAGATGTGATGGTAATTATCACCACTGGTGACTTTGAAAACTAGTGTCTATCAACAGAAGACGCAATTTCATCCTATATTGTTGAAGTAATTTTTTTGCAAGCAGAGAATTAACTGGGCTTGAAGAAGATGTAACTAACTTTCCTTTTGTCAAGATTCATGAAGATGGAAAAATGGGCTCATTGACCAACGTGGTATGCTCGCCAATGGATCGTATATGTGTCGTATTGAAGCTTAAAGGTTTCATAGCCTCATTAAGTTGTATATCGAGTTAATGGAATGACCTGTAGTTCAAAAAAATATAGTTCAGCAATTTACAGAGAACCATGTAAAAGAAAAAAATAGAAGAGTTAAATTTTTCACTTGTTGATCTGAATGTTCATTACCCTAGTCGCCCAAAGATGTTTAAACTTTTTCTTCAACCTTATTTTTAGTCTGAACACAAGATTTGAACCATTATCTTCTGCAGCACCAGCTAAAGCAGATCCTCTTTGGAGGGTCCTGTAGAGGCATGCTATAGTTAACTATAAAATTCATGTAAATCTAAAACCAGTAATCATGTTCATTCAATAACCAATACACTTATACACAAGCAATGGTTGTTTCAGGTCTATTATACAGTTTCAAGTAATGAGAGGCGTTTCTGGCCCCAATTGTGAATAATATCACAACACTGAAAAATCCTAGAAAATCTTTCAAAAAGACAAGTGCTTTATTCACAAATGGTTGTTTAACATAAACAAAGAAAGCATGATATTTCAATCACATTCGGAATTCAAAATAGATGCCGAATTATTACAAAAGAAACAGTAATAGAGTTCGAAATCTTACTTATGAGAGAATCGCATCCAGTAGCATAAAGGACATGAATATGTGACCGGTTTTGATAGGTATGAGAAACTCCAATTTTGATTGAATATGACTGTCAATTAGGGTTTTGATAGGTTACGAAGAAACTGAAAGGAGTTTAATTGGAGAGAGAGAGAGAGGAGTTTAATTGGAGAGAGAGAGCATGCTCGCGTGTGAATGTAAGAAAGATAATAGAAATTAGAAGACTTTGCCGCTCAAAAGGAATTAGGAGATGGTTCTAGAGTGACATGTGGCAAGTAATGGTTTAAGCAAATGCCAAGTAGCACCAAAATGTATTGTTTTAATATACATAATAGATATACAATAGGGTGGGGTTTCGCTACAAAGTCCATTTTCCTACAAAGTGTACAAAGTCTTAAAACACCACAATTTCAGCCATAAAACACGCTCAAAACCCACAAATAACATAGTGAAGCCCATTAAAACACAATATCCAAACCCTAACATTCTTTAAAAACTTCAAACACACCATCGTACAACTATGAATATAAAACCCAATATGATAATCAACATAAAACACACTAATGTTAGTCATTCGATAATCAAAGCCTTATCATTCAAAACAAAACACAAAACCCACAAATATGGTGTTTTAGTAACCTTCACTATGTTATTTGTGGGTTTTGAGTGTGTTTTACGGTTGACATTATAATGTTTTATGACTTTGTACACTTTGTAGGAAAAATGGACTTTATAGCCAACTCCCGCCCTATACAATAATAGTGATATTTTTAAAATAGATTATAGAAAAATGAACCTTAATTTAAATAATAGTGACATTTTAAAATAGATTATAGAAAAATAAACCTTACTTTAAATCTACAACAAATTCTCTTATGTATTTAGTGAAATGTTTTTTCATCACTTCTTTGTCTAATGATTTAATAATCATTAAGAAGATTTCTAAAGAACTAATAATTACGACGAAAACAGTTAAACGCTTTAGGCCATCCGTAGTGGAGATTGATATCACGGGAGGATGGAGCATAGCACACCATAGCGTCGTCAAACATCGATACGGCGGACACTATGGGTGGTTGAATCCCGGTCCCCGCTAAGAGCATCACGCCGTGGCCCATCCTCCCCCACTCACACACACACACACACACACACACATATATATATATATAAAGCCCCATACATATATAACCTCACTACACCCTCTTGTGATATAAAGCCCCATAAAGCCCCTCTCTTACGCGTTTTGCCACTTGTCGCATAACACGGGCTTTATGGTGTAGAGGAAAGCTTGAATAATACCCCCACCCATGGGCATTGTGTGACACGTGGTAGTCCAGTCATCCAAGGGGCATTGTTGGGTGTTTTGAAGAAATGGATGTAGTGGGATAATGCCCCCACCCTTGGGCATTATGCGACACGTGCCAGTCCAGTAATTACCCAATTTTTTTTAAAGCTAATAATATTTTATTAATTAAAGAAAAATTATATAAATAATAAAACACATAAACATAATATTTTTAAAACTAATAATATTTTATTAATTTTCGTCTTCGCTTTCGTCTTCCTCGTCATCCGATTCTTGCTCTCCCTCGTTTGGAATATGCCGAGCCGACCACGTGTGTTCAATCAAATCAGTCGTTAACGCATTATGTGTGGGGTCGGACCGCATTTCATGTGCATTCTTCACTCTTTCTTCCATTGTTGCTTGGGGATACTCCTGTACATCTTCTGGTACATAGTTCTGGCATATTGCTCTTCCTTCGTCTTCCAAAATCATATTATGCATGATTATACAAGCGTACATATCATCTCTCATTTTTTCTTTGCTCCATGCACGATAAGGATTTCCCAAATAATGCCACCGTTATTGAAGAACCCCAAAGTATCTCTCAATATCCTTCCGCGAAGACTCTTGAACCTTTTTAAAGTAAGCTCTTTTTTCATCATACGGGTCCCTGAATGTCTTCACGACAATCGAATACCTATGATAAATTCCATCGTACAAATAGTATCCATGCGGGTAGTAGTTTCCGTTTGCATAAAAAGATGCTCTCGCAGCTCTACCATAAATATAGTTCTCTACCAATGGAGACAGCTCGAAAACGTTTATATCATTGCATGACCCTGCGACACCAAAGTAAGCCGACCATATCCAAAGGTCCTGTGAGGCAACCGCTTGAAGAATAACAGTTGATCGGTCTTGGTCACCTCGTGTGTGTTGACCTTGCCATGCGGTCGGACAGTTATACCACTGCCAATGACGACAATCCAAGTTCCCGATCATGCCCGGTAAACCGTGGAGATTAGAATGGACCTCGTAAATTTGTTGAAGGTCGTTCTATGTGGGCTTTCTCAGATAACGGGGACCGTACAACTCTATAATACCTTTAAAAGATAACTTTAACCTAACAAAAAAAATAATAACTTTAATCTAAGTAAAAAAAAATATGAATGCATGTAATATTTATAGTATAGTAATGTACCTTGACAAAAATGCTCCAAGGTATCTCGCGTTGTTTTCTCGGCCATTTTTAAATATTCGTCGTCGATGTCTGTCATGTTTCCGTACGTAAGGACTCGTAGAGCTGAAGTACAGTTTTGAATACTGGTGAATACTAGTATCCCTCTCGCATCCGCTTTTTGTTTAAAATAATCATACGTGTTTTCCAAGTCTTCAGCGATGCGTAAAAATAAACGTTTACTCATCTGAAAATGACGCCTAAAAACTTCGGGGTTTGGATAAGAAGGCGCTTCATCAAGTAATCTTTCATCAACTGGTCGTTTGCCGCTTGTCGGTCTCGTTGAATATATTCACTTGGTAGAATCTCACGTTGAGGCTGGCTACAATGTTTCATATACCGAGCCGCTAGTTCGCACGCACTCGTAACCGCCTCTTGCTCGACCTCTTCATCGGTCGAGTCACCCTCATCCGCTAAAAAAATTTTGTAGTAATAATTTGCAATGGACGAGGAGGAGGTGGGGAATCCATTTTTTTTATAAAAAAGGGTGTATAAAAAACTTGATGTTTGATGTTGTAGGTGAGTGTTTTTAGATGTGATTTGTATAAAATGGGTAAAGATTGTTTTGTATTTATATAAAAGTTAAATTAAAAAAAGGAAGTAGTCGTTTCATGACCGTTGCCAACGGTCCATTGGCCAATTCAACTCTTCAAATGGCATGGATTAAAGAACGTTGCCTACCAATTTTGCCTCAACAACGCTCAGGGGGGTCATAAGGACGTTTGGGGGCGTTATTTTGAAGAAAAACGCCCAAATTTTTGTCCACTACGGGTGGTCTTAGAAGCGGTTTTAAGTATTAATTAATAAACAAGAGATTGTATGCTTGTGAGATAGTTACAAGATGCATTTGCTTATTTCCCCATGCTATGTAGATAAATAGTTTCCATAATTTAACTCGTGTAATACATAAAATTATAAGGTAGTGTTTTTTTAAAATATAAGTTTGACTACCCAAATAAATAATTTATGTTATTGTAAAAAGAATTTGTTGAGAAAACAATCCCCATGTTCTCCCCCTTAATATATAAAAAGTACAATACTTTTTTTTGAACGACCAACAAACTCAATCCCGATCACTCTCGGGGCACCCATTGGACAAACGGAATACTCCGAAAGTAACCCGAGCCCACCACCAATTCCGGGGAAAACCCGGTAACACACCCCCGCCCGTAGGCACGACAGTGAAATTACCGGTAAAACCTGTTTGGCTCAAGGATCCAACCCAGGTTTCCCTGGGTCTTCTATCACTACCTACTAGTATCTCACTCTCCACCAAGTGGGAGTAGAACTTACATCTCTCAAAAGAAATGCAAGACTTCCACCACTTAATCTAGAGATTATTGGCATAAAAAGTACATTACTAATTACGATATCGCCAATGTTGAAATTAGTTATATTTCAATCATTGCACAAAGATAATATTTTAGTCCATTATGTCTTATTAAGATTTTATTTTAGTTTTTTAATAGACTGGATATTCCTATTGGTTGAAACACATTAAATAAATGCATAATTTCTTATTTAAGTAAGAACTTGATGATAAATTAGTTTTTTTTCACATATTACTAGTTATTATATATATATATATATATATATATAGGTAGACAATACAGCTTGTTATAACTGAAGTTATGCGTCGGTATACTGAAGATATAATTAAATATTTAAAGTTATATTCAACCTAAGAAACGAATTTATAGTTAAATATTTAAGGATATATTCAACCTATGAAACGAATTTAATAGTTTAATTTAAGGGTTACGATCAAGTACAAAGTCTCCTAAAAATAAGAAGTCATAAGAAGGGTAACGGACTCTGATTGACCACATTCAAAGGCATTGAAACCGTCTCATCAAACTCTACGATGTGAGATTTTAGGTTTTTGTTTTTAGATGTTAGGGTATACGGAGTGGGGTGCGGCAAGGTGTGGCAAACTTAGTTTGCCAATTGGTAACACCACCGCCAACATAGTTTGCCACTCAAAAGTTTGCCAAATCGGTGTAGGTTTGCCGAAGTGGTGAAGGGAGGGTATGAAAGAGAGAGGGTAGTGTGGGGTGGAGTTCATTCCAATCTCAACCAATCACACCTTTTTCTTTAAAAAAAAATAGTTTACCACTTTACCAAGTGTGTAACCATTGCCAACACTTTTGAGCATAATTTACCACTTTGACATGACACACTCTCATTGATTGATATTTTAGTTTGCCACTCTCAAGTGTCTAACAACCCCTTATACCCTTAGCTTATAGATTTTAGACTTGTGTTTACATCATTGTGTCTTTTCTATATTTACGTCATTGTATCTTTTTTCTTCGACATTTGTGATATATTTTTCGGCATTGTGTTATATTTTGCGATCAAATGTGCCTTTGTACACTTCTTATTTTTAGGAGGCTTTGTAGAATAACTTTACCCGTTAAAACTCACTATAGTTAATAGTACATCTTCAGCCATTTATCCGGTATTAAGATTTCTTAGCAATATGATGGCACGTCCCATGAGTTTTCAATTCCGATACCGAATCGTAATGGTTAAAAAAACCTGATGATAGTTAAGAAATGTTCTAACCATAGTTACCTAAATCGCTAGGGTACCCACAATCCACGTATTGGATCATGGTGTACCCAATCGCAATTCGCTACCGATCCAGAACGTCCTGGTACGGCGATCCAAATTGATTAGGCCCGGCGATCCGAGTTGCTCAGGTACGGCGTTCCAGAATGATAAGGTTCGGTGTTCCAGAATGATAAGGTTCGACGTTCCATATGTCGAATTCCGACGGCTGGTGTTGTTTTCAGCCGGAAACCAGGAAGAAAGAAAGGGAAGAAGAAGAAGACAGAAACATGAAGAAGAAAAAGATAGCGGCTGCGTGCGTAGGTGTTTCAGGGCTTTTTAGGGTTTAAAGAAGTTTAGTTATTTCAACATTTAACCCCTCTATTTTTACTAGTTTACATTTAAACCCTAAAATTTGTAGTTTTTTACATAAAAAGTATAAAAGTAGTTTGTGTATTTAAACATTTAACCCCCTCTATCTTTACTAGTTTACATTATGTTTGGTAATCTGAATTTTGGAATTTGGTAATTTGAAATTTCTGTTTTAATTTGTGTATACCGAACCGGACTCCATGGTACACTGTACTGTAAGGCCTCCTAATCCAAGATCTCACTCAGCTAAAGCAACCAACAGGTGTGCGGAATCCACCTGATGATCAACCACTGTAGATGAACACAAGAATGCAAGGATTTGAGAGAGAAATCAAGAATACACAGAGTATTCTTGATGAAGATGAATGACGTCACTCACACAAAGCGCCGCCAGACAAAAGAGAATGATTAGGGCACAGAAATTCACACAGAATCGTTACCTTGTCTATTCCATATTAAAGTATATATACAAGGTGAAACCCGGACTTTCAACACTAAATAGAAAGCCCGGACAAAACATAGAGCACAAAGCAAACACACAGAGTTTTTGCTACAAAACTCAGACAAATCTAGTCTATACAAACTCTGTCTAAACAAAAACTCTTTCTAAACATAAACTCTTTCTAAACATAAACTCTTTCCAAACATAAACTCTTTCCAAACATAAACTCTTTCCAAACCTTGGACAAAGCTCTCCCTAGGAACTTCTTAGGGACAAAGTTTGGACATTGTTCAATAAAGACCCTAAATGATGGAAGCCTTGCACTTATCACCCAAAAGTGCATTAACAAACTCCCCCTTGATCAGTGCATGGTCTTCATCGAACTTGAGATCTTCAATTCCTCTTTGAAAAGTCGCTACCTGCCCAGACCTTGTTCTTCACACAGAACTGGACCACCTTGATGAACTGGTCCCCAAGAACACGATCCTCTGCATTGTATTTTAGAGGCAGGCGCCGAAGCTTCTTCAGATGTGCTCCCCTTAAGTTTGCAAGCCAAATCAGATCCAGCACCTTAGCAATCTCCTCCGTCACTTTCGTTTTAGAAATCACTGCTTCCCCAGTCTTGAGATGCACGATCCAGATGCACACAGCTTCTCCAAATATTCCATCTTGAGATGAACGGTCCAGATGCACACAGCTTCTCCAATCTTCCATCTTGAGATGAATGATCCAGACCTGAAACACTTAACCCAGGATTAAGAAACTTGACCCCGAAGATATCGGCCCAAACCTGGATCCCAAAAATAAATTCCAATACCCCAGAATAAACAATTGAAATATTAAATAATTTAATAACTTATTTAAATAAACTTTCACAACCCTAGAGTATTTTTCAGAATGATAACTCGCACATAGAAACAAGAAAGCAAAATCTTTTTGAGGTTTTTCAAATTTTGACTGAAAAGGAAATAAAACCTAGAACGTATTTACACTAATTATCTTTTTGTGAAGTCGGAGCAAAGGAATCATATCGGTTTTTCTGTCGGTATCCAACACAGAAACCATAGCATTTAGCTTTAATGTTTTAGACTAATGTTGACAGTTCAAGACGTTCAACGGTATTGTGGTCCACTTAAGTTTTAGCACGCTTTCGAACACTGTTTTCGAGATATGGAATTAAGTGTATTAAGCTGACATTAACTGTGTTTACCCACCTCAGAATATACTCCCGTATCAAGGTATGCGCGAGAGATCATCTTACTGGTGAGTATACCATTTATCATCTGTTTTGACGTATAAGCTTATGTGAGATACTCACTTATTTGGTTTTCAGATGCAAAGGGCACAAGAGCAAGTCATTTGTGATAGAATCACTTACTGAGGATAGACTTGACTCCCGCAAGATTTTGAGGGACATGTGATTGTTTATCACTTATTCGGGTCGGATGCATCATGTTTTGAAGATATTTACATGTATGTATGGTATCATGGAAGATCTAGACTTGCGTCCCCGTTATTTTCCGGTAAAAGAAGCAACCATGATACCCAGATGATAAACAGCATAAAGACCACGTATCTCAGAACCTCGGCAATCTATCAAACGAAATTACGGTACCAAGACCATATATCCGAGAGATGCGCCACACGAGTTACGCAGTTCATTATGTTTATATACCAAAAACAGGTTCTTATTTACGCGTAAAACCTACCGATGCAACGTATAATGAAGCTGTCACATTTAATAGTTAATCTCATATATATATAGCCATAGTCCTGCACCAGATACGACTAACCGATGTACTATCATTTCCCTTATATCTCAACACGACTTCATTTTAGATTTTTCAAATGTTTTTGTATTTTTTTTTTTGAAATTTATCCTACAACTAAGTAAAATATTTTTGGAGTTTTTCAATTTTTCGAAAGCGGTAAGAACTGTACAGAAAAGATAAAATAAAGTTTCTATGCGAGTTTTGAAAGCATTTTACTCTGGGTTGATCATGCCAATCATTCGGACCAGATTTTCAAATCTAGCTCGATCGAATGTTTTCGTAAACAGGTCGGCAAGATTATCCAAGGTGTCTACCCTAACCACTTCTATCAACCCCTTCTCAGCACAGTCGCGAATAAAGTGATGCCTAACATCTATGTGCTTAGTGCATGAGTGATTTACCGGATTGTTTGTTATGGAAATGGCAGAGTTATTATCAACAAGGATAGGAGTTCGAGTAAAATTCAAACCGTAGTCCCTCATTTGCTGCTGAATCCACAAAACCTGAGCACAACAGCTTGAAGCAGCAATGTACTCGGCCTTGCACGTGGATAGAGAAACGGCAACTTGCTTTTTGCATTGCCAAGAGACAAGACGGTTTCCAAGAAGTTGTGCGCCACCAGAGGTTGACTTTCTGTTCATCCAGCACCCTCCGAAATCTGCGTCAGCATACGCCATCAAATCCAGACCACCTTCAGCTGGATACCACAATCCAAGCTTAGGCCTTCCTTTCAGATATCTGAAAATACGCTTGACAGCTTTCAAGTGCGACTCCTTCGGAGTTGATTGGTACCTAGCACACAAACAAACAGAGAACATAATATCTGGTCGTGAAGCAGTAAGATACATCAATGAACCTATCATTGCTCGATATAGAGTCGGATCCACTTCAGGATCTTTCTCATCATCGGGTGAAAGCTTGAGATTTGTCAGCAGAGGCGTGTCATAGGGTAAGCTATCTTCCAATCCAAATCTTTTGAGAATCTCGTGGACATACTTTGTCTGATGCACGTACGTCCCGGTTTTTTCTTGACTCACTTGAAGACCTAAAAAGAATGATAACTCGCCCATCGCACTCATTTCAAACTTTGACTTCATCACCTTCTCAAACTCACGACACAACTCTTCATTTGAAGAACCAAAGATTATGTCATCAACGTAAATTTGCACGATCAGAAAATCTCCCCCTTTCTTCAAAATGAACAGTGTGGAGTCGATTGCACCACGCGAGAACCCATGCTCCAAAAGATGCTTTGACAACGTCTCGTACCATGCTCGAGGAGCCTGATGGAGACCATAAAGAGCCTTGTCCAACAAATAGACCTTGTTGTCTAACCCTGGAGCTTCGAAACCCGGCGGTTGGGACACATACACAGTTTCATGCAATTTTCCATAAAGGAAGGCGCTTTTCACATCCAACTGATAGACTTTGATACGCATGTGTGCAGCAAAGGCTAGAAACAAACGAATAGCTTCCAGTCTTGCCACCGGTGCATAAACTTCTGTATAATCAATTCCTTCTTCCTGATTGAAGCCTTGAACAACCAACCGTGCTTTGTTTCTGACCACGACACCCTTATCGTCTTTCTTGCACTTGAAAACCCATTTCGTGTTGATTGCATGTTGGCCCTTTGGAAGATCGACCAAATTCCACACCTTTAACTTGTCGAACTGAGCTAACTCTTCTTGCATTGCCTCACACCAAGAATTATCCTTCAGAGCCATTTGATAGTTCTTCGGCTCTATCTGAGAGATAAAACATTCGTGGAGGCTAAGATTGTAGATTTCTTCTTTCTTGATAGCAGAGAACAGACATTGCATCTCTGAAATACTCCTTCGCGTTTGCACTCCCGCATTTGGATTCCCAATAATATTATCAACAGGATGATGAATATTTGTTCTTGGAACTGGGATTGCCGGAGCTTGAAGATTGTTTCCCAAATTCGATTGAATCTCCCCCTCAGCATGTGCATTACTACTAGAAGCTCCACCATTACCAGAAGACGCATCAACATTTGGATATGCTGAAAAGTCAACGTATAGATCTCCACTTGTAGTTTGAGCAGCTGCATTGGGGATCTTCTCAGCAACAACATCATTTACGGTCGAAGAATCAGCGACTGGAACATTCGAAGACACATTAGTAGGAATACTTGCTCTCCAGCTCGCATCTACTTCATCTTTGTTCACAAGATGTGTGTATACAACCTCCGAATCTTCTTCTGAAAGATCAGGAAGATCAAACGAATCAAATAATTTATCATAATCATATCCGCTTTTGGGACCGAATTCGGACGGTGGAGGATCAAAACTCAAAGGAGTTATGTCAAACACGATCTCCACTATTCGCTTCTTGATGTTATAAACGCGTTTGTTTGGAGTTCCATTGGCATAACCCAAAAAGAACCCAATTTCACCAACTTCCCCCATTTTCGGAGTATCTTTGGTGCGTTTGATAACACACTTAATCCCAAAAGGTTGAAAACCGGATAAGTTCGGTTTCCTGTTTTCAAGCAATTCATAACAAGTTTTATCTTCTCTTTTGACAGTAAGCACATGATTTAACACATAACATGCAGTGTTCACCGCCTCGGCCCAGAAGAAAATTGGTAATTTCGATTCAGAAAGCATAGTGCGGGCCGCCTCAATTAGGGTACGATTCTTCCGTTCTGCAACTCCATTCTGTTGAGGAACATATGGAGCGCTGAACTGATGAATTATTCCCATTTCCCGACATAACTCATCCATATACTGATTCTTAAACTCAGTGCCGTTGTCACTTCGGATTTTCTTAATAGGAAGTGAATAATTTTTCTCAAGTTGTTTGAATAAATCTCTTAAAATACTAGCAGTTTGATCCTTAGTTTTTAAGAAAAATACCCATGAATAACGTGAGAAATCGTCAGTGACAACTAAGCAATAAGACATCCCACCAATGCTAGCAACATGGATCGGGCCGAAAAGATCCATGTGAAGCAACTCAAGTGGTTTTTGGATAGAGTTAACTGTTTTCGGTTTATGAGGCTTTCGTTTGATTTTTCCTTTTTCACATGATTCACATTTGTTGTGCATATTAAAACTACGTAAAGGAACCCCCAACACCAAGTTGTTTTTCACTAAGTGGTTCATTTTTCGCAGATGCACGTGGCCCATTCTTCTATGCCAGAGATACGATTGATCTTCAGTCGCCTTTGAAAGTAGACAAGTCACTGGAGCAGATGAGTTAACCAACGGGCGCATGTCCATGACATATGTGTTATTCACCCTTGGAGCCCTCATAACGATCCAATCTTCAGGAACAACAAATCCCGGACGCAATACGAAGCAAGCTTTATCAGTGAACAGCATCGTGTACTTGTTATCACAGATTTGAGAAACCGACATCAAGTTATGCTTCAGTTCTTCAACGTTGTTCACTTTATGCAGCGTGATTTTTCCATTCGACACGGAGCCTTCACCGGTGATATAACCACCCTTTTCACCGGCAAAATTCACATAACCACCACGAAATTGTTTAAAATTGTTCAATAATTCTTTATTTCCTGTCATGTGTCTGGAACAGCCACTATCGATATACCAAATATAGATAGCCCTCTTCAGCTGCTCCTACACTCCCCAACAAAGATTTAGTTAGAGTGTGGGACCCAAGCCATGATGGTCTTGGGTCGTCCTGATTCGTCAACATAAGAAAACTCTTTGAAATAACCATCATCGCCTCTGTGTCCACCATTTCCATTTCGGAAATTGTTGGAATGAGTCCCCGCAAATCGTGGATTGTACGGAGTTGACGATCTGTTGGTATAACCAGAGTTTCCATACCCTCGGCTTCCATAGTTTTGGTAATTGTAATTTTGATTCCTGGGAGGCTCAAAATTCCTACCAAATCTAGGAGCATCTTCGTGTCTTGAGAATGATCGTGGATGATTATCCGAATGCGGTCTTTGATTTGGAAATCGGGGGGGGGGGGGGTGAAGCATTTCGATCATTCACGAATCTGTTCTGTGCATGAGGTCTAGCATAGTTGTTCTGTGCATGCGGTCTTTGATTTGGAAATGCGGTCTTTTTAGTTTTCCCACGTGACTTAGGTTTTGACTTCTCATTTTGAACTTGATTGAAAATTTCTAAAATCTTGTTGCTTATCAAATTTTCAATGTTTTCAAGGTTCACCTCATTTTTCTTTGAAATTCCACTCTTCTTCGACTGATCTGAGTCAGTGACTTCATCTGGTTCAGATTCTGACTCACTTTGTGGTTCAACTGTCAGAGGAGTCTTTGGCACAAAATTTGCCAATTCAGGGTCAATGCTTGGCATCGATGTATAATTATGGTTTACCGGAGGAGGCACCTTGTTATAACCAATGCCAAACATTCCTTCCTCAAATTCTTTGAGACGTTGGCTGTTAATACAGAAGTTCATCACTTCGGATGAATCCCTGAACTTTTCGATCTTTCGTTGCAAATCTAAAATCAGATTATCTTTTTCCAAAATGATTTTGTTCTTTTCCAAAACACAATTTTGATTCATTTCAAGTTCAGATTTTAATTCCTGATTTCTAAGATTACCCACAGCCACTAGTCTCTCAAATTCAGAGATATCATTTTTCAGTGCTTTTATCTTAATTCGGTGTTCTTTATCCGAATTAGACAAAACAGCAATGAGTTCTCTGGATTTTTCTAAATCTGCAATTAAGTTTGTGTTATGAAGTGCATATCTATCTATCTTAGTCACAAACTCAACACATCTAGCACATCTCTTATCTACAGAAGATGATTTTACCTCAATGCCAGCCATGAATGCACAAGTCTCATTTTCCACGGAATTTTCTTCCAACCTTTTAGCTTCTGCATCCGCAAATTGCTGCATTTCAGCTGTGGAGATGTTGAATTCAAAGCGTTCTCCTTTTTCTCCATCTTCTGTCTTGCAAGGCTTCTCAACAGTCTCTTCGATCGAAGGACTTTCATTTTCAGTAACATTCCCCGAATCCAACTCTTCCCCAAGAACTTCAGCCACAACTTCAAGCTCCTCAATGCTTGTCTCTTCAACAACCTCTTCATACACTTCTTCGTTCACAATTTCAGCTATAAAAGCTTGTGACACAATAGCTCCTGAGATGTCTTCCAAAGCACAACCCAGTCATAAGGCTCAGTCACATTTTGTAGAGGTTGAGCCACCATAGCATTGTTTGTCGAAGGTGTAAGATTTTCAGACCCACTTGAACGAGCACTTGAGTTGGAGGCAGCATTTGATGCATTGTTTTGAGGTCTTGAGTTGTTTCCTCGGGAGTTGTTGTCTCTGTCAGATCTTTCCATCTTCGGCTTTCGACAATCACGTGCGAAATGCCCGTAGATACCACAATTGTAACACTTTACCTTTGACATGTCGACCCCCATTCGAGTCTTTGTCTGACCTCCTATGAACTTCCTACCCGTCTTCAGCAGAAACTTCTTCGCTCTACGGACTAACAATGCCATATTGAGTTGTAGATCAAGTTCTTCCATCTCGTCTTGATCTATCTGATCGAAGTCTTCATCGAGACTTGACGGTTCAACGAGTTTCCCAAGACAGAAGTTCTCGTAGGCAGTCATGAAGGACGCCAACAGACCCATATTTTCTTCAATCAACTTCAAACCGCTTGCATCTATCTTAGGAATGTTCACACTTGTTCCTTGAGATTTCTGAGCGCCACTAGAAGAGTACATCCCTTGATTTGAATTGGTTGTTCCACTTGAACTGACAGTGTTGCTTATGAAGGCGTGATCACTTGCAGAACCTTCATTCTCCGAATACAAGGCAACACCGACACCACCATTACTACCCTTATCCGTTGGTTTCGAAGCCTTATATAACTGAGGATCTTGGATCTTCTCGAAATCAGATGCTTGATCTTCCATATTCCAAGCATAACCCCTCAGCTTCTGAACAGCTTCTTCCAATGTAAGCTCTTCGTAGAGAACACCTTCTCTGATCAAAGCGGTGTACATATTCCATTCTCTCGAAAGACAATTCAGAAACTTCTCAACCTTCTCGAATTCAGTGTAGATACCCTCTTTACTTCTATCAAGTTCGCTCAGCAAATGATAAAATCGATTCACTGTGTCATCGAACGATTCATTCTTCAAAGCCTTGAACACAACGAATTGAGTCTTCAAACGTTCGAGACGTCGTTTCTTGTACATTTCGTTTCCTTCATATCGCTGGATCATACTATCCCACAGTTCCTTTGAGCTATTTCTCTTACGGAACGTATGAAGTATAGACTGTGTCATTGCCATCGTTATCATTGACATAGCTTTCTCTTCACAGTCATAAAACTTCTTCTGGTCGTCAGTAAGCGCCAAGTACGTATCAATCGTCAACGTACGTACTGGAGTAGCTCCACATCCTTTAACGATACACAACCAGATTTTGATGTCTTTTGCTCGTACATATCTTTCGAAACGCTCCTTCCACTCAGGAAAATCAAGTTCGTTGACCAACAAAGGAGGTTTGTCGCTGCTTCCTACCTCAGCATTGTGCTTGAGGTTTTGCACCATTGTAGTCAGATTGTTGTTTGCCATTTCAAAAAGCAACAGAGAACTTCCAAACAGTGAAGTGAGCTTTAGTCAGAGTGTGTACCCCGGATCACAGAAACCTGAAATAAACACAACAAAAGAAACTCGGACTAGACTGTTAGAAGTTTAACCTCAGACCAACTAAGAAATTCGGACTAGACAAGAGGTATAACTCGGACTTGATGAAGAAGACAACAAAACTTGGACTCTCGGAACTTAAATTGATTTAAAAAACCTCGGACTAGAGAACAACTAATCAAACTCGGACTCAATAGATAATAAAATAAAAAAAAAATAACTCGGACCCTATTGACACAAGATAACTCGGACTCAAATCATTTAAATAACTATGAAGGAACTCGGACTTAAAACTGTTTAATAAAACTCGGACTTATCAAGACTAACTAACGAAACTCGGACAAAGGGACACCAGAAACTCGGACTCACCATAACCTGCTAAACTCAGACTTAATATGGCTAAACTCGGACCGAATATGGCTAAACTCGGACCGAATGAAAGCTTACCCTAAACTCGGACTAAATGAATTCCAAAAGTAAAATCGGACCAGACTTTAACAAACTCAGACTCAACTTAATCACTTAAACTCGGACTCAAAGAAAAGAGTAACTCGGATATATCTAAAGAACTCAAGAACTCGGACTCAACATTTAAACTCGGATATAACAAAAATTCTATAACTCGGACCCTTTATATATAATATAACTCGGACTTATAAAAACTTTTAAATAGACTCAGACCTCTATATCTTAAATAAACTCGGACTACAATATATCTATATTCTCGGACTCAAAGATTATATAAAATAAAACTCGGACAATTTTAAGGAACTAAACTCGGACCAATATAGTGAAATAAGCTCGGACTAAGTGCTTTATAGCCAAACTCGGACCAATATAGTGAATGAAATTCGGACCAAACACAAACTCAGACACTAAATTACCTAAACAAGAGAAATTCGGACCAAACCAGAAGGAAACTCAGACTCAATTAACTCTAAAAGGAAAACTCAGACAAGGAGAAAGCTCAGACTGAATGAATTGAAACTCAGACAAGTTTCAAAACTCAGAAGGAACCAATCCTCGGAGTATCTCCCCAGTGTGACTACACACTGGTTCAACAATACCCCGGAGACACAAACACAAAGTGTAAACCACGGACCAAGCTTCCAAAGATCAAAACTCAGAATCTTTATCTCCTTCAAAGCTCTGTATGAACAAGAACAAAAACCCCTGTAAAACCCAGATGAAGAAAACACTAAAAACTCACTAAACTACTCAAAATCCATCATCCAAACACTAGAAATGAATGAAGAATCATGAATAACACACAAAAACTCACTAAAATCTCACAAAACCCTATCAAAGTATGAACTAATCTCACCAAAACCTTCAAACTAAGAACACCTACAGTAGTATGAGCACACTGCTCTGATACCACTTGTCAGGCCTCCTAATCCAAGATCTCACTCAGCTAAAGCAACCAACAGGTGTGCGGAATCCACCTGATGATCAACCACTGTAGATGAACACAAGAATGCAAGGATTTGAGAGAGAAATCAAGAATACACAGAGTATTCTTGATGAAGATGAATGACGTCACTCACACAAAGCGCCGCCAGACAAAAGAGAATGATTAGGGCACAGAAATTCACACAGAATCGTTACCTTGTCTATTCCATATTAAAGTATATATACAAGGTGAAACCCGGACTTTCAACACTAAATAGAAAGCCCGGACAAAACATAGAGCACAAAGCAAACACACAGAGTTTTTGCTACAAAACTCAGACAAATCTAGTCTATACAAACTCTGTCTAAACAAAAACTCTTTCTAAACATAAACTCTTTCTAAACATAAACTCTTTCCAAACATAAACTCTTTCCAAACATAAACTCTTTCCAAACCTTGGACAAAGCTCTCCCTAGGAACTTCTTAGGGACAAAGTTTGGACATTGTTCAATAAAGACCCTAAATGATGGAAGCCTTGCACTTATCACCTCTAGCGAATCGCGTACCCGAACCACGTACCCGTACCGGAGCGAACCGCGAATTAGGTAACTATGGTTCTAACTTTTAATAACACTTCATAAACCTGTTAAATTATGTATTAATTAAGTAAGAAAATGATTAAGGAGATGGTGTATTAATCCCATCTGATGAAGGAAAAAAATGTGAGTTGTAAACTTGTAATTCTTCAGGTAGCTAGTTAGTCCCACAGCTAAGTTTTTGTTTTAAAACTAAATAAAATCAGGGTTGTTGTTCTACCAAGAACACAATTATTTGTATTAATTATTCAAGTCAATTCTCATAACATTCTTTCACAACCCTTCATAAAGGGTATAAATATGCTTCTCATTTTCTTCACCACCAAAACACATATCAAAAGCCTTCTGTTGTACATTACAGAACTAGTGAGTTCTGCATATAAATTTTCCTAGAAAATAAAAAGAAAAGATGGAGTCTTATGGAGATGTTTTTGATGAAGAATGGGTGAATCTGGGCTCAATGTTCTTTTGTGATCAAGATTCTAATCATGATGGATTGTTCTCAAGTGAACATGATCATGGTTTGAATCTTGAAACTCCTATTCTTTTGCCAAATGCCAATGTATCTAATAGTTCTAGTTCATGCATTATGGAGGATCAGATTTTCGCTTATACTTCTGATCATGATATTAACTCTAATCTTTACAATTGTTTTTCTCAAGAAAGCATCAATGCTTCAGACTCTCCTCCCTATCTATGCCACAACAATTTCCAGTTTTGTCCTTCTAATACACCTATGGAGGGTGATAGTAGCAACTTCTTGTTCCTAGCTCAAGTTTTCTCTGATGAAGCTGAGGTGGTAGAGAAGGGTAGAACGGAGAATTCAGTTGTCCAGTCTATGCCAGTTGCTGGTCTGGGAAATGTAACACCCCTCAAGAGAAAGTATGAAATTCTTCAACTTCCCACTGAAGGCAACACTCATGGGAAAATTGATCATAAGAAGAAAACTCGAGTTTCAAATGACAATGTAAGCATTTGAGAATATGAAAAATTAACTTTGTATATGTCATCTGATCATGGTATCACACAAAAAAATATATCAAAATGAAGAAAATCTTATGAATTCTAATTTAACGTCGATTTAACAGAAAAACAAGAAGAATTTGCCACCAAAGAAAATCCAGAAGATGACTTCTGTTAACAGAAACGATGATGATAGCGAAGAGACTCATCACAATAAAGAAAAGTTTACTAACAAAAATAGTGGAAAAAGAAATGTACAAAGTTCAAGCTCTTGCAGCTCCGAGGACGATTCGAATGCTTCTCAAGAATTGAACGGAAGAAAAATCGTAACTGAGAAAACACGAGCTGGTAGAGGCGCTGCAACTGATCCCCAAAGCATCTATGCCAGGGTAAGTCTTCTTTAATGTGAATTTATATAACAAACAAAGTGATATCTCACTTGTGTCTCCTTTTTGGATTTTGAAGCTAATATGGTTTCATGTTACTTTTTTTACAGAAAAGAAGAGAAAGAATAAATGAAAGACTCAGAATCCTTCAGAACCTTGTACCAAATGGGACAAAGGTTGACATCAGCACAATGCTTGAAGAAGCAGTTCATTATGTGAAGTTCTTGCAGCTTCAGATTAACGTAAGTTTAAACGATCAATTCATAACATTATAAATATTAATAAATCCTATGTTCTATAACTTGATGCTTGTAAATACTTGTTACTTAATTTTAATTATTTTTCTGGTGAATTCTTGCAGTTGCTGAGTTCCGATGACAAGTGGATGTATGCTCCGATAGCATACAATGGAGTGGACATGGGTCTCTACAACAATATTTCACCAACATTATAAATCTCACACTTTGGGAACTTTTTATTCATTGCCCAATTAAATATATACCAAATCAAGAAACGAGAAGAGTTTTTATATATAATCTGACTTGTAATTCAAATGTAATTACAGCCTTTATTATTCCGGATCATGATATGGACATCTTGAGATTTTATAACATTTTATGTGACAACTTTTATACAATCGGACATGTGGTGGCTTAACAGGCTTATTAATAAAAATCATTAAACAAGATCCATGGAACAATACAATTAACTGTATATTACTAGTTATGTGCATGAATGATCCACTGAATCTATCAGTTTCATTTCTGTTTGAATAACTGAGATGACAAAGTGAATAATTGGTATAAAATAAATAGGTACATGCTCTTGCATGTTTGTGTATCTGAGTCAGCCAAATCAAATAAGATTTGGATTCGAAATAATGGCATCTTATAAGTCAAACGTAATCTTATCTTGGCAAGGTGTACGTGATGCCAAATAGCTTAGATTAGAAATCTAAGACCACGCGCAATTCAGACAGGTGTTCATGGCCAGGATATATATGCTACCGTTACATTGTTATGTTGATATTTGACTCAATTAAAAATAAAAAAAAGTTAAATGTTAATTCAATTTGTTCTAGTTTATAGCTATTGTTATTTTGATGTTTATATATATATTAAACTAGTATTTACACCCGTCCGCGCGTTGCGGCGGGGAAAACGGATAATCAACATCAAACTACAAACTCATATAATTGTAATATCCAAAATATACTCCTATTACATCTAATAACCAAAAGTATACTCATTGCACTCTTGATGGTGGTTGGGCATTAAGCAAAACATTGATGACCCAAGCATTGAGAGCGATGCACCATGTTAGTACTCCACATATAATCAAATAATCACAAATAGTATCTTACTACAAGAATCACAATTAGTATCTTACTACAAGGGCATAGTGAAAATCTTTTGTAAGCAAATATGGTAAGATGCAAAGAACCATCTTTGCAAGAATCCTTGCCAAGCATGTCTATAGTTCAGAGATGGCTTCATCACTTGCCTGCAATAGAGCACAACCATATAATTAATTATAGTACACATCTATTAACAAAAGGTACTTATCACTTCTATATATGTTAAATTTAAGAATTACCATGGATGGTGAACATGGCTTCATGATAGTTGTTATCAAGGATCCATATACTTGGATCTTCCATTTAGAAAAAAAAAATGTTAGACGAATAAATATTAAAATACGTTTTTAACTAAAAAATGGGATTCATGGGTCAAAACTGGTGAAATAGGTCGAATTCACGCAAAGCGTGTCTGTGTTTTATGTATACAACCTAGTATATCGCTATATACAAAAAAATAGATAAACGAAGATTATTCCATCGCTTCATTCAATTCATGCTTGGTTCTTTCCACGAAACAAAACTCTATCAGTTTGGTGAAAAATTAAACTGAAGCCGCAATCCATGGGCCAACTTAACAGGACCAACAGTATTCAACCAAATTTTGGACCTATAGAATAAAAAATCATCATCATACTGTGTTTTGGCAAACATATCTAGGAATCAAAAACATGGAAACAAAGGAACATGTAGACAAATCACATTAAAGTCAATAATCAGTTGACCTTTTTTTCTCTAAATTTGATTAATTTGACCCATTACCATGATTTTACTCTTTTGTTAGCTATCAAAACCTTCTAACCACTAATGAATTAAGTAAAACTAAAATCTTCTTAACTTTATATCTAGTGTGGGAATCTTCCTCTATAAGATTTTTCAAAAGAGCCTCTTTGACTTCAAAAGTCATATTTTTGTAGCTGACAAATAACATAGTTGCTCTAAACCCAAATTGAACCTCTGAATATGCAATGCATAAGAGTTTCTCAAGATAGTGACTAATTTAAGGCTTGGTATCTCCATGCTAATATTACCAAAATAACAAACCTAACTTATAAAAATCATAAAATCTGGAGCAAAATTGAGTCCTAAATTACTTTTCCATAAGTATATACAATCGGAAAGTAATTTCAAAACAAAATATAATCAACATCAACGAAGATAAGTTTGGTAAACTATAAGAAGAAAACGTAATATGTACCTGGTGAAAACGACGGAGACTGAAGTGAAAATAAACAGGAGGAATGATGGGGATGACTGCACCACGACAATCCTACGACACCAAAACTGACGATTGTCGCTGCCCCTACCCACCAACAGCTCCTCTTCTACCATGTCTGCCCGCCCAAGCAACTGATTCCACTCATCTTCTCCGCCTTGAAACCACACCACCATCATCGGTCGCTGTGAAATCCCCAAACGCACCACCATTACCTACGCCGGGATCCACAAGCAGCATCACTGTCACACCCCGAATTTCCACGTGTATCACCAGTGGGCCCGGTGGGGGATTACCGTGACGTAGTTGGCAACAGTATAGTCAAACCACACAATATTTAAATGCAAAGCGGAAGCAAAAGATATATATATATATATTATAATCCGAATAAAAAGTAATATCAAGTATTACAACGGAAAGTAAAGGATCCACAGGCGGATCAAATAAAAGAAAACTGTTCAACAGACTTTAGACGCCTAGAACTTGCAAGATTCCTTATTAATGTCCTGAGCAGCTCCCAGCCTATTATGTACTTGTACCTGTCACTTCGACTTTTGAAAATACGTCAGTTTTCACTGGTAAATACACCCAACTGACTCATTTGAAAAGAGTTTAGGAAAAATTGGTTTAGATGCACCAGGCACAAATTATTTTGACACTTTGATTAAAATGCACAGAGGCAAAATTAATCTTTTATAACTTGAGACAATCATATTTATAATCTTGTATACAGATTTACATGTTCGTTGTACGTTCAGGGCCCGATATAGAAACCGAGTCAAGGTTAACAGACACGTCACAAGTATAGGCCCACTGAGCGTGAGCTACCGTTTCCCTTATGCAACTGTCAGGTGTATGCCTACACCCCGTGCATAAGACGTGACCATTTTATAATACAATGATGTCAAGGATATCCGGGACATGGTCATTAACCCCTAAAGGCTTTTATTTCAAACAATACAGATCAAACCGGGTTACCTCAATAATTTAATCACAATCCGATTAAATATTCAATACCCGACCAAGCGGTATTATTATACCGTATCCCAAGCCCGTATAGGGAAATAAGTTAAGAGTATTTACCTGAGCTAGCTCCTGTCTTAAATAGCAAGAATGATAACTCAGCCGTATTCACTTAAGTAAGCGTAGGTACAATTTACCGGAAGGCTCTAGTCTGGAATGATGGTATAAATAACCAATTAGAATGCTAACGGGTCTTTAATTAAGCCTAAGCTTAGACCGGTTAGTCTTAAAGAAATATACGGTTCAGACGCACGATTAGGCGAAGACCAGATAGAATGTGATTTAAACTTGACAAGTTCAGAGACTTGTTTATTATGGGTATTCCATACACATTCTGGATTTTGAGACAAAACCATTAAGGTTTGACCCGTTTCGGCTAATTTATGTAAACTTGTTACACAAACCGAACCGTACGCGTAATAAGCGTGACGGGTATTCATGAGAGCCATATACAGGTTTCCTAAGTTAATTATGCCTCAAATATGTTGTGACATCATTGAGATGTCTTTCATTATGCCCGAAATGAATTTAAACACAAACTTTGCCCTGTAGGGGTATTTTGGTAATTTCACATAAGCCGAAAAGCTCAAAACTGAAGTCTGAGTTTATCAACTTTTGCTTACTGTTAAAATATTATAATTTGCCTCAAATATCAGTAGGTATCAACCCTTGTATGTTTAAAATGGTTTTAGTACATCCTATACGTTAAAAACGCTTAATAAGGCGATTAGAAGCCATTTCCGGGTTCGATACTTAAAGCTGATATTTTTATTATTCCAAAAGGCCTAAAATAATTTATTTATCATGTGTGATCAGTAGCAAAAGGTTTGGAGTTGTTTAGATATGTAAAACTCATTTTATGGCCCGTAAGGGCAAAACCGACAATTACCGGATTAAGCCTACGACTATAAGTTATGCTCAGCCTAAAATTTATTAAAAATCTTTAAAAATTCCAAAATAATATATTACATCAGCGGGTAATATATCAAAAAGTAGGCTTAGATAGGCCATACGCTAATTATGTCGTTTAATTACATAAAGCTTTCAATTTACGCTAACGAGCATAACTCATAAACTACACCTCAAACTGATGTCAAACTTTGCGTACAAGTTTATATATCAGTGACCAAGGTTTCTACTCTTTTACATTTTCAAAAATCACGCTTTAAGGTGAAAAGGGCATAATGGTCAACATATGAGCAATTAACGGAATCATGCTTATAAATAGGTTAACCAAAGAACCATGGTGTATAATCACAGAGGGTTATACTAGCATGTTACCTGGTCCAAACGAAGCTCTAAGGTATTTCTAAATCATACCAAAACAGGTCAGAACTGAAGTCAAAGCAAAAGTCAAAGCTTTGCGACTTTTGGTTCCGAACCGGGTCTAAACAATAAATTGTCGGATCAACAAGCTCAGATCAGTTCTTAAACTTATTACCAAGCTATATGAGTGACAAAATAGGTTATACGCCTTCTACATTGTTACTTATGCGTTAAATCGAAAATCTAGCTTCTGTTAACTTTTTATAAACTACTTTGACCCGACATTCGACCTAGATAGAGTGGGAATCAGAGGGTGCCCTTTTAAGGGTTTATAGCCCACATGATTACCAACTTATAACTACCTTTGATTCAACAAATCACTGGACCAATAGTGATTAATCATTAAGTCAACCGTTAATTACGACGGTTTGACTTCTAGGCTATAACTAAGCGAAAACTCAACAAGAAAAGGTCAAGCATACTTACAAGGGTCCTATGAACGACCAGAGATCTCTTGGGAGGAAGCTTGAGCTCCAGAAGTGAACAGATTGCAAGAATGAAGTGTGAGGAAACTTGGTTGCAACATTGGTCCTTATATAGTGATTTTAATCACCATAAGAACTTGACACACAAGTCTACAAGTGCCCACAATTCATCAACAAGTGTCCCTAGATGTTTAGGAGGCACTTAGGGGTCTCTTGGAAGGGTTTAAAGGCATTACTTGACGTTTAGAAGGCTGGAAAGGCGACTGCCACATTTTTCTGCATCTGGGCGGGCCAGGCGGCCCGCGTGAGGCCTAAAGCGGGCCGCGTGGGTCCTTCTGATCTGCTTCCATATTTGCATTAATTGTAAGCTTGGCTCCTGGTCCTTCCGAAAGGTCAACCAACTTATTTCTTGCAATATGAACCCTCAAATTTAACATATAAGGGCTTCAAGATATATACCCACTTTGTTAAGACCTCGGTTAACTTTATTGTTACCCGAAAAGTCATAACTTTCGACGTTGACGCTTTTAACCCCTCGCATACGAATTTGATCATAACTTTCTCATACGATAACGAAACTTTGTGAAATTTGAATCGTGCATTGTAGTGAGCATAATTTACTTTTACAAAGCTTCGGGTTTGTTAAAAGGTCACTCAGAGGTATAACATTTAAACATGTTGACACATTTAACCCCTGTAGTTTGAAATCTCTCACTTTTAGCTTCGTATGGTCAATGATTTATTCGTTTGATGGCATAAGCATTATGTAGGATCAATGTACAATATATTTATTCATTGTTGACATTTAGAACTCATATATTCACATACCTTTCATGATTGTCAACTTTAGTCCTTTCAGAACATTCTTTCACACGTTCACACATATGACACGTGTCAGCACATTATAGGACGCGAATTTTCGAGGTGTTACAATAACTGGTCGCCGGCCAGCACCCACTCCCATCGTTATCTCTCTCTCTCCGATCGACACTCCGACACACACAAGCAAGACCACCGGAGTCCTCAAGATAAAGTGGCCGGCCGGAGGCCATGCCTGGCACCCGCTCCCGTTAGCGTCGTGCGTCTCTCTAGCGGTTTCACTCTCTACCTCTGAAGTCTGAAAGCAGGGGACAAAATGGGTGAGTGGCACAATTATTTGAATGGTAAAATTACGAAAGTACCCCTGAGAACTGTTCCTAACACCTTTCACAATTTGTTATTATATATAATATAATATAATTAGAGCGTTATTAAAACCATAAACAACCTACAAGGGGGCTCTACACTATATCATTTATGTCAGATCTTGCTAATTAAAAAAAAATACATATAGACGCATTTTAATTTTCTAATCTTTATACAAACTCAAATTCATGCAATGTCAAATTGAGAAACAGCCATAAATGGATCATGGATGAATTGACTCCATATAGCAAACAGAACAAACAATAGAAAATGGGAATTAAATGTATACATAATTAAAACTAACTAATTAAGTACATACCTTTGCTTTTACTTGATATTGCTAGTGGATATTCTGCAAAGTCTCAATTGATAGCCTATGAATGTAAACAAAAAAATAAAATAAAAGGATTAGCATGGTTTTATAATCGAGGGAAAAACTAAAAGGGGGCCCAAACATGTAGGTGTGACACGCAGCAAAAAAGATAAAACGCACAAAACCAAACATCAGGCGTGCAACTCTATGTATGGTCGCCGGAAGTTTAACTCGACTAAATAGCCTTATATGACGCCTTTCTTGAGTTGAGTACTATAAACCCAACACAACTTTCACCACTGACATTTGCTGCTCAACATCTTCTCACAAAACCATTCGAGATCCAAAGGTTGTCAGAATTTAGAAGAACCATTGTATCAAACTCCAATCCAACAGAAGTTAGTTGTTAGATCTAAAGAGGACGAAACATGCAAGCCGATCGGAATGATATAAAGTGATAAATGGTTCACCTCGTGTCTCTCAGTTGTCGTAGGTAACGCTGATCTACTCAGATAACATACACACCCCTTGAATTAGTTCATCAAATCCCTAATCTAACCATAAGAACACCAATAAAATCAAAATAAAATGAGTAAAGAACAAAAAAAACATCAATAATATCAAATTCAGCAAAACTATTACATATAGAAACCCCGCAATAATATGAAATTCAGATAAGTAAAGCTCAAACTCGAAGAACAAACCAGACCAGAAATCGAAGAAACAGGAAAAAAAAACATGCCATAAAGCCGGCAAACTCCGATCATCTACATCGGCGGGTCCGAGGCGGAACCCTAGCCACCGCAGAACTGAGCATTCCACTCATCGCAACCGTCGTTTAGTCACTACTAGAAAAGTGGTCATTTTGCTACGGAAATTTCCTACGCAAAAAAATGCGTCGCAAATTCTGACACATTTACTACGCATTTCCTACGGAAAAAAGACCTTGATTTTTTTGGGCAATTTGTGACACAATAGCGACAAATATACTAATTCTAAGTATTGTGTCAGAAATGCGTAGCAACTTGCTACGCATTTCCGACGGAACCATTATTTATTTGTTGGAATTAGATTTATATGTTAAATTCATTTAAATATTAATTGTTGCGTCAGAAATTCCTAGCAACTTGCTACGCATTTATGACGAATTATTTATTATTATACTTAGATTATATTTTAATGTTTAATCAGCATTATTATTAATTATTGCGTAGGAAATGTGTAGCAACTTGTTACGCATTTGTGATGGAAAATTTATTGTGTAGGAAATGTATAGCAACTTGCTACGCATTTGTGATGGAAAATTTATTACCATATTGTGTAGGAAATGTGTAGCAACTAGCTACGCATTTGTGATGGAAAATTTATTGTGTAGGAAATGTGTAGCAACTTGCTACGCGTTTGTGATGGAAAATTTATTACCATATTGTGTAGGAAATGTGTAGCAACTAGCTACGCATTTGTGATGGGAAATTTATTGTGTAGGAACCGTTCCTTCGACGTTTTTCTCGGTTACTTTAACGGTTTGGTTTTGATGGTGAAGACGATTTGCTGTTGTTGGTAATGTTGGTGGTAGATCGATTCAGGTTTGGTTAAAATAGATGACATCAGCTTCATGATGGTTCCGATTTTGTTTCGGCTCGGGTCACGGTTTGGTTAAGGCCAGATTTAACGCGGGTCAATCTGTGTATACCCGTGTTATACATATGTATTGTTAACCTGGTCAATATCAAGCTTCTTCAACTCAACCGGTCAAAGATAGCAGTAGTGGTAGTGGCTTGGTTTAGACTCAGTGGAGGCAACTAGTTTTATTATTACCATATAAACACGTGATTTACGGATCTTAATTTGTCGCAAAACAAGCATTAGAACGATAATAAATAGTGTTTAAGGCGAACGTTACCTCTGTTCATGTTCTTTTATAAACTATTCGCCGAACGTTTGGTTCGTATGCAACCCTAATTATTATATAACTATGATACATTTAATTTTTGTAAGTATGTTTTTGAATTAATAATTAAATCTTATTTGATAGTTGTAAATAAAAAGAATAACGAAACATATTTATGCATTATAAATTATCAACATTGAGTAGTTGTACTCTATACTTAGGGAGATTTTCAAAAAAAATTGATATAATTACACTTTTAATGTGATTTAAAAAAACAAATTGATATAATTACACTTTGAAATGTGATTTATAAAAACAAATTGATATAACAAGTTTATAAAAAACTGGATATAATTTATGTGCCACCATATCAATAATAATAATATTTTTTCATTAATTAACTAGTTAATAATAATACAAGTGATAGATTCCATGCTCACCTAATTGAGCCAATCAAAAGCTTTAGTTAAATTTCACACGGATCACCATCCTATGGTCCATTACTCACCTAATTTTCAATCCAACGGTCCATTACTCATCTAAACCCTACCTATTTAATCCCTCCATCTCATTTCTCACATTCAAAACCTCAAAAAAAAAAAAAAAAAACCCTACCTATTGCCGCACACCCCTCCTCCCTTCTAGTCTGATAAGAGATTCCGGCGACCGCACCGGCGACCGAACGGTGACTCCGGTCACACATACCCACCTGCAAACCCCCACACACATCAGAGATTCCAGCGACCAGGCTGAGAAACGAAGAGAGAGATGGAAAAAGGAGAGAGAGAGGGTCTAAGCCACAAGGTTGCCATATATAATTGTTTCCTTTAGATCGCGATGAATAAAAGCATTCTGGTCAAACAATTGGTGGAGCAACCATTTCTGAGTAATAGCAAGAGACAGAACAATTCTTGTTCACTTATTCAGTATGGACTTCAAACATGGACTTCAATTCTTGTTGGCAGTGGTAAACGAGGAAACCCATAAGCAACAATTCTTGTTCACTTATTTAGTATGGACTTCAAACATTAGTTGTTCACTTACCAGAAAGATAGATATTATGTGTATGAAAAACACATCAAGATGTTGTGGGTTTTAGGTTTACTTTTTTGGGTATTAATTTTTTGAGTTTGATTTGTGCCTGATTCTATAAATAGTTATATATTAATTTTTATCTACATACTTTATATTTTAGAAATTAAAGTTTTAACTCTTGAAAAACATAACGTATACTACTAGAAAAGTGGGTAGGAAAATGCGTAGAAAAATGTGTAGTAATTTCCGACAGCCCTTTTCTGTCAGAAATGGGTAGGAAAATGCGTAGAAAATGCGTAAAGAAACCAGTTTCCTACGAGTGGTTTAACTACATATGCATTTCGTCACAAATTCGTAGAAAATTAAATTTCGTGACAATTGTGTAGCAAAAATAAAAAATTAACTTCCGTTAAATGGGTAGGAAAATGCGTAGAAAATGTGTAGCAATTTGTGACAACCCTTTTTTTGTCAGAAATGGGTAGGAAAATGCGTAGAATATGCGTAAGAAACCAGTTTCCTACGAGTGGTTTTCCTACATACGCATTTCGTCACAAATTCGTAGAAAATCGCGAGTTGTGACGCATTTCCTACGGAAAATGGTGTCAGAAATTTTAATTTTTCTAGTAGTGAGTAGGACAGTGAGGCGGTGGGGCGTTGGAGTTCACTCATCGTCGTCGACGGGTGGTAGGGCTGTGAAGCGGTGGGCTGATGGAGTTCTGTACACGTCTCTCTCTCCATCTCAGTCTATGCCTGGGTTAAAGTAGAAAACAAAATAAAGAAGCCACCTAAACCCACTCATAATACACGTGGCATCCAACAAAGAAATCACAACCCACGATGCCAAACGTACAACAAAGATTTGCACAAAAGTCACCTTATGCATAGTGTACAACTACATGAAGCCTAAAGATGTTACAAAATTATAATATTTAGAGTAAACTGCAATTTTACCCCCTGAGGTTAGGGGTCATTGGCACCCTTACCCCCCCCCCCCCCAACAAAATAATTGCAATTTTACCCCCCCCCCCACACTGTTCACTGTTATGTCGCAACCTTACCCCCGGCCTCAAATTTGTTGACTAATCTGTTGACTATAACTTGAAATAACTATAATGCCCTTTCATATTACCCCCTGTGTTTTGTGCACTCTGTGATATTACCCCCTGCCACCACTGCCACCGCCATTCACCACCACAACCACCACTGCCACCTCCAGCCACCACCCTCAACCACCTCCAGCCCACTCTTTCTCTCTCTTCCAGATTTATCTCTCTCCCTCCCCATATACCAGTGCTCTGTTTATGTGCTCTAATCCTCCGCTCACACAACCTGAATGATTTTGTTTGCTATTAGTTTAGATGGTGCTATAGTTGATTGTGAATGATATCCTTACTGACCAAGTTTGGATTTGAGCCGACTCAAGACTTTTATGGCCGTGTGTTCAGAGAGGGAACCAAGAATCCAACCCTTAACAAGAATACGAAACCCAACAGGCCGGAACAAGAAGACGACACCGGAACCAACCGGAGTTTACGTTGGAATTCAATACAACATCGTTCGATCGGTATATTTTTTTTCATTGATCCAATTTAATTTTTCTTATTTCTTTTATACAGGGACTGCTGAAATGGTTAATCAAACAACAAGAATTGGGGGTTTTCCACCCACCTCAAATACCCAACGACATGAATATGTATAGCTATATGGTTTACATGTGATAACTGTGTTTAGAAAAGCTTGATGTTGGCTTTCATGGAGTGTACAAAAATATATACATGAGGTACAACCTACTGGAGGTTGCATGATTCGCACACTGAACCTACAAAAGTGAAAGGAGGTGATGTTGGCTTTCAAATGAGTGTTGCTAACTTATATACGAAAATAGCTGAAACTCAAAGGTGGGATCACTACTAGAAAATCTGAAATTTCTTACAACAGTTTTCGTAGGAAATGCGTTACAAAACAGGCTTTCCCACACATTTGTGACAAATACATGATGTAGGAAAATGCCTCGTAGGAAACCTGTTTCCAACGCATTTCCTACGCAATTTCCTACCCATTTCCTACAAAATCGCCATGTCACAAACTGCTACAGATCTCCTACAACAATTCATAGTTATTTTTAATATATTATTTATGATAAATATTAATTATTATATTTTCGGAATTTTTTTAGCTACACATTTCCGACAAAAAAAAAAAATTTCATTCAGCATTATTCGTGACAAATTTCTGACAGAAAAATAAAAATAGTTGTTACAAATTTCCGACAAAAGCATTATTCGTGACAAATTTCCGACAGAAATATAAAAATAGTTGTTACAAATTTCCGACAAAAGCATTATTCGTGACAAATTTCCGACAGAAAAAATTTTAGAAACTACAGGGACTACTTTTGTAAAAACTGAAACTTCAGGGACCAAAGTGTAAATATTTCAAAAATCTATCAAAAAGGGGGTTCTTCCTTAAAGAACCGGCCCTTGGCAAGGATCGAACTACTGACCTATCGTTTAGAACCGCAACACCTTAACCAGTTTATCCTCCTACTAGGAGCTGTTAGAATATGAAACTTAATTCCTTTTATTTACTAACTAGAATATAACTTTTTGTCGGAAATGTGTCACAGGTTGTGACACAATTCTGACGGAACGATTAAATCAACTAAAAAATAAACTGTTTGTCGGAAATGTGTCACAATTTGTGACACAATTCTGACGGAACGATTAAATCAGCTAAAAAATAAATATTTTGTCACAAATGTGTAGGAAATATAATAATTTTTAATTATTATACTAATTTTACTATTATATATAAATATAGAAGTGTATACCCTTGTATTTATTTTTAATAAAATTAAGTAATATGACTTAGTTGTCGGAAATGTGTCACAGGAAATTTCCGTAGGAAATTATGCACTTTTCTAGTAGTATTGTTTCAAGAGATGGAGGAGGTGAAGGAATTATCATACTCTGAATGATACAATAACTAATGAAATGTTCACAAGTGTAATAATGGAAGTAAGCTCATGAGCATTACAACTAAACCATGAATGGGATTTATCCAGCATAGGTTGTTGGGATTTTAGACATGGATTTTCGAGACGGAGGTTAATTCTTGAATAAAAGACACAACAGAAATATATAATGAAGCAAAGGAAATGATTTATATTTTATACACTGTGTTTGTTGATTTTGAAAAGATATAGGATAGGTGCCAAGAGAGAGAGGTAATATAATCTGATTGTTTGAGAAGATGAAATGTTAATGTGCTTTGACAATAACCTCGCACAGTAAGTAGACGATGGTGGTTGCCGGAATGGTGAAGATGATGATTTCTGGTGAACAGGCGATTCCTTTTTTTGGCGGTGGTGGGTGGTGTTGAAGAATGTTGAACATGTGTTATTTGAAGATGATCATGATAATTTGATTTTATAAATAAAAATAATAATAAAAATAATAATAATAATAATAATAATAAATATAGGGTAAGATTACCAAAATACCCTTACCTATAAGGGTCAAACTACCGTTGACTGAGGCAGGGGGTAAGGTTGCGACATAACAGTGAACAGTGGGGGGTAAAATTGCAATTATTTCCTTAGGGGGATAAGGGTGCCAATGACCCCTAACCTCAGGGGGTAAAATTACAGTTTACTCTAATATATAATACCTTGAAACTATATTCTTTTTATTGTTCTTGTATCACATTTACCAATTTGTTTATATCTTATTATTATGAATTTTTTACTTCTTTCATATTTGAACCCAAGACCTTATATTAAAGTTTTTGGTCCCTGAGGTTTGGTCACTTTTGTCACTTTAATCCAAAACTCAAACCTTTTGCATCTGGGTCCCTGTGGTTTCAGTTTTATTGTCATTTTGGTCCAAAAGTGAAATCATGTCATATTTGTCTTATAAAATCCTGCTATTTTATCTTTTTCCTCAAGGACAAAATGGTCATTATATAGAAAAATTATATAATATATTTTTCTTTCTCTCTCATCTCTCAAACTCTGCACTCTCTCTCTAAACACCCCTCTGTCTTTCTCTCTTCTCTTTCTCTATCACAATATCACAAGCTCAATGGTGGAGACGGTGGTGGATGATAATGGTAGAGACGATAGTGGTGGTGGATGTCAATTTTGAAGGTTTTGAAGGTATATGGATATTAATCAGTGGTATTTAGTTGAAAATGGGGTCAATTTAGGTCAATTTTGTAGGTTTTTGAAGGTATATGACGAACGGTTATGCTTACGTCACCAACGGGTTGCCGGATGAAGAATCCGGCACGGTGCCGCTCCTCCGCCTCCGTCGTTCCGCCTCCAACACCACCGGTCAGATTGCCATCATCAGCTCCAATCCTTGCCTTATCGAAAGCCTCGATTACGAGTAAGTGTTCTGATTTCGGTCTATTATTGAATTTGTGTTTATTAGTTAATCAGTTAGGGTTAGGTTATGAACGTTATGAAATCTACTGGACTCGTGTTTGTTTATGGTTTCTTTGATTAGAATTTGTGTTGCATTTGTGATCTCGAGGTTATGGAGTTGAATTAGTTGTTGTTTATGAACTGTGATTGGAGGCATCGCAGAGAGTTTGTACAATTTTTTACTGTGATTAGAGAGGGAGAGAGTGCAGAGTTTGAGATGGGAGAGAAAGAAAAATATATTATATAAATTTTCTATATAATGACCATTTTGCCTCTGAGAAAAAAGACAAAATATCAAGATTTTATAAGACAAATATGACCTGATTTTAGGAGTGTTCAGAATTCGTTTCGAATTCGAAAAATTCGAAATTCGTTTAAATTCGATTTGATTATCAAGAATTCGTTTCGATTATAAGAATTCGAATTCGAATTCGATTCAATTTGAGTCAAGTAAATGGAATACGAATTTATAATTTCAAATTCGATTCGATTCGAAATTCGAATAAAAATTATACATTTTTAATTATTATTTTTATATATAAAACATATATAACTTTTAGGCTGCACTATAAATTATTTTCAAAATTTATTCCAAGTATTAAAATTACCCAATACCAAACCCACTACATGGCCCATAACTAAAACCTAAGTAACAAATCTATCAATAGATTTCTAACCCTAAATATTAACTTGTAATGTGAAGTGGTTATTCCCGACTTCTCGTTTTGAATTTTAGACTTATAGTACTTTATTTGGAACTTTTTAATGTGATATCGTGCTTTATAGCTGCTTTAAAATTTATGTTTTATTTTGATAGTTATTTACATGTTTTTAAACAATCTGAATCAAATCGAATTTATTCGAATTCGAATTTTTAATCGAATACGAATTCGAATCGAATTTGGTAAGTTTTAATCGAATTCAAATCGAATACGAATTCAAGGGAAAATAAAAATTATTCGAATAATTCGAAAATTCGATATTCGATTCAATGAACACCCCTATCTGATTTCACTTTTGGACCAAAATGACAATAAAACTGAAACCACAGGGACCCAGATACAAAAGATTTGAGTTTTGGACTAAGATGGCAAAAGTGACCAAAATAACATCTTAAAGGTTTTACCTTACCACTAGAACACCAACTCTAGTAAATTTTCATTTCCAGTTATAGAACTTTCAAGCCATGTTTCCTTTCTGTAAGCTTTTGTAATTTTGTAATATTCAATAGAGTTACATGATTTCTCCTAAAATTAGCATACTTCTTCAAATTAATTCTATCATATTTTTTCCTATAATTTAAAAAAATTATACTTTTTTTTTAATTTATCTCTTAATTTTTAAAAATCTTCCATACCCCATTCATCATTTTTATTTTTATCGTACTCATAAATGATTATTTTAAAATTTTTCTGTTTTGTAAGTTACTATAGCACTTTTTATATTTTAAGATTGGTAGATTGAAATAGTAGATGCGATGTAGACATGTAGTGTATTTTTTCAAGTATCTTTTAAATTTTGAAGACAAGAGAGGAGATGGTGGATGGGTTGTGAATGCTTTTACTAATTACTCCTTATTTAAACGCCACCGCTATTGATTAACATTTTCCATTAAAAGCTCCAACCTAATTTTCTGTACTCACCACCAACATTGACATTTTTTATGACTCCGTTGTAAACTAAACAAGAAAACAATAAAGGAAGCTATGTCTATTTTTAAAATCGTGTCTACCCATTACCAAGTTTGATAGGGAAGCATCATCCTTTTGCACATGTCTAGAGAGTACAAAGTACTAAATATTTAATACGTAGCACATAGGAAAGTTAGTCAAGTAAAAAATAATAAAAAATTACAGCAGGTTACACTTTAAGAAGACCAAGAAAGTTGACTTCTATAGCAGGGGCCAAAAAATGAGAACCAAACTCAATAAGATACCTCTGCAAGTGCAAACCATATGTAGAGGGTCAGGGAGGTTTCAATGCATTGCTAGGAGAGCAACCCATGCCAATGCAAGAAATCTTGATCAGGGTCTGGATTTGGCACTGTGCTAGATGAAAAGATGAATAATGAGCTTCCAAAATGGAACTACGTTCAGGGTGCTTCCATCTACAAAGTTCCAGACCGTTTACGATCAGTCGAACCCAAAGCTTATCAGCCCAATATTGTCTCAATCGGTCCTTACCATCATGGAGTGCCTCATTTACAAGCCATGGAGAACACAAAAAGTAGCTACTTTCATGGCTTCTTCAATACAAGCAAGCCCGATCAACCTAACAAGAATGCAATTCTCAAGGAACTGAAGCAGATGGAACAACAGGTGCGTAGTTGCTACTCTGATGATGTGGAGTTTAATAGTGAGCAGTTCCTAAACATGATGTTTGTCGATAGCTGTTTTATCATACAGCTTCTAAGAGAAACCAGGGAGATTGATTTCAGTAAGAAGTCAGTGCCCATACAGAGATGGATGTTACCCGTTCTCCAGCGTGATCTCATCATGCTTGAAAATCAGCTCCCTATGTTTGTTTTAAACAAAGTGTACGACTTAACAAGCAGCTCTACTACTTGTGAAGCCACAGAAAACTTGGGTTTGAAAGAGCTTGCGCTTCAATACTTCGAACCCATGATATATAAAGATTTAGATACCCCAAAGAACGGTGCTTTGGCGGTGGAAGGAGAAGGCAGAAGCCACCTTCTAGAACTCTTTCGGGCCAGCATCTGCCCGACTGAAGTGTCTCAAAATAAGTTTCTCGTTAAGGAGCAGCACATGTTTCGTTCAGTATCTGAATTGAAAGAGTCTGGTGTCAAAGTCAAGAAGGCAGAAAACTGTCAACCGTTAGATGTAAGCTTTAAAAGGGGGATTCTGAAGATTGCTCCAGTGAACATGGATGACTACAGATTTACATTGTTTAGAAACATGGTGGCCTTTGAGCAATGCCACTTTGGCTGCAAACCACATGTAACGGCTTATGTTTTCTTTCTTGATAGGCTCATAAACTCTGGTGAGGACATAGGATTGCTTCATTATTCAGGTGTTTTGCAGCATACTCTAGGTGGAAACAAAAACGCAGCAAAACTGGTCAACAACCTTTGTAAAGAGGTAGCTGGGGCTGCCGATGACTCGTATTTACGCGATGTTCTTTGGAAGATCAATTGCTACTGCAATGATGGGTGGCATCAAAAGAGAGCGAAACTGAAGCATGAATATTTTTACAACGTTTGGGTATCAGTAGCGACCATTGCTGCAATTCGAGTAATTTACCTTACCATACTTCAAACAGTTTGGGAGCTCGGAGATGATGGTAACCGAACTCACATGCTCCGAACTGGCTTCTGGCGTTCGATGGCAGATGCTTTTGCTATACCATTTGGAGTTTCAAAGCCATCTGAGGATACACCGTTGCCTGTCAAAAATGAAGCTCAGATCTTGGATTGGTTCTTCAGTTATAAAGCATGTGATGACCGGAATTTCTTCTTCATGTGTTGTTAGTGACTATGTTTTACTTAATATGCAGGAAGATCATTTCACATTTGTTTTCAACTTGTTTTTTCCACAAGTGTCCTGCTATTGCTAGCAAAATCATACATCGTATTTTACTATTTCTTGTGTTATCTCTGGTGGATGGCCTCCTACATGAGGTACACCAGTCTAAATGTAATGCAAGTTCTACATGATTTCCAACTGTATTAAGGTCTTTTAATAAAAAGAGTAGTAGCTTATTTAGACAAAGATTATTCTTTTGGGATAATTTTTGAGTTCAATGATATCAGTTAGCCATTAATAATCATCGTCAATCACTGAAAACCCATCCATTCATAATCATCATTGGTAACCATCATCCATTACAAGTATGTGAGTTCACTTACGTTCCTTGTGAGGTTTGTTTTATTGACCTGTGCGTGCACAGATGTATGTGTTGGTTCAGGCCCAAGATTAACTCACAAACACACACTAAAAAACTCACGTAAAGAAGCCTGTGTTTTCTAAAGTAGTTGCACTTTCTTAATTGAAATTGAGAGTACATTAATAACCTTACCCTACTGTGCTATTTATACAAAAACAAAACAAACCCATATGCTAAATACACCAGTCCACGTACTCCTTATCATCAGCCACATCTTCAAACATTCACATCCAAAAGAGTCGATCAAAAGTAACTACCAAACCCACGATTAAATGAGCCTCTGCTGACCCGCAAGTTGTTTGACGACCCGTACTTGACTTGGAACCCTTTGACCCATACTTATCAAGATTACCCAACATTCACCCCCGTAATTTCGATGTCGGTCTAGCTTCACTTTCTATGTGAACCACTATCGTCCGGTCTTCCTCTTGTAACGTGAACACATTCGGTCTCTTGTTCACGATTTTGGTCTAACGTGAACTCTCGGTCTTTGTTCACGGTCTATGCTTTCTTTCGATAAAAGCTTTGTTCGGTCTATCATGGTGCGAACCTCCGGTCACTGTCACACCCATGGTCTAAGTCTTATGTGAACCTATTGTTGGAAATATTGTGAAAATATGAATTTTCACAAATATAGGAAATGCATTTTTTTCTAATTCTGTACAAGAAATAAATATAAGAAATGAAGGAGATTTCATATATTTATTTGTGGGTTTGTGTTCTATGTTGGAAGAGCTTCGCAACGAATTAAACCGCGCCCAAAACGGAGGTAAGATGAATGAGATATCGATGCTCAAAGTTTGGTGTTTGAAACATTGAATGTTGAAATAATGGGAAAGTGGCACCATGTCCCACATAGGAGGAGGGAGTAAACTAAAAGAGATAATATTTAAGTGGGAACACTCCATCCTTAATATTTCATGAAAGCACACACTAGTGTACTCGCGAAGGGTGCGGGGCACCCAAAATTGTAATCGCGTGTGTGGCGTGGACGATGGGCGCAATGTGGCGTTTTGATGGCGCACTTTGCACTTTTAACCGCAACGCCGAGAGCCGCCTTTTATTTTTAACCCCGCGCGCGTGGTGAAGCACATGGGCTGCAAGGACCAGGTGGCAGGCAGGCACACGAGTACACGGGGCATGACTAGGTTGGTATGCATGCACTGGCGCATATAGGTTCGCTGGTGGCTAGCACACAATACGACGCGACTGTGTAGCGTGCTCATATAGGTTCACTAGTGACTAGCGCACGCGCGCATGAAAGTGAGCCGAACTAGCGTGCGCGCGCAAGGGTGGTTCAGGACTACTCGCGCGTGAAAGTAAGCCAAATTGGCGCACACGCGCATGGGTGGTGCAGGCCTAGGGCGCATGAAAGTGAGCCAAAGTGGCGCGCGTGCACCAGACTTTCTGCCATGCGCGCGCGCGACAAAAGCTTCCAGACTTAGACTTTAATGACATAGCAGTTTCATTTCAGCGTTTGAAACGGACGAGTCAACGGTTTTGACAGAGAATTGAATGACGAATTAAAGTGCGGATTGAAGACGTCCAATGCAATTTAATCCTCTCATTTAATTCTTTTTTTTTTGTTGTTTCAACTCAGATGTTGTATAAATACAACATCTCATCCACTGCAGAATACACCAGCTACACCAACAACTTATGAAAAATTCTCTCTGCGATCTTCTGATTCTTTTGCTTCTTGTTTCAAGGTAGACTTCGGGTCCTCGAGCCAGCTCCGGCAGAACACACTACTTCGACTATTGTACCTTAGGAAACAAAATAAGTTCTCATGGGAGACTCGGAATTTGTTTTAAGGGTCCTGTGTTAAACACAACCCTCAGCCAGTTTCAAGATTATGGGGACAGAACTCAACTTTTCAACCAGCTTTCATCCCCAAACCGACAGGCAAACGGAGCAGGTCAATGCATTTTTTCGAATTATACCTCCAACACTATATAAGTGCTAACCAACGAGATTGGGCTAAACTTTTAGATGTTGCACAATTTTCTTATAACATGCAGCGAAGCGAAGCAACCGAGAAAAGCCCTTTCAAGATTGTAACGGGACATCAACCATTAACTCCTAATGCCTTAGCCGCATCTTATATCTTATGATGGTAATAGCCCAACTGCTTTCAAGAGTCTAAAGAAGTGGCACGAACAAGAAAACTTGGCTTGGACTTCCTTAACAAGGCGGCTAAAAGAATGAAGAAGTGGGCGGACGATTAAAGGCGACATGTGGAATTCCAAGTCGGGGACCAAGTCATGGTGAAACTTTTGCCACAACAATTCAAGTCACTAAGGGGCGTGCACAAGGGACTCGTAAGGAAATATGAAGGACCCTTTCTAGTAATTGCTCGTGTTGGCAAAGTACCATACCGACTACAATTACCGCCCAAGTTAAACATTCATCCAGTCTTCCACGTGAGTTATCTCAAGCCTTACCATGTCAACGAGGAAGACATAAATCGAGGAGTGTCTAAACTGGCACCAACAGTTGTTGTAACGTCTTTTGATCGAGAGGTTGTCGAGATCATATCTGACTGCACCATCCGACGTCGAGGAGTGCCAAGCTATAAGGAGTACTTGATCAAGTGGAAGAACTTACCCGATAGTGAAGCAAGTTGGGAAACGAAGGATTCACTATGGCAGTTCCAGGAAGAGATCAAGAAGACCCATGACGGCTCGACGAGGACGTCGATGGATTAGGTGGGGGAGAATGTCACAGCCTGCCAATATTCAGATTGCAACTCTCGGGATTCCGGAATTTTCTACTAGCTTCAAGGAACTTTATGGCAGATTTTTGCCTTAGAAGATTCTGGATTCAAGGCTCAAAAATATCATCAAAGACTAGAGAATTCTTAGGAAAATATCCAAGATATTTTTCCTTAATCATTCTAGATTAGTCCATGTAAATATCCAAGATATTTGAATATTTTATACTTAGAAATCTCTAGATTAGGAGTAATCTAGAATACTTAGCAAGTAGTATAAATAGGTGATCTTGGCTCATTTGCTAATCACCTCCAAACTTGTACTCAAAGAATACTTTGTAAAGAGTTCTCAAGCAATACAAGTATTCTCTTTGTTCACTATATTTGTTCCATTTTTTATCAAGTCACTGAATCGAACTGCAAATTGGTGTCAAGGCTGATCTTAACACGGTGACTAAGAGCCGCACACGAGTTGAAGGACTAACTCCGTCACTCCGTGGATCTCAAAGATCATGTGCCATAAGCCCATAAATACAAGATAATAAGATATAGGTCATCTAAAAGTGATTTTTTATAGTAAAATCATTAGTACCACAAAACTAGTAGACTAGTAATACTGTAACTCAATGACCATGGTTAGGTCATCAATTGTCACCCCCCCCCCTCTTCTCTCCCTTGATGGTGGTTCTCGTGGATTGAACCATGATTACCATGGGCCTCCTTTTCCAATTTCCAATGTTTCCTTTTTTTTCTTTTCCTTTATGCAAAATATATTAAAATAAATAAGGCGATAGTGGTTTAAGTTATGACCAATCCCTTAGATGGGATGGGGCACCCATGCGGGTACCCTCCCTGGTTTTGTTATAGTGCCACAACTTGGCCGCCACCAATGCGAGTACCGAGTTCTTAAGCGGCTTTGTCTACTAGCTACGGGTAAGGGATGGGGGTTGGGTTGTTTGATGAGTTTGAGGTTAAAAGTGTGTGTGGGGTAAAATAGTTGGGTCCATAGTTTAAAGGGTATATGTTTAAGGCTAGGGTAGGTACCACTACCACTTACTAGTTAATGGGTACTTTGAGCACTTTTGAGGTGGCGAGTGATGGTTGGTCGGGGCTAGGGTAGTGGTTTTGGATGGTGGATTTGAGGTGGGTGACATGGTGATGATGTGGCGGATCATGGTGGTCATGTGGGTGACATTGAAATTTTCTCAATTCCCTCGTAAGCACACTTGACTTATCACTTCCATTACAAGGGGTCGTTCAGTTTGCAAAACTTTTTTCGATGATGGAATTGAAATCTTAAAAGGAATTGGAATTTAGTGGAATTGGAATTGAGTCAAATGAAGTTTTGCATCGTGTTTGGTTTGTAAGATTGTGAAAGGAATTGGAATTTTTTTAAAATAAGAATGACAAAACTGCTCCCCGCTCCGAATTCATCAGTTGTCCACATGTGTTCATCCCCCACCTCCGACTAAAAAGATGATCCACCATCGATTCCGTCTAGATCAACTCACACCGGTAAATGGTTACTTTTTGCAAAGAATAAACAACAAATGAACTATGAAATGTGCATATGACTCATTTGAAAGCAATTTGCTTCATCACTAAAAATACAATATTAACCAACCATGTTTCAAGTTTTCAAAAACAATATGAACACTGCAAACACTACTAGATAAAAGTCAATACCAACAACTACCCTATTGAGGCATGATCTGTAAGCATGTATAAAACACCAAACTCACACCATCACTTGAGGTTAGAACATGATCAATTGTCAAAGTCCATGTTTTTCCTTGTGTGTTATAGCGGATGTTCACAAGCCTAAAGCTTTCACCTTGAGCTATTATCATGGAAAAATTCACCACATCTTTAGACACCGTGATAGGTGCATAGCTCCAGTGGGAACCATAGTAAATGGGGCCTCGGAAATGAATGGCACAGAGCACCCGGGACTGTTACGTAGAAAAGTACAACCCTCTCAACCTGCTCAAGTTGGAAAAACTGTCGGAACTGAACCCCAACCAAATATCCCTGGTTACAGGTGTATATACGTACGTGGGGGTGGGGATATTCCTGACCCGGAAGTGGAAGGGGCGGGTTTACACTCCCAAAGGCGTTATCACGAATATGTTCATTTGCTTAGGATGTATGGACGAAACAATTGTTTCTCATTGTAGTGAAAAATGTTGAAGCTGGTTCGGCGGAGGGAAGAACTAGGGCATATTGATGCATGGAGTCTTCTTCAGTTAGATCGTCAACGGGATCAGACATGGAAGTAGACCATCCGATTTGATTTTCTTGACCCATTCCATGGACAAAACACTGTAGAGCCTCGGCTTTACGATGAACAAATTAATATATTTAATGTCCTGTATTATTTTCACTCTAAACTTTTTTGTTTACTTACAAAAAAACTACCAAGTACTATAGATAACTAACATATTGAGTAACTCTTTTTTCTTATATTCATCATGTTAGAAATCGAATGAATTTGGTATTATACATACACGAGGGAGGCAATAGAAAATGAAAGAACACAATCTGTGAAAAATGTGCGTTCATATCATTTTCAACGAATATTTTGTGGAGGTAAACAATAAATGAACAAAGTGAGAAAAAAAGTTAAAACAAATAAATATTATTTCTTGAGTTATGCAGACTATTGTTGCCTTTCCATTCAATGCTCATGTAACTATATTATATTAAGACAACTTCATCTTCTACCTTCTTTTAACATGCCACCCTACAAGTTCTGTCGACCGAAAAATTATTGTTTCCATCAAACGTAAAATTTCATTTCATTTTTTCATCACTTACGCTCAGGATATCCTGACATTTATTTAGGGGTACCCCATAAATAAAAACGGAGATTAAAAGAAAATTACACTTCACCAAGAAAGTTGAGGGGTATCTCGGGGTACCCTCGCCACCACATAGATTCGCCCCAGATCGTAACCCTTGATAAGCTAAATGACTATTCACCCTCCTGGGCGGTTCAAACGGAATCCGAAATAGCCCATTACTCCAGAGGTTAAAAAAGATAAAGCCGCTAGTGAGCCCCCTTGGAGCGGCAATCCGGAAAACTGAAACGGGTCGCCAAACCAACACCAACTCAATAGTCTCGTCATCCTGTAAGTGTGACGCCATGTTCAAATCTGGTTCTTGGAGGTCGAACATATGCAAGTACCCGTCCACTTCTCTAGCAACCCTAAGCCTTCCTAATTGTTCACCGCAATTCCAAAAATGTGTGACATGCCAGATAGGCCGACTGTCGCAGCCCCCGACCCCTACTCCGGGAGCAGGCGGCCGCGAGCACAGTATCAGTGGTATCAGTGTTTATTAATTTGGCAGCGAAAATTGCATCAGGACCGTAGTTAGGAAATAGTTTATCAGAGTAAAACACCATTCTTTTATAAATAATAAATACATGGGAATAACTCAAGTTTGCATTACAACAACTTTATAGGGATAAACCCTAATTTATTGAAATAAGATGTCTTTTTGTTTAGGTAACTTTTATAGCCACTTTTCCAAGTCTTTAGTGCTCTCCAGCTGGCTTCTATTTGGCTTTCACATTTTGTTACATGAACGCGTTTTAAAAAGTTTTATCAGCAAGAAATACTGGCGAGTGAATCCAAGTTTAATCAAAACGAGTTTTATCATTTTACAGTATTGAGGGCATCCGCAATTACATTTGTTGACATCTATCAAATTATCACCCACGGTACTGTCAATCCTGACTTGTGGTCATGCTACTACTCACAGTGTAGTAACAAGTGATGTATACAAAACCCCAACATACCGACAGTAATTGTAGAATCACAAATACTCCATCACTGTTAAACATAATTTAAAACAATTGAGGTTTTGTAAAAACAGTTTGCAAAAAGAGAAATTACTCACATTGCTGTTTTAGATAATTCCTTGTGACTTCCTGGTTATAATTAATTAAATTAAACAATGCACACGCGTTAGTATAATAACCCAATTTACATTAGCTATACCCTCCCCCGAGACAGAACTCCAACGACTGAGTCAAGCAGAGCCTTGACATGCGTTACGGAGCTCTAGATCAATCGGGCAGAGTAATTAATACGTAACCGGGGGTTATAATACTTACAACGAGGCAGAGCTTCGCTATTTAGGGGGTATTATACTCAAAATTTTCGAGCTATAATAGTTAAGAGAGAAAAGAAGTTGAGCGACAGTAAACTGTGCCACACCCGCCCTATTTATATGAACTTTCAAGGTCTGTCGCGCCCCGCGACGCCCTTGGGTTTAGTCCCTCGCGGGCCGCGAGGACCCTAGGCTAGGGCCTAGGCTTGGCGACTCAGCAGGCAGGCCCCACATGATGGGGGACACGTGGCAGATGCTGTCGCGCCTCGCGACCGATCTAGGCTTTCTCCGTCGCGGGCAGCGAGGCCCTATAATTATTACTTTTATTTGATTTTTAATAAAATAAAGGTATTTCGAGGCCATTTTTCGTATATGGGGTGTATTTTAGGACATATAGGGGTTTTTTAAGGATTTTATGAGAGTTGTTATACCGACCGCTACAAAATACGTTACATTATGAAGTATGAAAGCACGTAAGGATTTTTGCAAACTGCTTATTATCTCGTTTCATCCCCGTTTCAGTTATGAGACTCTGTTCTCTAAAAATGGATAATATGTCTGAATCTCCCCTCCGCAGATAGTTTGATCCTGTTGATTATATTTAAAAAAAATCAGTTCATATATTCATTCGCTTTCTTCCTAGAGAAGAAGATGAAAGAAGTGTATAACAAATGGATTAAAACTTTGAATACAATTACAGAAACCATAAGAGAAGAAGAAGAAAGAAGTGTATAACAAATGGATTAAAACTTTGAATACATTTACAAAAACTATAATTAATTATCATGAAACAACATTGAGACTAAAGAAGCATAATGCCTAAATCAATAACTGAACTTTATGTTCTGCCCATCTCTAAAGAAGCATAATGACTAAATCCAATAACTCAAAAGCCCACATAATGACTAAATCAAATCAAATTGTTAACTCAAAAGGCCACATAATGCCTAAATTCAAATCTGCATTAATCAGCGAATACATCATTTGCGCCAATAACGGATTTCAAACGATTTCAATGCAATAAAAACAATTTACTTTTTCCACAATCCATTTCTCAAAAATACCCAAATTTCTTTCTAGTTTCATCAATTTCACAAATATCGAACAAATCAAGATACCATGAATCTTACAAATTTTGAAAACAAATACTTTCTGTATTTCATAAAAGAATATATGTTCATGAAATAGTGGGTTTGGATAACACTAGTTCTTGGTGGTCAAGCTAAGAGTTTTAGGAAGTACCAGACATGTTTGAACTTTCAAGAATGTAATAGAAGTAACGAAGAAAGAAGTGGTAATGTTTAGTGGAACGAATGACGAATGAAAAATCAAGAATTTGATTTTCAAGAATGGTGACGGTTAAGAACGTTTTCTTGTATAATATGAAGAACGTTATGAGAAGAAGATTCTCTTGTATAATATGGTGATTGTTGGTGAATGAATAGTGGGAACAACTATATAGGTGCCATCGCTATACCACTAAGATGTCACAAAATAGTAGCATAATATGATAATAAGGGACGTATGCATTTTTCTCTGTTCAGCCTTTCTTTTTGACTAACATTGTTAACTTCGAAACCCCCTTGGTTGTAGAAGTTTCTGTTATTGTTGTACTAATTCCAACCATCGTCTTCAAGCCCATTGGCATTCTGATTATCATAATTCCCCATTCCCCCAAATACTCCGAATGTACGCTCACTCGTTCTGGTGATTGGATCCAGAGTTTTTTAAGTTTTATTTGTGGGCCTTTTATACGGATTGGTTCGAGTTTATTTTTAGAGTGATTCAAACCGGGTTTTGGTTCGAGTTTATTTTTAGAGTGATTCAAACCGGGTTTCAAGTTGATACAGTTTAGAGTTGATTATTACTTGAAGAGGGTAAAATGGATCAGATAATTGGTGATTTGGTGGCATGGCAACATTTGTACCTCTAACTACTAATGAACATAGAAAGTATAAAGTGTCAATGGTTGTTCAAATGGGATTGATAGGATGAAGTATACCAATAGCGACATCATCTCAAAAAGTTTGTGAACGAAGACTTCGTAGGTTTTTAAGGGCAAGTGGGAATCATTGACTGCTCAATACATAAGATTCAATGCACTGGTCGAAGAATTCCAAGATTCCGGTATCAAACCAGAATATTATGCACCAATACCCACACCTCATCCTATTAATGATCTTGCTGATAATTGTTCATCAAAGGAGGAGGAAACAATGCACGCTTAAAACCAAAATATCCATATAACTAATACCTGATTTTATGTAACTTACTCTTTGTTCACTTTCAGTAATTATCAAAAACCATTTTGCCAACGTTCCACTTATTTATAATGGTTTGAAGCTTTGTTACCACATTTGTAGCTTTTGTTTATTTTTCAGTGAGGTCTTTTATGAGAGCACCTTTTCCAAAATCATGTCTTTTTAAGGCTTTAATTTCCTCTAGACAATCATGAAGTTTTCATTTATACGCTAGCTCATTTTTCTTCATCTCATCATTGATTCTTAAAAAGTGGATTCTTTGGTTTTGATAAGAAGAAAGTTACAGCCATACATATCATTTACTTATTTTAAGCATTCTTTTAAACAAAGTTTATCGATTACCTTCAATGACATGCCTTGAGCAAGAGCTCTACCCTTTTCCATCCACATGCAACATGAATCCGTTGAGGCTTCCTTCTCTTGATTAGTCTTGTTTCAAGGTAGACTTCGGGTCCTCGAGCCAGCTCCAGCAGTACACACTGCTTCGACTATTGTACCTTAGGAAACAAAACGAGTTCTCATGGGAGACTCGGAATTTGTTTTAAGGGCCATGTGTTAAACAGAACCCTCAGCCAATTTCAAGATTATAGGGACAGAACTCAACTTTTCAACCAGCTTTCATCCCCAAACCGACAGGAAAACGGAGCAGGTCAATGCATTACTCGAATTATACCTCCAACACTATGCAAATGCTAACCAACGAGATTGGGCTAAACTTTTAAATGTTGCACAATTTTCTTATAACATGCAGCGAAGCGAAGCAACCGAGAAAAGCCCTTTCGAGATTGTAACGGGACATCAACCATTGACTCCTAATGCCTTAGCCGCATCTTATGATGGTAATAGCCCAGCTGCTTTCAAGAGTCTAAAGAAGTGGCATGAACAAGCAAACTTGGCTTGGACTTCCTTAACAAGGCGGCTAAAAGAATGAAGAACTGGGCGGATGATAAAAGGCGACATGTGGAATTCCATGTCGGGGACCAAGTCATGGTGAAACTTTTGCCACAACAATTCAAGTCACAAAGGGGCGTGCATAAGGGACTCGTAAGGAAATATGAAGGACCCTTTCTAGTAATTGCTCGTGTTGGCAAAGTATCATACCGACTACAATTACCGCCTAAGTTAAAGATTCATCCAGTCTTCCACATGAGTTATCTCAAGACTTACCATGTCGACGAGGAAGACTTAAATCGAGGAGTGTCTAAACGGGCACCAACAGCTGTTGTAACGTCTTTTGATCGATAGGTTGTCGAGATCATATCTGACTGCACCATCCGAGTCGAGGAGTGCCAAGCTATAAGGAGTACTTGATCAAGTGGAAGAACTTACCCGATAGTGAAGCAAGTTGGGAAACGAAGGATTCACTATGGCAGTTCCAGGACGAGATCAAGAAGTGCCATGGCGGCTCGACGAGGACGTCGACGGATTAGTTGGGGGAGAATGTCACAGCCCGCCAATATTCAGATCGCGGTGACTAAGAGCCGCACATGAGTTGAAGGACTAACTCCGTGACACCGTGGATCTCAAAGATCATGTGCCATAAGCCCATAAATACAAGATAATAAGATATAGGTCATCTAAAAGTGATTTTTTATAGTAAAATCGTTAGTACCACAAAACTAGTAGACTAGTAATACTGTAACTCAATGACCATGGTTGGGTCATCAATTGCCACCCCCCCCCCCCTCTTCTCTCCCTTGATGGTGGTTCTCGTGGATTGAACCATGATTACCATGGGCCTCCTTTTCCAATTTCCAATGTTTCCTTTTTTTCTTTTCCTTTATGCAAATTTTTTTAAAATAAATAAGGGGATAGTGGTTTGAGTTATGACCAATCCCTTAGGTGGGACGGGGCACCCATGCGGGTACCCTCCCCGGTTTCGTTATAGTGCCACAACTTGGCCGCCACCAATGCGGGTACCGAGTTCTTAAGCAGCTTTGCCTACTAGCTACGGGTAAGGGATGGGGGTTGGGTTGTTTGATGAGTTTGAGGTTAAAAGTGTGTGGGGGGTAAAATAGTTGGGTCCATGGTTTAAAGGGTATACGTTTAAGGCTAGGGTAGGCGCCACTACCACTTACTAGTTAATGGATACTTTGAGCACTTTTGAGGTGGCGAGTGATGGTTGGCCGGGGCTAGGGTACTGGTTTTGGATGGTGGATTTGAGGTGGGTGACACGGTGATGATGTGGCGGATCATGGTGGTCATATGTGTGACATTGAAATTTTCTCAATTCCCTCATAAGCACACTTGACTTATCACTTCCATTACAAGGGGTCGTTTGGTTTGCAAAACTTTTTTTCGATGATGGAATTGAAATCTTAAAAGGATTTGGAATTTAGTGGAATTGGAATTTAGTCAAATGAAGTTATGCATTGTGTTTGGTTTGTAAGAGTGTGAAAGGAATTGGAATTTTTTTAAAATAAGAATGACAAAACTGCTCCCCGCTCCAAATTCATCAGTTGTCCACATGTGTTCATCCCCCACCTCCAACTAAAAAGATGATCCACCATCGATTCCGCCCAGATCAACTCACACTAGTAAATGGTTACGTTTGCAAATAATAAACAACAAATGAACTATGAAATGCACATATCACTCCTTTAAAAGCAATAGTCTTGCTTCATCACTAAACATACAATATTAACCAACCATGTTTCAAGTTTTCAAAAACAATATGAACACTGCAAACACTACTTGATAAAAGTCAATACCAACAACTACCCTATTGAGGCATGATCTGTAAGCATGTATAAAACACCAAACTCACACCATCACTTGAGGTTAGAACATGATCAATTGTCAAAGTCCATGCTTTTCCTTGTGTGTTATAACGGATGTTCACATGCCTAAAGCTTTCACCTTGAGCTATTATCATGGAAAAATTCACCACATCTTCAGACACCGTGATAGGTGCATAGCTCCAGTGGGAACCATAGTAAGTGGGGCCTCGGAAATGAATTGGCACAGAACACCCAGGACTGTTATGTAGAAAAGTACAACCCTCTCAACCTGCTCAAGTTGGAAAAACTGTCGGAACTGAACCCCAACCAAATATCCCTGGTTACAGGTGTATATACGTACGTGGGGGTGGGGATATTCCTGACCCGAAAGTGGAAGGGGCCGGTTTACACTCCCAAAGGCGTTATCACGAATATGTTCATTTGCTCGGGATGTATGGACGAAACGATTGTTTCTCATTGTAGTGAAAAATGTTGAAGCTGGTTCGGCGGAGGGAAGAACTAGAGCATATTGATGCATGGAGTCTTCTTCAGTTAGATCGTCAACGAGATCAAACATGGAAGTAGACCATCCAATTTGATTTTCTTGACCCGTTCCATGGATAAAACACCGTAGAGCCTCGCCATTACGATGAACAAATTAATATATTTAATGTCCTGTATTATTTTCACTCTAAACTTTTTTGTTTAGTTATAAAAAACTACCAAGTACTATAGATAACTAACATATTGAATAACTCTTTTTTTCTTATATTCATCATGTTAGAAATCGAATGAATTTGGTATTATACATACGCGAGGGAGGCAATAGAAAATGAAAGAATACAATGTGTGAAAAATGTGCGTTCATATCATTTTCAACGAATATTTTGTGGAGGTAAACAATAAATAAACAAAGTGAAAAAAAAAGTTAAAACAAATAAATATTATTTCCTGAGTTACGCAGACTATTCTTGCCTTTTCATTCAATACTCGTAGCCTTTTCATTCAATGCTCATGTTATTATAGTATATTAAGACAACTTCATCTTCTACCTTCTTTTAACATGCCACCCTACAAGTTCTGTCGACCGGAAAATTATCGTTTCCATCAAACGTAAAATTTCATTTCATTTTTTCATCACTTACACTCAGGATATCCTGACATTTATTTAGGGGTACCCAATATATAAAAACGGAGATTAAAAGAAAATTACACTTCGCCAAGAAAGTTGAGGGGTATCTCGAGGTACCCTCGCCACCACATAGATCCGCCCCTGATCGTAACCCTTGATAAGCTAAATGACTATTCACCCTCCTGGGCGGTTCAAACGGAATCCGAAATAGCCCATTACTCCAGAGGTTAAAAAAAGATAAAGCCGCTAGTGAGCCCCCTTGGAGCGGCAATCCGGAAAACTGAAACGGATCGCCAAACCAACACCAACTCAATAGTCTCGTCATCCTGTAAGTGTGACGCCATGTTCAAATCTGGTTCTTGGAGGTCGAACATATGCAAGTACCCGTCCTCTTCTCTAGCAACCCTAAGCCTTCCTAATCGTTCACCGCAATTCCAAAAATGTGTGACATGCCAGATAGGCCGACTGTCGCAGCCCCCGACCCCTACCCCGGGAGCGGGCGGCCACGAGGACAGTATCAGTGGTATCGGTGTTTATTAATTTGGCAGTGGAAATTGCATCAGGACCGTAGTTAGAAAATAGTTTATAAGAGTAAAACACCATTCTTTTATAAATAATAAATACATGGGAAAACCCAAGTTTCCATTACAACAAGTTTGTAGGGATAAACCCTAATTTATTGAAATAAGACGTCTTTCTTGTTTAGGTAACTTTTATAGCCACTTTTCCAAGCTTTCAGTGCTCTGCAGCTGGCTTCTATTTGGCTTTCACATTTTGTTACCTGTTACCTGAAACGCGTTTTAAAAAGTTTTATCAGCAAGAAATACTGGCGAGTGAATCCCAGTTTAATCAAAACGAGTTTTATCATTTTTACAGTGTTGAGGGCATCCGCAATTACATTTGTTTACATCTATCAAATTACCACCCACGGTACTATCAATCCTGACTTGTGGTCATGCTACTACTCACAGTGTAGTAACAAGTAATGTATACAAAACCCCAACATACCGACAGTAATTGTAAAATCACAAATACTCAAATCACTGTTAAACATAATTTAAAACAATTGAGGTTTTGTAAAAACAGTTTGCAGAAAGAGGAATTCCTCACATTGCTGTTTTAGATAATTCCTGGTGACTTCCTAGTTATAATCTATTAAATTAAACAATGCACACGCGTTAGTATAATAACCCAATTTACATTAGCTATACCCTCCCCCCAGACAGAACTCCAACGACTGAGTCAGGCAGAGCCTTGACATGCGTTATGGAGCTCTAGATCAATCGGGCAGAGTAACTAATACGTAACCGGGGGTTATAATACTTACAACGAGACAAAGCTTCGCTATTTAGGGGTATTATACTCAAAATTTTTAAGCTATAATAGTTGAGAGAGAAAAGAAGTTGAGCGATAGTAAACTATGCCACCCCTGCCTTATTTATACGAATTTTCGAGGTCTGTCGCGCCCCGCGACGCCCTTGGGTTTAGTCCCTTGAGGGCCGCGAGGACCATAGGCTAGGGCCTAGGCTTGGCGACTCAACAGGTAGGCCCGACACGATGGGGGACACGTGGCAGCACCAGAGGTGGCCTGGTGTCATGCTGTCGCGCCCCGCGACCGATCTAGGCTTTCTCCATCGCGGGCCGCGAGACCCTATGTTTTATTTGATTTTTAATAAAATAAAGGTATTTCGAGGCCGTTTTTCGTATACGGGGTGTATTTTAGGACATATAGGGGTGTTTTAAGGATTTTAGGAGAGTTGTTTTACCGACCACTACAAAATACGTTACATTATGAAGTATCAAAGCCCGTAAGGATTTTTGCAAACTGCTTATTAGCTCGTTTCATCCTCGTTTCAGTTATGAGACTCTGTTCTCTAAAAATGGATATTATGTCTGAATCTTCCCTCCGCAGATAGTTTGATCCTGTTGATTATATTTAAAAAAAATCAATTCATATATTCATTCACTTTCTTCCTGGAGAAGAAGATGAAAGAAGTGTATAACAAATGGATTAAAACTTTGAATACATTTACAAAAACCATAAGAGAAGAAGAAAAAGAAGAAGAAGAAGAAAGAAGTGTATAACAAATGGATTAAAACTTTGAATACATTTACAAAAACCATAATTATCATGAAACAACATTGAGACTAAAGAAGCATAATGCCTAAATCCAATAACTGAACCTTATGTTCTGCCTATCTCTAAAGAAGCATAATGCCTAAATCCAATAACTCAAAAGCCCACATAATGACTAAATCAAATCAAATTATTAACTCAAAAGGCCACATAATGCCTAAATCCAAATCTGCATTAATCAGCGAATACACCATTTGCGCCAATACCGGATTTCAAACGATTTTAATGCAAACAAAACAATTTACTTTTCCACAATCCATTTCTCAACAATACCCAAATTTCTTTCCAGTTTCATCAATTTCACAAATACCGACCAAATCAAGATACCATAAATCTTACAAATTTTGAAAACAAATACTTTCTGTATTTCATAAAAGAATATGTTCATGAAATAGTGGGTTTTGATAACACTAGTTCTTGGTGGTCAAGCTAAGAGTTTTAGGAAGTACTAGACATGTTTGAACTTTCAAGAATGTAATAGAAGTAACGAAGAAAGAAGTGGTAATGTCCAGTGGAACGAATGATGAATGAAAAATCAAGAATTTGATTTTCAAGAATGGTGACGGTTAAGAACGTTTTCTTGTATAATATGGTGAACGTTATGAGAAGAAGATTCTCTTGTATAATATGGTGATTGTTGGTGAATGAATAGTGGGAACAACTATATAGGTGCCATCGCTATACCACTAAGATGTCACAAAATAGTAGCATAATATGATAATTAGGGACATATGCATTTTTCTCTATTCAGCCTTTCTTTTTTACTAACATTGTTAACTTCGAAACCCCCTTGGTTGTAGAAGTTTCTGTTATTGTTGTACTAATTCCAACCATCGTCTTCAAACCCGTTGGCGTTCTGAATATCATAATTCCCCATTCCCCCAAATACTCCGAATGTACGCTCACTCGTTCCGGTGATTGGATCGAGAGTTTTTTAAGTTTTATTTGTGGGCCTTTTATACGGATTGGTTCGAGTTTATTTTTAGAGTGATTCAAACCGGGTTTTGGTTCGAGATTATTTTTAGAGTGATTCAAACCGGGTTTCAAGTTGATACAGTTTAGAGTTGATTATTACTTGAAGAGGGTAAAATGGATCAGATAATTGGTGATTCGGTGGCATGGCAACATTTGTACCTCTAAGTACTAATGAACATAGAAAGTATGATGTGTCAATGGTTGTTCAAATGGGATTGATAGGATGAAGTATACCAATAGCGACATCATCTCAAAAAGTTTGTGAACGAAGACTTCGTAGGTTTTTAAGGGCAAGTGGGGAATCATTGACTGCTCAATACATAAGATTCAATGCACTGGTCGAAGAATTCCAAGATTCCGGTATCAAACCAGAAAATTATCCACCAATACCCACACCTCATCCTATTAATGATCTTGCTGATAATTGTTCATCAAAGGAGGAGGACACAATACACGCTCAAAACCAAAACTATCCATATAACTAATACCTGATTTTATGTAACTTAGTCTTTGTTCACTTTTAGTAATTATCAAAAACCATTTTGCCAACGTTCCACTTATTTATAATGGTTTGAAGCTTTGTTACCACATTTGTAGCTTTTGTTTATTTTTCAGTGAGGTCTTTTATGAGAGCAACTTTTCCAAAATCATGTCTTTTTAAGGCTTTAATTTCCTCTAGACAATCATCAAGTTTTCATTTGTACGCTAGCTCATTTTTCTTCATTTCATCATTGATTCTTAAAGTGGATTCTTTGGTTTTGATAAGAAGAAAGTTACAGCCATACATATCATTTACTTATTTTAAGCATTCTTTTAAACAAAGTTTATCGATTACCTTCAATGACATGCCTTGAGCAAGAGCTCTACCCTTTTCCATCCACATGCAACCTGCATCCGTTGAGGCTTCCTTCTCTTGATCAGTCTTTTCATCACCATCACTTCCAGATCTAGCATCCACTTGCTCATTATTTACATGATACTTTGACATTTGAGGTCGTAACTCTTGATTGATAGATGACGCCCGAACCTCCAATTTGGTACGTATACAATTCCCGTTGGAATTATAACTACATACTCCATTAAAAAAATTTCGTTCCAATCTATGACCCGTTCATGCTTGAGAAGCTTCTCGTATAACACTTTCAATGAAACATATTTCATATTTTTCTTGACTTCTGGTGTTGCTAACAATATGAGACCCATTTCTTGGTTGAGATTCTAAAAACTTTTCCACTATCTCAGAACCAGAATCTTGGAATTCTTCGACCAGTACATTGAATCTTATGTATTGAGCAGTCAATGATTCCCCATTTGCCCTTATAAACCTATGAAGTCTTTGTTCACAAACTTTTTGAGATGACAACGTCGTTGTTGGTATACTTCTTTCAATCAATCCCATTTGAACAACCATTGACGCACTATACTTTCTATATTCATTAGTACTTAAAGGTACAAATGTTGCCGTGCCACCAATTATCTTATCCATTTTACCCTTTTCAAGTAAAAATCAACTCTAAATTGTATCAACTTCAAACCCGGTTTGAATCTCTCTAAAAATAAACTCGAATCAATCCGTATAAAAGGCCCACAAATAAAACTTAAAACTCCCAATCCAAAATCTATGAATGCTCTGATACCAAATTATAAGTCCCAAACTCGGATCTACGATGCTAATTATGTTTGAAAATGGTGGCCAAGAAGCTCTATTTATAGGCTGCTGGATAGCGAGGCATGGGGCATGCCTTGATAGCACGACCCATGTCTGGTGATTTTTGACTAAGGGTGCCTTCAGGGCACGACCAGTGGTCAACTTTGTGGTCCCCACTAGATCTTCAAAATCTTCCAAGATGTTTGTTTTCTCTTTAGTGAAGGAGGCACGACCCATGACTTCAGGACACGGGGTGTGCCTGGATCTTTTTCTCCCTGGATCTCAAAGACGGTCTTTAGAAGATGATGTTACCTTTGGACTTGAGACACGAGGCGTGCCTGAGAGGTACGGGGGCATATCTAGATCATTTTCAGCATTTGTTCTGATTTTCGCACAAAATTGCTTTCTTTGTTCGATTTAGATTCGTTTTGTCCTACAAATAGAAAATAAACCAAGTTACGTTTATTTCAAATATATTTCTAACAAACCCAATAAAAAGTGGGCTTAATATACTAAAAATGTGCATTTTTCTCATATCACAATACATAATAATATTAATTACGTTGAAAATAGCATTAGAAAAATGTAAAAACTGGTAAATAAGGGTATCGTTTAGTTGTGACATATGAGATAACGATATTTCCATCTCATTTTTCTACCACAACTAGTGTTGTTATATTTCTGCTAAATAACATTGTTACGACTAATTAATGCTTAAACGAGAAACTCATGGTAACTGTTTTTATAACAATCTGGATGATGAAGAGTGGTGGTCGGAAATTCTGGATGGGATAATTGAAGTGTATATGGCTTACGACTAAATTACAAGGCACCACGACGTAAGTGGTTAAAGGATGGTCCCACCATGATCGCCATTCAAGTCGTACCATGGCATGTATTACAATTTCAACGATGCGGCAGGGTGGGCGCCACTCGCGCCATCTGGCTGCGCATTCGTACAGAGTCTTTCGCGTTGGTCCCCGAACCATATTAGCAAACAATGAACCGCATAAAACTATAACTTGAATATGTATGAACAAGTTTTATAACACTTTCAAAAGTACATGGTCTTCAATGATGCTTTATGTTGTGTCGTGGGTTTCAATGGAAAGTATCAAACACGAACATATTTAATGTTTTGGTTAGGCCAGAAGGTGAGTAGTGAACTGTTTGGTGCAAGTTTGGTTGCAATCAGGGAGAGTGTTTTGGGATGCTGGTTGGTGCTGAAATCGAGGAGAGTGTGAGGTGTAGATGGTGCGGGTGGTGGTGCTTGGTTGCTGGTTGGTTTTCCAAACATTGCGATTTTGAGTTCTGCAACATCGCCTCTCAATTGCGACACTGTGGTGTCAAGTTTGGTTGCAATCACAGCCAATTGAGAAGCAATCTGATATGGGTTTAATGCGCTACTTTCGCTACTCATCTTCTTCGAGTTTATCGGCAATGGAACCATTATTAGGAACTAGAAAATCAATGGCTGATTTTTGTTAAAAATACTAAGATAGTCGGCCCGATTCGAGAGGGGCTATTCAAACACTGATAATCAAAATTAACAAGCCATCCAAAACTAGAACTTGAAATAGAATACTTTTATGAAAATTAAAAAAGTTACTTCCAAACTTTGAGCCCCTAAATTCAGCCTTTTGACTTTGACTCTCCTAAAATTCAGCGTATCCAGATTTGAATTAGTATGTTTGTATCACATACCAACCAAGAAAACAGTAAAAATAACATTTTGTAGTTATAAATTAACAATGTAACGCACACACAAGGGCATTGATCATTGATATCAAACGACTTAATTCCATTTTCTTATCCCTAAACTGTGTTAGTGTGTGTAGATTAGTTAACCTCAAGAACCATTCTCCGTTTCCTTGTTTTCAGCTTGATAATGATCAGGTGATTAGTCACTCTTGAGTCCCCAACACCTTTGGATCCTATTCTGCAGTTCGGTTTTAAAATTGCCAACCGACCATCTTGCCAAGCACGAAGTATGTGTCTAGGAACTGAGCACACCAAGTGTTTTCCCATCACATGTGAACCAACACTATCCAATTTCTCACACTCATTTAGATTATTAATTTTCCATTAATTAAGATCAACTAAGAAGGTTCTTTAGTAATTACTTAATGTAATAACTTGATTAACTTGGCAAGCAACCTACCATGTGCGGTGGGAAATCCTTTGGTTGATTTATTCTAGTGGGTTTGACTTCTTAACCTTACCACAAAGTTGCTAATTTAATTTAACAAATATGACGACCACATTATGTTATCTTGTGAATTATCTGTGGCTTTTGAGCTAAACTTGGCAATTTAACAAAAATTTACCATCTTGATAATATTTCAATGGGGAATTAGCCTGTAATAATCCCACCTAGACCTTATTGGTCATTAATAATCCCACCTCAGAATATTCCCCACACCAGTCCCACTTTTCACCTATTTTTCCTACAATGGTCCACCGTTAAAAAACTTAACGGAGTTAAGCTTTTTTCCAAACTACAAACAGATTTTTTAGGGCTTTTGATCAGAACGATGATACGAGTACATTGATGTAAAACTTACTTCGAAATGGTGCTCCAAGTGACTTGATTTTGGTTAATTGGAAAGTTAAACACCCGAATTGAAGCGCCGTTTTCATCGTTTGAAGCACCGTTTCGAGGCAAGTTTTACATCAATGGACTCGTATCGTCGTTCTAATCAAAAGCCCTAAAAATATGTTTGTAATTTGGAAAAAAGCTTAACTCCGTTAAGTTTTTTTAACGGGGGACCATTGTAGGAAAAATATGTGAAAGGTGGGACTGGTGGGGGGAATATTCTGAGGTGGGATTATTAATGGCCAATAAGGTCTAGGTGCGATTATTACAGGCCAATTTCCCTATTTCAATAAGAGGAGATTCATTAATAACATTTGGCTTTTGCTCCGTGATGGTAAGGACAGATTGAAATGAGATATCTTTGGGTTCAGCTGAACGTCGAACCTTGTAAATGCAATGACATTATTCGTTGCTGATTTGTGTTGGACACCCATTATTCAGCTTCTCCACCAGAAAATCTGCCAATTCCCGAGCTACGCTGCAGATAAGATACAAGGATCTTATTATGTCAAATGTTCAAATAGGGGGTCTTCTGGGAGGGCAGGCTAATGATGAGAGAGAGACTTCTTCTCTAGAAGTATGCTTCCATTCTTAGTTTCAGACCATCGTAAGAGATTATATGTAATGAAAATTGTAGATTCTTAGTTTCAGACCATCGTAAGAGATTATATGTAATGAAAATTGTAGATAAATTATATATCTAAATTGGTGATGAAACCATCAGTAAACTATTTTAGTTCTACTTTCAAATGTGAAAACAAATTATTGTGTAAAAACACAGAAAACTGATTGACATTGTTTTATAAAATAATATTTACATCTAAGCACATGTAGCTCTTAATGTCTTGGTCTTTTTTTTATTGGTACTTTCAAGTCTTGGTCTTTTTTTATTGGTATTTTTAAAAGGGAAAATTACTAAAATATCATTTGACCAAGTGGTTTTACCAAAATGTCACTCTCAGGCGTTTATGGAGAGACGCAATAACAAGGGGATGCGTCTGGCTGACCATCTATTGCGTCCTTTAGTGTGGTGCTGACACGTGTCCGACAAGGTTATTGCGTCAGCGACAGACTCCTCCAAAGAGTCAGGCAGACTCTTCCACGGGGTCAGGCAGACTCTTTCAAAGGGTCGGGCAGACTCTTTTAAGATATCTTTAAAAAACTAAAACCAATGGGGTGGTGGTCCATTGGTAAAGGCAAAGCCTTTAAAACACCTAGGTTAGGAATGGGAAAGTCTTGGGTTCAAGTCCCACAGACGACAAGGATTAAAGAAGTTCACCTTTCAAAAAAAAAAAAAAATATCTTTAAAATACTAAAAGAAAATACTTAAAATATTTTTAAAAAATACTTAAAATATTTTTTTAAATTTAAAAGAAAAAGTTACTTTTTAAAATTTATATACGTAAAGATATCTTTAAAATACTTTAAAAAAATTAAAAAATACTTAAAATATTTTTTTAAATTAAACAAATATTTTTAATTTATATACGTAAAAATATCTTTAAAAATACTTTAAAATTATTTTTTTTAATTTAAAAAAATACTTTACGTATATAAATTTAAAAAAATATTTTAAGAATTTTTTTAAAGTATTTTTTTAAACTATTTAAAGTATTTTCTTAAAGTATTTTAAAGATATCTTGGAAGAGTCTGCCCGACCCTTTGGAAGAGTCTGTCTGACCATTTGGAAGAGTCTGCCTGACCCTTTGGAGGAGTCTGCCGCTGACGCAATAACCTTGCCGGACACGTGTCAGCACCACACTAAAGGACGCAATAGATGGTCATCCAGACGCATCCCCTTGTTATTGCGTCTCTCCATGGACGCCTGAGACTCTGAGAGTGACATTTTGATAAAACCACTTGGTCAAATGACATTTTGATAATTTCCCCTTTTCAAAAGGTCTAGGTCTTTTCTTTATTGGTATTTTCAAGGATCATTTTTTAAGTCTAGTTGTCTTTTTCAACCAAGTAAGATTCGCTTAATAGATTTTAATTTGTGTAGAAGTTGACTTTAACTGCTTCAAAAACACCAAGAAAGTGGACTTCAATATCAGGGATCAAATAATGGGAACCAAGCTCACAAGGATTCCTCTACAAACCATATGTAGATGGAGGTTTGCCACAAGAGCAACCCACACAAGAAATCTTGCTCAGCCTACAGATTTGGCAGCTGTGCTACACGAAAAGCTCAATGCTCAGCTTCCAACACAGATCAGCAACGGTGCTACCATCTACAGAGTTCCAGCCCATTTACGATTAGTCGAACCCAAAGCTTATGAACCCAATATTGTTTCAATCGGTCCTTACCATCACGGAGCAGCTCATTTGCAAGCCATGGAGATCACAAAATGGAACTTCTTTCATGACCTCTTTAATCCAAGCAAGCCCGATCGTCCTAATCTAAATGCAGTACATGAGGAACTGAAGCAAATGGAACAGCAGGCTCGTAGTTTCTACTCTGAAGATTTGAAGATGAACAGTGACCAGTTCATACACATGATGCTCTTCGATAGCTGCTTCATTATACAGCTTCTTAGAGAGACCAGGGAGATCGATTTCAGTAAGAAGTCAATGCAGATACAGAGGTGGATGTTACCCGTTCTCCAACGTGATCTCATCATGCTTGAAAATCAGCTCCCTATGTTCGTTTTAAACAAAGTATACGACTTAACAAGCAGATCTAACACTTGTGAAGCTGCAGAAGATTTAAATTTGAAAGAGCTTGCACTTCAATACTTCGAACCAATGATATACAAAGATTTAGATACTCCCAAGAAGAGTTCTTTGCAGGTTGATGGAAGCCACTTTCTAGAACTCTTTCGGGCCAGCATCTGCCCGACTGAGGTTTCGCAAAATAAGTTTCTGGTTAAGGAGCCGCACATGTTTCGTTCAGTATCAGAATTAAAAGAGTCTGGTGTCAAAGTCAAAAGGGCGGAAAACTGTCAACCGTTAGAAGTAAGCTTTAAAAAGGGGATTCTGAAGATTGCTCCTGTGAGCATGGATGACTACAGGTTCACATTGTTTAGAAACATGGTGGCCTTTGAGCAATGCCACTTTGGCTGCAAACCACATGTAACGGCTTATGTCTTCTTTCTTGATAGGCTAATAAACTCTGGTGAGGACATAGAATTGCTTCATTATCCAGGTGTTTTGCAGCATACTCTAGGTGGGAATAAACACGCAGCAAGACTGGTGAACAAGCTCTGTAAAGAGGTAGCTGGGGCCGCCGATGACTCATATTTACGCGATGTTCTTTGGGAGATCAATTGCTACTGCAACGATGGGTGGAATCAAAAGAGAGCGAAACTGAAGCATGAATATTTTTACAATGTTTGGGTATCAGTAGCGACTATAGCTGCAATTTTAGTTATTTACCTTACCATACTTCAAACAGTTTGGGGGCTCGGAGAAGATGGTAACCGAACTCACATGCTCCGAACTGGTTTCTGGCATTCCATGGCAGATGCTTTTGCTATACCATTTAGGCGTGCCAATCCCGATGCAGAAGCTCTTGCTATACCATTTGGAGGTGCTAATCCAAATGCAGAAGCTGTTGCTATACCATTTGGAGGTTTTAAGCCATCTAAGAAGTCATCCGTGCCTGTCAAAAATGATCTTGAGATCTTTAAATGGTTCTTCAGTCATGAAGAACGTGACGACATGAATCCTTTCTTCTTCGTGTTTTGTTAATATGCAGGAAGATCATTTTTTTCGATTTCATTTTCCATGATTGTCCGGTTATTGCAAGGAAAATAATGCATGTGTTATGTTTCATGTATGTTCTTTCTCAGGAAAGTACACCAGCCAGGTGTGAATGTAATGCAAGTTGTACATGATTTCCAACTATATTAAGCTAGGCTTTCGTTTCCATATCCATTGAAAAAGAAAAACAGGAATAAACAGAAGATCAATCTAAGCAGGATCATCTTCAGCTCTATAAACAAATTTATAAGCAACCAATGAAAGTATTAAATAATTCCACGCGTTCATTTTAATTACACAAATCAATCCCTAACTTACGTACCTCATTAAGAGTTTTGTCCTTTATGTTTGCAACCAAAATTAATGAGAGAGTACATAGAATAACTATTATAACCCCTTCTGCAACCAAAATTTGATAATGTAAATGTAATAGTACCTTGTATGTTCCTATCAAACTACCGAACATTAATTATTCCATCTTTTACTTTATCTTTTTACATAATAGAACATTAAAACCTGGCTCTATAATATTTTATATATTTATTTATTTAAGAGTCGTGTGTAAACAAATTACTTTGAATATTAGTTAGCACTATGCTACTAATCTGTACTTTAGTGTGTGAACACTCTTTGGTAACATCATTTCAAAAGCGTAATGAAAATTGTCAATAAAATCTTTTAAATCTTGATTGGACAATAAACTATTTTAGTACTAATTAGAAATGTACAAATAAACTATTATGTGTAAAAAAACATGAAGAATGATATTGTTTTATAAATCACATTATATAGCTTCTAAAGTCTTGGTCGTATTTTAATGCTATAATTATAGTAATCATAGTTCTAAAATCATTTTTTAAGTCTTCTTGTCGTTTTCAGATATAGTAGAGATTTACTTTACAAATTTTGATGATTGGTGTAGTGGTGTGGAGGATGACTTTAACAGCTTCAAATACAGCAAGAATGTTGACTGCAATATCAATGACCAAAACATGGGAACCAAACTCATCAAGATTCCTCTGCAAACCATATGTAGATGGAGGAGGGCTCAATGCATTGCCAGAAGAGCATCCCACACCCTTGTCGAGTCTGCAAATCTTGCTCAGCCTCCAGATTTGACAAATCAAACCAGCAATGGTGCTTCCATCTACAGAGTTCCAGATCATTTAAGATCAGTCGAGCCCAAGGCTTATGAACCCAATATTGTCTCAGTCGGTCCTTACCATCATGGAGCACCTCATTTACAAGCCATGGAGAAAACAAAAGGGAGCTACTTTCGTGGCCTCTTTAATCCAAGAAAGCCCGATCATCCTAATCCGAATGCAGTACGCGAGGAACTGAAGCAAATGGAACAGCAGGCTCGTAGTTTCTACTCTGAAGATTTGAAGATGAACAGCGACCAGTTCATACACATGATGCTCGTCGATAGCTGCTTCATTATACAGCTTCTTAGAGAGACTAGGGAGATCGATTTCAGTAAGAAGTCAATGCAGATACAGAGGTGGATGTTACCCGTTCTCCAGCGTGATCTCATCATGCTTGAAAACCAGCTACCTATGTTCGTTTTAAACAAAGTATACGACTTAACAACAAGCAGCTCTAGTACTTGCGAAGCCACAGAAAAGTTAGGTTTGAAAGAGCTTGCGCTTCAATACTTCGAACCAATGATGTACAAAGATTTAGATACTCCCAAGAACGGTGCTTTGGGGGTAGAAGGAGATGGAGGAAGCCACTTTTTAGAACTCTTTCGGGCCAGCATCTGCCCGACTGAAGTTTCTCAAAATAAGTTTCTGGTTAAGGAGCCGCACATGTTTCGTTCAGTATCAGATTTGAAAGAGTCTGGTGTCAAAGTCAAGAAGGCGGAAAACTGTCAACCGTTAGATGTAAGGTTTAAAAAGGGGGTTCTAAAGATTGCTCCAGTGAGCATGGATGACTACAGGTTCACATTGTTTAGAAACATGGTGGCCTTTGAGCAATGCCACTTTGGCTGCAAACCACATGTAACTGCTTATGTGTTCTTTCTTGATAGATTAATAAACTCTGGTGAGGACATAGGATTGCTTCATTATTCCGGTGTTTTGCAGCATACTCTAGGTGGGAACAAACACGCAGCAAGACTGGTGAACAAGCTCTGTAAAGAAGTAGCTGGGGCTGCCGATGACTCATATTTACGCGATGTTCTTTGGGAGATCAATTGCTACTGCAATGATGGGTGGCATCAAAAGAGAGCAAAACTGAAGCATGAATATTTTTACAATGTTTGGGTATCAGTAGCAACTATAGCTGCAATTCTAGTCCTTTACCTTACCATACTTCAAACAGTTTGGGAGCTCGGAGATGATGGTAACCGAGCTCACATGCTCCGAACTGGTTTCTGGCGTTCCATGGCAGATGCTTTTGCTATACCATTCGGAGTTTCAAAGCCATCTGAGAATGCACCGGTGCCTGTCGAAAATGAAGCTCAGATCTTGGAATGGTTCTTCGGTTATAAAGCATGTGATGACCCGAATTTCTTCTTCATGAGCTGTTAGTAATTATGTTTTGAATGCTGTGAAGAAAGTCCATGTTCACATTTGTTTTCAGTGTCTTTTTTTCTGATTATTGTGTTTCATTATCTATGTATTTCCTGTTACTTTTTTTCTGATTATTGTGTTTCATTGTCTATGAATTTCCTGTTACTGTAATCAAAATAATACCTCATGTGCATCTCTGGTGCAAGTAGGGATGTTCACAAGCCGATCCGATCCGAGCCGAGCCAGAGCAAGTTCGAGCTCGGCTCGATTATAAATCAAGCTGGCTCGGCTCGGATTTGAAACTGAGCTAAAAATCTTAGCTCGAGCTCGACTTGGTTTTTAACCGAGCCGGCTCGGCTCGGTTAGGCTCTGTAGGATCGTGTCGTGACCCAAACGAGTCAATCAGAAGAGCTCTCGTCTATTTCAAAGGCGGAAACTAAGAAACAGACTTGTAAAAACAGCTGAATTCACTTTAATTTGCCTTATATATTGATATAAACCAGTTTACAATCAAACGACACTTCGGCAGCACTTCGGTACCGGAAACATGAACAGTTACAACAGATTTCGCATGAAGGGGTATTTATAGCCACTTAATTCCGCATGAACCAGTCACGCGCGAAATTAAATTCCACACGGAATCTAATTCCGCACGAAATTAAACCTACATAGATTCAAGCGGAATTATACATAAACTAATTTCGCACGGAATTAGCTTATGATACCTTCAAGCGAAATTAACCTAAAACCTATTTTCTCGAATGACGTGCCCTGATCTAACATACAAAGAATAAGACTCGATACAAGACGAAGTCGACAGACGCATGCACCAACAGACTCCCCCTCGAATGTTGACGAGTCTTAAGTGTCGAGTCTCAACGTCTTCAGTCTTTATCAGTCTTCGGGCTTCCAGACACTCTAACTGGTTCTTCCCCTCGGATGATGCTCTACCACTCTCTGGCATCTTCAGACTCTCTCTCTTTAACAGACGCCCCCTCAACTTGTACTGGGATCGTAGTCTGGCTTTCACAAAATCAAAATTGCAATATTCAGTCTTACAGGTGAGTATACCTAGATGATATCTGTAAAAAGGCTTAAATGCGAAACCGTGAGAGCTCAGGTCAGAACTTCCGTTCAGCAGAGAGATGACGGCTCGACTTTCGGTGTGTTCCCTTTAGAGAATCTTTTCTTCAACAGCACATGATTAGCATTTTGCAATGTTTCATCATTTTTTGTACTGAGGGCGATGCTATATTTCAAGCAATTTGCAAAGTATTATACGGGGACTAGGCCATTGCTTCCGCAAAATCAGAAGTCCCGAGATAATACCCCAGATATCACTGAGTATAAAGACCTAGTATCTCAGAAAGAGGGACCTTTCAAACAAGATTTCGGGGGTTACCCATATATCCAAGAAATGTTCCCCACGATATAAGCAAGTTTGAAATTTAGGTTTATATCTCGAATACAATCTACTGAATGTGTAAAAACCTACTGGCACATCCACAGTGAGATTGTTTATCACATTTTTAACTTTCCATTTCTTTAGCATGTTGTGATAGTCCACTGATGTACTATCATTTCCTCTTTTCACAACAAAACTCGTTTTTGATTTTATCATGTTTTTGTCTTTTTCAAATTTTCTAATGTTTTTGGATTTTCTGAAATTTTTACTCCCCCTAAAATGCAAACACATTTAAAAGAAATTTTGAAAACAAACTATACAAGTAAGTTGACAACTAATATCGAATCACCTCAAATCGTTATTCACCTGGCATAAACAATCAGAACTCCCCCTATCAACAAACTATTTTCCCATTGAGATTTCAAAACACTTAAGTTTGTTTTAATCAAAATAGTTTTTCTGGAAAATAAGTTTTGTTTTAACCACTTGTAGGTTCGGGGATAAAATCATCACTTTGTTTTCAAACACTTGCATGAGGATTACATCAAGTTCAACCTAATGACCTTAATGAATCACTAGAAAGAACAAACCTCTGTACCACTTGTAGGACGAAATCACTTTTCGTGAATTTCTCAAGAAATGTGCCGATTCATGCTCCACGCTTACCAACCTGGGAGCTCCGGCAAGTCAGGTTTTTAATCAAACATAATGTCCACCCAAGCCTGACCAGCCTTGGGTGATTTTGGTACACATCTATCCCACCAACATTTTGATTTGTAAAACTCTTTGGCACCTTTTACCTTTCTGTCAACCATCTTACCGAAAATATGCTTTACTTTCCGTTGAAAGCTTTCTCAACATCAAATTCTCCTTTACCAGTGAAGAATTGATTTGAGATCTCAACTTTTCCAACTTTCGACTTCAGATTTTCCTTTGACAATGGAGGAGAATTTTCATCGTTCACCTCTGGAACGGAATTCACAACCTTCTTCTCAACAAATGACTCCTCTGATTTTATGGAATTAGATTCATTGTCATAATTACTCTGAGATTTAACAACCCATTTTTGCTTGTTCATATCACCTTTTCTTTTGTAAAACCGTTTTGAACTTTCACCTTTTTCAGAAATATAATTTTCAAACATTTTATCCTTCTTCAAAGTTTGTTCTGTCTTATCAACAAATTTTCTTCTCGAATCAAAGTTAGAAGAAACTCCATGTTCTTTTTAGTTGGACTTAGGACAATTCCAAGCTATATGCCCAACTTCTTGGCATTTGAAACAGGTTCTTCTGTCAACTCTTTCAGCAAACTTTCTCACATTCTTCTTCACTTCAGCAAGAACTCCTGGTTTGACTGTTTCCAGAAAGGTATCTTCTGTTCATCCTCTGAACTTCCACCTGCAACAAATTTTGTTTTTGGTTTAATATTTTTCTCATTTTTATAATTTTCTGAAGAAATGAAACCAAGACCTTTCTTTTTGTAATTACCATTATGGTTTGGTTTCTTTTGAAAACCATAACCACAACCGTAACCCATTTTTCTGTTTACTCTTTGTTGAATTCTTGAAGAAGTGTATTTGTTAGGTTTTCCATCAAGATTTAAATCTTTTATTTCAGAAATGTTGATTTCTGTTAATTTGAAAACATGTTTGATCATTTCAGTTTTGACACTTCTTATTGGAAATTCTTCATCAGAAAATAATTTGTCTGAATTATTCAAGGTATATGCAACCTTAAACATTTCATCATTTAAATTATTCTTTGATAACAAGAATTCTTTATTATAAACCCTCTTGACTGGCGAACTCGGACTCTTTTCTGACGAACTCGAACTCTCAGATTTAAACTCCGACTTTGACTCTTCATCCATATCCAACACCTGATCGACAACTTTCTATACTAACTCAGACTCATGATCAGTGTCAGACGCTGTGAATGTGACATCAATGTTGTCTGGTAACTCATCAATGGTTTCAGACTTTAACTTTATGTTCACTGCCTTTTTTAGACGCTCCTCATTAGGATTCCTGGGGGAATAACTCTCATAGATTGGAGGCGGACACTTGTTATACTTGACACTGTGTTTCTTACCAGTATCAGTATCTTCAGTCTTTTCTTCCTTGAATGCTTCAAGACCTGCAACAGTAGGATATACACGATCAATCAAATAATCACATGTTGTATAACTCAACAGTAACCTTTTGATTCTTTCACTCTCAATCTTTTCAAGTTCCACTTCTTTCTTCAACTGTGCACAATCTTCAATATACTCATTAATGATTTTCTGCTTTGTCATTAGTGTTGAGTTCATCTTTGTCATAGCAGCTTCAATTTCTGAGTTTGTCTTTTTCAAACCATTTACTGTGTTGTTCAGGACATCATACGATTCCTTCACATACTTCACATCAGATAATAAATCTTCTTTAATCTTCTCTACTTCAACAATCTTCTTATCTTTCTCATCGCAATTTTTGCAAGATTCTGAACATTTCTTACAAGGTTTAGAAACCTCAACTGTCTTTACAACCTCGACAATCTTCTCGACTTCAACGAGTTTCTCAACTTCAACAACTTTTTCTATTTCAATGATTTTTTCAACAATTTTCTCGACCTCGACTAATTTTTCTACTTCGACTATTTTTTTCTATCACTTTCTCCACTTCAACGATTTTCTCAACTATTTTTTCAGTTACTGGTTCAACATTTGTTTCTCCAGCTTCTGTCTTTGCCTTTTCATCAGCCATCATTTTTGCTGCTTCCAGTTCTCTCTTCAATCGGGCAATCTTCTCTGATTCAGCATCTCCATTTTATCTGCAAAAAACAAATTAAAACTATCAGGATCTATACTTTTTCTAGCTTTGTTAAGATAATCTTCCTCATCATCGGTATCAATATCACTTCCTAGATCTGGAAAAATTGAGATTCTTTTCTGACTAGTCTCATCTTCACCCAGAATTTTTGCAACAAGAGCTAAACCAGGTATGTATTTGTCCCAACTAAATCCCTCTGCAACTTTTTCATCATCTTGATGAATAAGTAAAGCTTTCTTTTCTCCTTCTTCAATAGCACGAGCATGTGCAGTTTGCGGTTGTTGAGCAATCTGATGAAAAATTGATTTCTGATAATAATTGTTCTTTCCTTGATTCTCAGTTGCTTCTTGATTTTTGCACTCTCGTTTAAAGTGTCCTTTTCCTTTGCAACGAAAACAGGTAACTTTTGACTTGTCAAATCCTAACGGAGAAGTAGCCAAACCCCGAAACTCATCTCTACCAGTAATTTGTTGAAACTTTTCTGCCCTTCTACATGCACTAGCCAAACACCATTTCACATCCATCAGTTCAAGTTCCTCAGCATCTATTTGATCATAATCTTCTTTTGTAAGCATCGGATTTCCAATCTTGCCAGCAATCAAATTTTCATAAGATTCCAACATAGCAACAAGTGATGCCATGTGTTGCTTGGCTATTTCTGGAGACAAATTCTGACCATTTTGAATGTTCAAAGTAACATTACATTGAAGATTTGTAGAACTTTGTTGTTGAGGACTTGATGTTTTGCTGTTTGGATCAAAACTTGAAAATGATGAAGAATATCCACCACTTTGAGTTGTAGTGCTAACATTCGGACTAGAGGATCCATCAGCATTAAAACCAGTTTGGATCTTTGGACCAGGAGTAGTAACTTCAAACTTGTTTCCTCGATAATATAAACTGACATCTTGTTGAGCATTTGGATTCTTCATAATTGTTTTTTCTGGATATCCCACTCATGCTCTTCAATCTTCTGAATAAACTGTGCCAGATTCATATTTTCAAATTTTCTTGTGTGTTTTAAGATCAACAAATACGTTCCCCACTTGTTCTGTGGTAACGCATCAGCAAGTTTATCCACCCACTCATCATCATCTTTCGTTATCTCCAATCTTCCCATTTCTAGAACAAGATGACAATATCTGTCGATGGTTGTTTTTGTTGATTCACCTTCGAAAGCTGTAAACGTATCAAATGATTTCTTCAACAATGTCTTCTTGTTTTTGATCATATCAGCACTTCCTTCGAACTTTTGAATCAATGCATTCCAAATTGACCTTGCAGTACCCGAATGTTGAAGTAGCACAAAGATATCTTCTTTAACTGCTTGCTGGAGAATGTTGATCATCATCTTTTCACTTGTGTATTTAAACTTATCACCATCTGAAAAAATCACTAAATGCTTTTTCAAGCCCACGTTCGTTTTTCGGTTTTTCGTAATCTTTTTCTAGAGCACACCATGCATCAAATTTGTATGCTTGCACCCAGTTCTCAAACCGACTCTGCCACCCTTTAAAATCTTCAATATACATCAGCTTTGGCGGTTTTTGGTAAGTTCCCGTCTCGTTTTCACTATACAATGTTTCAGTAGCAGTAACTGGAGCAACGGGTGTCGCAAACGCATTATAGAATTCTTCTGCCATGCTTCGGTAACACGGTTATCAAAACAAACACTTTTCAAACGAAATTAATGTTTCACACGGTATCACTTCAAGCGAAAATATCTTCAAACGAAATTACCTGCACCAGACAACTTCAAACGAGATTAAAATTCAAACGGAATTATACTTTTCAAACGAAATTAGGTAATTCCGTACGGAATTACTCAGCTTCACACAGAATTAACTTTGGCACGGGATTATACACACGAAATACTAATTCCGCGCGGAATTAGATGCAGTTTGAAGCGAAATTAACTCCACAAAGTATTTCCTTGCGAAATTAAGGTTCACTTTCAAACGGAATTATGGTGATGTCATCATATGATCGAACTGAAGTTTATGCGGAATTACTGATTTTATCAAATTTATTTTGAATTAAAGTCCAATATTCTCAAGGATTCATTTAAACACTGTTACGCTTATGATGTGTGAAATTCAGGTCATTTTAACCGTCACAATTAGTTTAAATGAGAAAAGAAGGTGTAGAAGTAAGAAAATGAGATGAAATCAAGCTGAAAATTGCAGAACTCCTCCTCCTGAGCTCTGATACCACTTGTAGGATCGTGTCGTGACCCAAACGAGTCAATCAGAAGAGCTCTCGTCTATTTCAGATGCGGAAACTAAGAAACAGACTTGTAAAAACAGCTGAATTCACTTTAATTTGCCTTATATATTGATATAAACCAGTTTACAATCAAACGGCACTTCGACAGCACTTCGGTACCGGAAACATGAACAGTTACAACAGATTTCGCATGAAGGGGTATTTATAGCCGCTTAACTCCGCATGAACAAGTCACACGCGAAATTAAATTCCACACGGAATCTAATTCCGCACGAAATTAAATCTACATAGATTCAAGCGGAATTATACATAAACTAATTTCGCACGGAATTAGCTTATGATACCTTCAAGCGAAATTAACCTAAAACCTATTGTCTCGAATGACGTGCCCTGATCTAACATACAAAGAATAAGACTCGATACAAGACGAAGTCGACAGACGCATGCACCAACAGGCTCGAATTTAAAAATAAATATTAATAGATAGTTTTTTTTAAATTCAATAGTCTAAGATATCATTCAATTATATCCAAAATAAATTTAACCTACTATATTACAAGTCAAAATCAAGTTCAATCAAACACAAGTAAGTTTCAAATCTTAATGCAATAAAAGTTCATAAGCATCATAATTCACTCCAAATATGTCATAGATATCTATAATATATTTTATGTATATTAAAATAAAGCATATTAAAAGTAAAATAATACAAGCTAAGCGGAGCCAATTCGGATAAGCACACGCTTTCATCATTCATAACCAGTGCGCGAAATGAAGCAGAACCAAATCAAAGATCAGTCTAAGCAGGATTATTCACAGTTCCAAACACAAGAATTTATAAGGTTGTAAGCAATTAATGCAAGTATATAAGAATAAGATACAATAATCTAAAGTTTTCATTGTAATTGCACAAATGAATTCCTAACTAAACCCAATAATCGTAATATAAATCATCTTGGATGAGCAATGATTAGCCGACGCCAACATATTTTGATGCTGCAATCTTTAATCCTCGCCAAACCCAGATGCATAGTGCCCGGCGTTTCTATCCTGCAACCGAAAACATTATCACAATATTTACAATGTTTTTTATATTGAAAACAAACAAAATGTAGAGATTATGGAGTCGACTTACCTGGGACATCATTCGCTGCTTGTTCAGAAACTGGGTCCTTGCCTTGTTAAGAATAGAGTTAGGAGATCGGTACATCCTCTGTAATAAAAATGTTTGGTTGAGTTTGGGATTTTATTATTATACATATCTAGCATGAGTTAAAGAGGAACAAACCTTGTCTGTCCCTGAAACGCGATCTGCGCCCAATAGATTCTTTTTCTTTGGTGTGAAGTTAAACACTTCATGAAGAAATCCATTTTCCTGTTTAAGTAAAAAAATCAAACATTATGATCTAATTATTAAAATATAATCAAACATTAAGATCTAATTATTAAAATATAAATGTGATAACCGAACCTGCATGTGCTTGACAAATCCTCCACTGAGAAATCGCTTTATAAAGTTCAACTGTCAAAAAGATACAAATTAGAACAAAATAGAAATGGGTAACAAGAGCCACTGTTGCAAAAATCGGGATTAATCGATTAAATTTCACCTAGTCGGGCCTAAAATCAATAATTGATCAAAGGCAATCAGATCGGTCAAAATCCAGTCAAAATCTTTAAAGTATTTGAAAAATATACTTATCAATCCAATCAGATTAATAAGTTTGAAATATTATATATAAAATTTTAAATATGTTTGTGTGTATATATATATTTGAAAAACTACATATAAGTTTCCAATCCGATTAATCCTGATTAATTGCTAGTCGGTATCCCACCGACCGACTAGCACCTAGCGATTTTTACAACCATGACAATACCTACAAAAAAACAACCACTTAACCGAACCTGGATTAGCTGGGACCACATAGTAGTGGTAAGTGTCTCCCCACCGATTTTCACCGAGGTTTCGGGGGCGTAACCATCCTAGTTATAGAAAAAAATAACAAAAAAATAAAATGTAATTAGTATCGTTTAACATGTATACTGATCATTAGCCATACAAAAAAATTAATTAAGAAATACCTCCAGAAATTCCAAAATATCTCGGAAAGTGTTTCGCTGATTATTGAGATCCTTTTTGGCAGAACCCTTCCCGCCCGCCTCAGCAGAAAGGTCCCGCACTTGATTAACCACTTTGGCTCTCAAACCGTGTATATGATTAACATCACGGGAACTAATATCACCATTGGTGGAACTGTCACTAACAACTTTAGAAGAACCACAAAACTTCTCCAAACTCCCCATCTCGTATATCAGAGCAAGTGCTTCACCGGCTGCAATTCGCACCGATCTGTCATCCTTTTCTAAAAGAGTCGAAAAATAAGAAACCGACCTGGAATTTTAACAACGTTAACAGGTTAGCGTGTGCAAAACGGAAGAGCCAATGAGAACGAACTAAAAGGGCAAGAATGTAATTTGTAATTTACGTACTCTTGCCAGATTTTAGGATCAAGTGTCCACCCCTCCATCGTTGTAAGAAGAAATGACCAAGCTGATACGACAGCTGTTATTATTCCTGGTGATGGCTTGGTGGCAACCACCTAAAACATAGACGATTTTGAAATAATGAAGTGTTAACACTTAGCAATGGTTATATTAATTAAAATTAAAATAAAAAGGGAAACATACATTGGGGCCAAGTTTCGGGTGCACCACTTGCCACATTATTTGCATGCATTTCTCAGTTTCTTCTGGTTCATTTCCACCAACAAACGCAATCACAGCTAATCCCTCAAGTAACTACAAATAAATTTTATAAAAAAATTGTTACGTAACAACTAAAATGCAAGAACAAAAAGTGACACCAGAAAATGTATAATTGTAGATATACCGATGCTGTCTTTGATGCTTCAGAACGAGATCTCAGAGCCTCAGAGATGGGAGTAACCGACTCTTCTAATATTTCTTGTGCTTTCTCACCCGGGCCAGCAGTTAGGGCTAGTAATCCTATACACATTGAACACTGTTTAGAGACCTTAATTAATATATTAACTTAATAAAAGATGAAGAAAAATAAAGTTGAATACCGATGGCATGAGATGCTAAAGCTATCTCTTTTGCAGAGCCCTTCTTTACAGAATTCAAACATTGATGAAGCAATGTTGCAAATCTATGAAAACAAACAACAAACATTCAAATTTCAACCCACCATGATCAACAAAACTAATTATATCACAAAAAAAAGCCTTACTTTTTTTCAACAAATTCGTGTGGTAAGCTGCTACTGAAAGCCTCGATAATATCCACCAATGCCTTCTCCCTCGTGGACCCTCTTTAAAATCAGAAAAATCACAATTAATTCAAGTTTCCAATTTCGAATAGTTTCAAATCAGTCATATTTCTAAACACATCTAAAAGGCCATCAACAATCAATTTAACTAACCATTAAGATTAACAACAATCAATTTTGAAACATTAATACACAAACAAACAATCACCTCTTCTCATACAAAGCATCCAAACTTTGATCCAACACACTTTCTTTCTCAAGCAGCACATCCTCCACAGCAAAATTCATCACAAAATCCGACCGAATCGTCGACGATGAACTCACACTATCCGTGTCATCACTGTCGAGCATTGCAGCATTCTTACGCTGTGAACTACCTGCAAAATCCAATCAACACCAAACCTGTTAACCTCTCATCAAACTTCAATTACTTCAACAGCACACACAAACTAAAGAACCATACAACAAATTTCAAAACATAAAAGAAAACCCAAATTATATTTAATTTAAACAAAACCAGGGATGAGCAAATGGTAACGCGTACCAAAATCGTACCGGTACTAGACCGTAACCAGCACTTTCGGTACTATACCGGTACCTTATTTTGCGATTTTCGAGATCGGTACTTTGTAAGTACCGGTACGGTATTTTTCCACTTTTTACCATTGAATACCCTACCGTACCGGTACCCACTTTTTACGGTTTTCGGGATCGCTACTGTCGGTACACAGAGCTCATCCCTAAACATATGCAATCAAACAAACCCTAAAATCGAACAACCAATAAGAAAAACAAAATCAAATAATCTAAAAGAACTACTTACGTTGTTTACCCATTGATGAGAGCTCAGATTGAAATATCGCTAGAAGGAACTACAAGGTTGACTACAAACAAAACAACTTTTGAAACACAAGTGGGAATAAACAGAAGTAATGAAGTGAAGGTTTGTTGAATATGCGAAAGAGAAACAATCCATCAAACAGATATCGAATTTAGAGGGTGATGACACAAAAATTGTGATTGCCGTAAGTAATATTGAGGATGAATGGTCCGGAATATTCGGTATGGCGTGTGGAAAAGAAGAGGACCTAAATGGTGCGGGGGATACGGGGAGATACTGGCCGTTGGATTGGGGAGATCTTGTGATGATCCAAGGTTGCTTATGGTGTTGGAACAAGGCCGCAGTTTTGGTAGATTAGTTACCCTACGCGTTGTACTAACCTATTTTCGGCCGCAAAACTACGACCGATTTTCATATTTATTAATTTTTTAAGTTAACTTTAGATTAAGAACAAAACAGCTGACTTGTTTTTTTCTAGAGGGTATTTTGGGATAAAGGGTAATCACAATTTTCGTATTTGTTTGTACTAGATTGCAACGAATAGCCTTTAACTTTAATAATTACAGTCATAATCCTTTATTTGCAAAACTCGTTACACTCTACATCCTTTAGCACTAATCAGATTAAAATTTTCAGTTAGCTTTATTTACTCAAGGGTATTCTGGTCAATTCATCTTATATTTAAATGTTTAATAAATAAAATCAAAAAAAATTGCATAATATTGTCACACCCCGATATTTACAGCTCAACCCGGTGGGGAGTATCGTGACGTAAGATTGATATCGTCATAATTAAACATACACAGAATAGCACAGTGGAATTCTTGGAATATAAAATATTACTAGAAACCCAATTGTTAGAAAGTACTGAAAAGATAATTACATTCGAGCTTGTAATATTAAATCCACAGGCGGTCTTCATGGACCTCATGAACCGAGTGTGCAAGACTTACCTGGATAAGTTTGTCATAGTGTTCATCGACGACATCCTGATCTATTCTAAGAGTCAGGAGGAACACGAGCAACATCTGAGGCTTATTTTGGAACTTCTTCGGAAAGAGCAGTTGTATGCCAAGTTTTCGAAACGTGACTTTTGGCTTCGCGAAGTCCACTTTCTAGGCCATGTAGTAAACTGTAACGCCCTGCTTATTTGTACTTTCCATTTATAGCTAGTCTTGCTCGTATTTCTATTTTTAGAAGTCTTGTGCTCTTGTAATCGTTCTTTCGTTGTGATCATTGTAAATCGGAGACTTGATTCATAAATAAGACTCGTATTTCTTTAATTTCGTGTTAAATATACTTATTACATGCTCGTACCTTTAATTTCATGAAACATTTGTTGCATATTCATAATTCTTAGAAACTTTGTTCCAATCTTGCAAATACGTGAAACTCGTACACCTTTTGAACGAAATATTATTCAAGGGTCCTTAATTTGTTGGTTACCGACACTTGATGTTCGTTAGAATAATTGATAATGAGATTGGAAGTCTCGTGAAATATATTAACCATTAGATACTCCTTATCCTAATTTAAAGTTTATAAAATGTGGTTATTTAGTTAATTTTGCTAATTAAAAGTTTATTTTAATCCAGTTAGTTCCGTTAGATTTTAAGGTTTAAAAAAATAACCTAGTTAAATTACTTAATCAAATTATTTAAATAAACTAAATGATTAAAAGAATGGATAACCAAGTTAGTTAGTTAGTTAGTTCTACTTTAAATAACATAACATGGTTAGTTAAAGTGCAGGGGTAAATTATGTAATAAATGGGAATATAGGGTTTTAAGTAAAAAAAAATAAAACAAAAAGGTTGCTAATGCCAGGACTCGAACCCGGGTCAGCCACCCCAAACACAAATGCACCAACCACTGAGCTGAGACTTCTTTTCAAACAAATCCGGCCCTGTTTAATTGTTAAACACTCCCTCAGCAAGCCCGCCCAGGAAGCCCAGCGCGCAAATATTCCATCAGACGCGATTTTTGGGCGGTTTTTCTTATTTTTTTGACTTTTAAACTTGGTTTAGGCATTAATTACTCACCTACAAGCCACCCTAACTCTTCCCTATAAATACAAGCCCTTCTCCAAGTTCATTTCACTTTGCAAACACAATTAAATCACTCTAAATCACTCTCAAATCGTCATAAACAAGCTGCCAAAGCAGAAGTTCGAGCAAAATTGCATCTCTTCACAAAAGTATGCATAACTTCTTCGTTTCTCAACCGTTTTCGCTCATTCTTTTTCCAGAACACTTGGCTTGACCTTGGCTTCGATTCTAAGGGTGTTTCACAGCAAACAAGTCCCTGGAACTCCGGCAAAAAGGCTTCAAAGTCCACTGTTCAAGTTTGTTTTCATTAATCTTTGTTTAAACATGAGTCAAACTCATTCAAACCCACGTGCTTATGCTTATAACCACTTCTATGGTTAGTTAAGCTTAAAAACAGGGCTGAGACATACAACATCAGAGGTTAAACCTCAAATAAATTCTGTTTTGATTAGGGTTTTAAACCCACAAGTCATGTTCAAGCTTCAACTTGATGTAGGAGTGATTATGGAACAACTTGGGTTTTTCCAACATAAAATCCCCACATGATTTGATGATTTCTCATAGCTTAGATTGTTTACATTATTGTACTAATCTTAGTTCATGACCCTCCTTGTTTGTTGTTATAACACGTGTAGTGGTGAACATTGTAAGGCCTCGCTTTTCAAAACTTACTTTAACTAGAAAGATTATTCATGTGCCTATTTTTTTATACATTTAAATCCGTTTATACATTTGATACATACATTCGATACATATTTGTGCTTCTCGTAAAGAAATACATGAATTTAGACGTTTAATTTATGCAAACGTTTGATATTACAATACACAACCTATACTTTTTTTATATATAAACTTAATACTAAATTTCTTATAAATTAAACATTAATATATATATATATATATATATATATATAGGGAGCCGCTAAAATAAGAACCATTCCCAGTTGTAAGAACCGTGAAAACCACTCTCCACCAATCAGATTTTGACAACCAAAAGGGTATTTAGGTAACTTACTTCATATTTCACTTTTCAATGTTCAACTGTCTTGTCTTCTCTCTTTATTAGTCATTTTCATTTAACTCTCTCTCTTCATTATTTCATTTCAATTTTTCTAAAACTTTCAGAGAATTTATCTCTTTCATCTATGATGAAGATGAAGAGATCATCATCTTCCTCACCTTCAGCCCTCTGAACCCCACCCACGCCGGCACCACACCCACACCGACACCACACCGACGCCGGAGTTTTAGATGTAGTCGCCACCGGCATCACCCACCCCTGTTTCTCTCTCTGTCTCAAACTCCTTTACCACCGGCATCACCCACCCCTGTTTGTCTCTCTCTCTCACACTTGTTCACACTCGTTGTAGAGAGAGAGAGAGAGTCCGAGGAGAGAGGAAGAGAGTCCGAGGAGAGAGAAAGAGGACGGCGGGCGGTGGCGTTGCAGCGGCGGCGGTGGCGTTGCAGCTCCGGCAGAGAAATAGGACGGCGGTGGTGGGATGCCGACAAGGTAGCAATGTTTACTTGATGTTTTCTTTTTCTCCTTTCTCCGGCTGATGTTGTTTCAATGGGGGTGAATGACTTTTTGTGGTGGGGGTACGGTGGTTGTTGTTTGTGGGTGGGGGGGAGACGAGTTGGTTGAAGGGTGTTTGTGGTGGTTGTTTTGTTGGGTAGAGTTTCATACAATCTGTGATGGTTTGTATAATGTTTCATACATATTTGTGGTAGTTGTTTTGATGAGTGGGGTTTCATACAATCTGTGGTGGTTGTTTTTATGGATCTTGTATAATGTTTTTTCTTTTGAAATTTTGAAGTGTGGCTTGTTGCAAGTGGGGAATCAACTGTGTGTTGATATTGAATTTTTGAACTGTGGGTTTTGGGTGGCGATGATGAAAAAAAAACTAGATTTTGATGACGATGGCGCGGCAACGATGGTGGAGGGTAGGTTTTTGAACCTGCAACCCCACTTTGCAGCCTCTGATTATCGAAAAATCTGAGCCAAAACTTTGTTTGTTGGTTTTTTTGTATTTTTATTTTAGGCGTCGATGACGATAACAATATACCTGAGACGCTTCACTGAGTTTGCGATTTCTGGGTGCGTTCGTTTATTCGTAAAAAAAGTTTTTGTAAAAAAAAAATTAAACGTAAATAGTTTAACGTAAAACTTAAAACGTAAAACGTAAATGTTGGGTTTTACGTAAAACGTAAACTTTAAACGTAAATGTTGGGTTTCGTGTAAAAAAGTTTTTGTGAAAAAAAGGTTCAACCGTAAACTTTTACGTAAAACGTAAAAAGTTTAACGTAAAACTTAAAACGTAAAAAGTTTTACATAAAACGTAAAATTTAAAAACATAAAAAGTAAAAAAATGTTGACGTAAAAAACCGGTGCGTAAAACGTAAAAAAAACCGCGCGTAAAACGTAAAAAACCGTTGCGTAAAACGTAAAAAAAACGGCGTGTTAAACGTAAAAAAACCGGCGTGTAAAACGTAAAAAACCGGTGCGTAAAACGTAAAAAAACCGGCGCGTAAAACGTAAAAAAACGTTAACGTAAAAAATTAAACCGTAAATTTTTTAACGCAAACCGTAAACTTTTTTAACGTAAAACGTAAAAACGTGAAGCGTAAAAAGCTTTACGTAAAACGTAATTTTTTTTAGTAAAACGTAAAAAGTTTTACGTAAAAACCCGGCGCGTAAAATGTAAAAAACCGGCGCGTAAAACGTAAAAAACCGGCGCGTAAAACGTAAAAACGTTAACGCAAAACTTTTTTACGTTCCGTAAAAAAGGTAAAAAAACGTTAACGTAAAAAAACTGGCGCGTAAAACGTAAAAAACCGGCGCGTAAAATGAAAAAAACCGGCGCGTAAAACGTAAAAAACGGGCGCGTAAAATGAAAAAAACCGGCACGTAAAACGTAAAAAACCGGCGCGTAAAACGTAAAAAACGTTAACGTAAAACTTTTTTACGTTTCGTAAAAAAAAGCTCGTAAAAAAACGCTCGTAAAAAACGGCGCGTTAAAAAAAGCGGCATTAAAAAAACGGTTTGTTAAAAACGGCATTAAAAAACGTGACGTAAAAAACGGCGCGTTAAAAAAAACGGCATTAAAAAAAACGGCATTAAAAAAACGGTTTGTAAAAAAACGGGACGGCTAAAACGGGACGGAAGAAAACGGGACGGCTAAAACGGGACGACAAAAAAACGGGACGGCTTGTAAAAAAACTTGACGCTAAAACGGCGCGCTAAAACGGGACGGCTTGTAAAAAACGTGACGTAAAAAACGGCGCGGCAAAAAACGGCGCGGCAAAAAACGGCGCCTAAAACCGGGCCTAAAAACGGCACTTAAAAACTACGGTCGCAAAATCGGCGTGAAAAAACGGAGCGTAAAACGGGTCGTAAAAAACGCGCGTAAAAAAAGGGTAGTAAAAAAAAGCGCATAAATTTTTTTTATATAAAAAATCTGATTTTCAAAATTTTTGTTTAATAAAGAAATCTTTTTAAAAAATAAAAAGTAATACAATAAAACAAAAAGGAATTAAAAAATAATAAAGTGAAAAAGACAAAAAAAGAGTTATTTTACCAATCTACCCTTTTTGATTAAAATATAAAACACATAATAAGACAAATTTTATTTAATATTAGTTTTTGTTACTTTTAATCTCATCCATCCATCAAGTTGATCTAAAGGCTATAAAGTGGTTCCTATGGTTCTTACAACTGGAAGTGGTTCTCATTTTAGCGGTCCCCTATATATATATATATATATATATATATATATATATATATATATAAGCTTAGTAAATCACTTATCTAGTATTAATAGTAGAATATGTTATTTTAGTGTATGTAATGCATACTTAATAGCATTAATATGTATATGTACTTATCTCACAAAATGTACACTTTTATATCAACAAAGTGAAAAAAAATAATAATAAACAAAAGAAAGTATGAGGGCATCACATGGCCGACCAACTGTTGAGTTTTCCTTATTTCACTTATGATTCTCCATGCACAAATTACATTCTATGTGCTTTATGTCAAACTTAGGGACTTAAGATAAAAAAAAAAGAAATAAAAATATAAAAATAAATAAGCTGTGTAAATTTGAAACATATGGCTGCCTTTAATTCCTTTTTGTTGTTCAATTAGCCACCTAACTTACATTAATTCCTCACCTATAAATATTATAAATATTATACATTACATGGCACATAAGTCAATGTTCTAAAACAAAGAAAATAACAATATTTCGGCTGATTAAAGCCAGCCAGTCGCAACCTTCAAGGCTGATGAAATTGTCTTTTTTTTATTATTTCAATCACCTAACTACCATTAATACTCAACCAACCCAAACCCATTATACTCAATCACCACCTACAAAAGATCAGTGTTATTTCACACTACATCCACTCCCTCCTACCGTTCGTGTTCTAGCGACCGGAATAACCGGCGACTGCCGGCGCGGTTCTCCGACAACACCCGCACCCCCACACCTTCATTCTCACCCCTTCGCTTCTCCGGTGACGGGACGAGCTGAAGACCAAGGTGAGAGGTCGAAGGTGATGATGATGCAAGGTGGCGGTTCGGTTCGGGTTCAGTCTCGGGTCAGCCTGTCGAGACCCGGTTCGGGTTCAGTTTCCGTTCAGTCTCGGGTGTGTCTGGCTATTCGTGGTGTATCGGGTCAACTCAGTTATCATGGTCAGCAAGTTTCGTGGACGTCATCGGGGTTTCGTGGTCTAGTTTAAGGTTCGCGTCGGAGTTCGTCGGAGGACAACCGAAGGCACGACGGGAGTCACCTCCTTATTCCGTTCGGTATATTGTTCTCGCTCCTTGTTCTTCCTCGTTCAATGCTTTATGATAACTGTCGTTCTAATATAAACACAATACCTATCTTATTATGAAATTCTATTATCCAAGCTAAGAGTTGAAACACTCCTTTTCGTTTAGTATTTATCCGCAAACGAATAAAATGGAAACTGTCATATTTTAGAACTATGTTTAGGATTCTGTTGAATCCATCCATATCTTAAACCAACGAAGGTGACAACCTGTTAATTGTTAAATAAAATCAAGATTTTGTTATTGTAAAGTTAAGTTTTTAAAACAAATACCAACTGTTTCTCGTTATGTTGGTTTGGTAATGAAGATGATAATACAAATCTTGTTTTAGAAACAAACATATTCTTACACTACCAACTGTTTCGTAAATATTGATGACATTCCATTTGTTGTGTTCTTTTATTTTAATAAGATAAGATACTATAAAATTTAATTTTAAAAACTAAATAATTAATGTTTTATATTAATTCTTTTATAACATATCTGAATAGTTAAGGATGTAACTATTAAATAATAACAAGTTCGTGATATTTTAAATATCTAGGCTAAACACTCTCGTTCGTTCTCTTGAAATTTCGTTTACTCATGCGCCATCGTTTGCCCATATAGGGTGACCTCGTTGTTCCAATCTCCTAATCTTTTACACTCGTCAACGCTTGGATAATCGGAAGGCTTAGCAATTATGTGAGTATACTCGCAACCCCCTTTTTATGTTTACCACTTTTTGGGGTGTAACATGTTTTACTATTAAACTACACTTAAACTTATTCTTTATGCAATGCACAAAACAATCCTTATACATGAATACTATGTTATGATACTTGATGCTTACGTGGACCATACTTATGTGATATGTTTTAGTCATTAGCTCTCACGAGCCTCCCTTCGACATGTATAGCGCAATAGGAGTAACGCACCGCCCCCCTTAAACTTGGGTCATGTTGAATTAATTAAACTTTCTTGCGTAAACAGAGGTTGGCTAGAAATATTGCATGCCATGTTTAGGTTGATCTCGTATAAACTAAGTTGCCATGTGGATTCGTTTTAAACTTTTATACTTATATTTATACTTATGCTTAAACTTGTATACTCGCCTTTGCTTTTGCATTGAACTTTATTTTAAACATGTTACAGGTTGAGGATGATGATGCTATAAAATGAAGTAGCGTTGATGCCTAGATACACATATAGACGTTTAGGTTTAATCGTTGTATCAATTTTGATTATGTTGTATTGTATTTCTTTTGAACTTGACGTTATTTGATTTCTTTGTAATGTTGACAAATGAATTATGAAATGAAATCGGTTTATTAAATATTGTCACAAATAACGTTATGAAGTCTCTTGCAATCTTCACACTTCGTCTCATCCCGATGTTTCCGCCATTGGTTGGGGTGTGACAGATTGGTATCAGAGCCATAACTATAGGGAATTAGGTAGAATTGCCATGCCTTTTACCTAGTCTATAGTTCTAGATCCTTATTCTTAAGATTTCTTTGAACCACTTGCATGATACATTATTTACTCCTTATTTATTTGCTTTTGGCCTTTTAAACATATATGTCACTTTTGTGTTAATACTTGCATTGTTTGTTAATACTTGTTGCATTATTCCATCCTTATGTGCTATCCTTGAAATGCCTTTTTCGTATTATTTCTTGCAATACTTATTATGCTTATACTTGTTATTACTATTTTGAATATACGTCTTTTACTCATTTATACTAACATCAAAGCACTCGTATTACACAAACGAGACGACTTCACCAAAATAGGCGTGAAACCCACAATTTGGTGAACGACCCTCAATCCATCTACTTTTCTTTTACACGAAATTCACCATCAAGTTAGGAGTGAAATCCTCACCTTGATGGAGAAATTCAAATTTCAAATTCTAGTGGACCCTCGTCAAAGTGTCGAAATTAACTTTTGACCCGACGAGTACCAACCACACTTAGGATACTAAATCGCCAAGTTAGGGGTGAAACCCGCACCTTGTCGACTAGTTCCACTCTTTGGTTTTCATTAATCCCGCCAAGTCTCGAAATTTCAGTTGAATTAGGGACATGTAGTAACCGGAAGGGTAAATACCGTTAACCGACTTGTCGGCGAGAGTATTTCACCTATTAGGCCAAAGCATGCTCCTCAAATTCGAAAGACTTTTCGACCACTTTGGTTAGTCAACATTCCGTTTTGGAACCATCCCAAATTTTAATCGAACATGTGTTTTACTATTTATTTTATACAATGCAATCTTTCAGATTCGAATTTACTTTCGATATTTACCCCTCACACACACCCACAACATGTTAAATCTTTTCATACATTTATACATATGCATGATTTCACATAATTTTATTCCTATTTCTTGTAACAACAAATGGAGACATATCATCGAGATAGGAGTGATTTCCTTACCTTGACGATTAACTCCACTCCCTCTTTCCTTAAAACGACCTCACCAACGAGTTAGGGGTGATTCCCTTACCTAGGTGATCGTTACCAAAACTTTCTTTCAAAGTGTTTTATTATGCAAACCCGATCATGTTTTATACCTAAATCATTTATCATTATTCAAAATACATACTTACACCGATTTCAAAATACATTGTTTTATCAAACGTACTTCTTATTCTACAATCTATTTTCATTCAACTCATATACACGAGATTCTTAATCATGTCTTAAAACATTTTATTACCCAAATTTCAAAACCTTACGAAATGCTACCTATCAATTTAGTTGGCCCAATCAATCTCTTACCCACGAACATCATATTCGACTTAATCACTAAAACACACACTCACGTTATATCACCATACTAAGGACTTTCATTCTCAAACGGAATTCAAACCAACCTTCTCACATACTTGTAGGATACTATAGATATCATACGACCGTTTTACCAAAGAGGCTTTCCAACATCAACAAATCATTTGTTAAATTTTTTTTTAAAACAATCACTAAGTCCTTTTGCTAAATTTCTTTTCTAAGGGTCGACGTTTTCACAAGAACCTTCAAAATAAAAAATTCTTGTTTTGATGCAAATGAAACAAACCCGTTATTTTCAAAAACCTTTTCTACACCACTTAATTTGTCATTCAAATTTCAAAACACGTGGGCTAGAAGACTTCATGGGGACCGACAATCTTCAACATACGTAAACTCCCTTTTTTTTAAACAAAAGTAGCATTTCATTCATTACAAAATACGTTATGCATACCCTTTATGTTTCTTTACATTTACAAACTATATTCTACATTCCAAATCAAACTCGATCTATTTTGACTCAATAAACTCGACATTCGCTTAAACAACTATGCATGTAAATCATCACACACGTTTTATTCAATACCTCGCGACGCTTTTGTTTATATCATCTTACATACTCAAATTTCTTAAACGTTTTATATGCCTAAATTTGTTATGTTTTGACACATACCATATACGTAATTTTTTTTTATTTATTTGTACCTACGCTCATATTCATACTTTTTATGCTTATATTTTCATTCATACTCATGATACATACGTTCGTACCCGTACGCGAGTGGAATCCGAGGGATTCGCTTACGTGGGTCCCATGCATACTTAAGTATGGACTTGCTTAGATACCACATTCTTACACGTACACATTCTAATTTTTTTTTAAATTATGTATACCCTAATTCATACATAACTAGTACAAGTTATGCGGATTATGCGACGATCAATATAATCGCGGGTGCACACGGGATTATAGTGATAAGCGCATGAGAACCTTAGAGTGTACTACTGTGTATGGTGAGACACAGAATGTAACATGACACCGAATACGAAACGGGCGTAATGTGGTCAAAACACGGTGAATACGCCGTTGGTACTTCCTATATATATGTGTTTTCATCATGTTACCAAAATTTCGTAAAACGTGCCATGAGAAATTTAGTGTTTTGCAGACCTTTTGGACCTAATTTAAACTTCAAACAACTCACAAAACAACTCACAAACGCATTATATCCGATTATCCATGACGAGACTTCATCCTTAAGCACGCTACTTTCGTCTATCCAATACATATGCCATTCCTATGCTTGCATTCGTTTATTAAGAGTCAATCGTTCAATTCCATATGCGCAACTGTACGTTTCCAATTATGTTTGGTACCTCAAATCATTTTAGACAAACGAACTCCTTTGCAAACCTATCTTTTTGTTCCTCAATTTTCATACTTTTTTTTTCACACATTTCAAAAATTCCAAGCCTCAATCTTAGAAAATCATTCTTTTTGCCAAAAATGTCTTTTCAAAGTATTCCTCTTAAATAAATTTCGGGACGAAATTTCCTAAAGGAGGGGAGACTGTAAGGCCTCGCTTTTCAAAACTTACTTTAACTAGAAAGATTATTCATGTGCCTATTTTTTTATACATTTAAATCCGTTTATACATTTGATACATACATTCGATACATATTTGTGCTTCTCGTAAAGAAATACATGAATTTAGACGTTTAATTTATGCAAACGTTTGATATTACAATACACAACCTATACTTTTTTTATATATAAACTTAATACTAAATTTCTTATAAATTAAACATTAATATATATATATATATATATATATAAGCTTAGTAAATCACTTATCTAGTATTAATAGTAGAATATGTTATTTTAGTGTATGTAATGCATACTTAATAGCATTAATATGTATATGTACTTATCTCACAAAATGTACACTTTTATATCAACAAAGTGAAAAAAAATAATAATAAACAAAAGAAAGTATGAGGGCATCACATGGCCGACCAACTGTTGAGTTTTCCTTATTTCACTTATGATTCTCCATGCACAAATTACATTCTATGTGCTTTATGTCAAACTTAGGGACTTAAGATAAAAAAAAAAGAAATAAAAATATAAAAATAAATAAGCTGTGTAAATTTGAAACATATGGCTGCCTTTAATTCCTTTTTGTTGTTCAATTAGCCACCTAACTTACATTAATTCCTCACCTATAAATATTATAAATATTATACATTACATGGCACATAAGTCAATGTTCTAAAACAAAGAAAATAACAATATTTCGGCTGATTAAAGCCAGCCAGTCGCAACCTTCAAGGCTGATGAAATTGTCTTTTTTTTTATTATTTCAATCACCTAACTACCATTAATACTCAACCAACCCAAACCCATTATACTCAATCACCACCTACAAAAGATCAGTGTTATTTCACACTACATCCACTCCCTCCTACCGTTCGTGTTCTAGCGACCGAAATAACCGGCGACTGCCGGCGCGGTTCTCCGACAACACCCGCACCCCCACACCTTCATTCTCACCCCTTCGCTTCTCCGGTGACGGGACGAGCTGAAGACCAAGGTGAGAGGTCGAAGGTGATGATGATGCAAGGTGGCGGTTCGGTTCGGGTTCAGTCTCGGGTCAGCCTGTCGAGACCCGGTTCGGGTTCAGTTTCCGTTCAGTCTCGGGTGTGTCTGGCTATTCGTGGTGTATCGGGTCAACTCAGTTATCATGGTCAGCAAGTTTCGTGGACGTCATCGGGGTTTCGTGGTCTAGTTTAAGGTTCGCATCGGAGTTCGTCGGAGGACAACCGAAGGCACGACGGGAGTCACCTCCTTATTCCGTTCGGTATATTGTTCTCGCTCCTTGTTCTTCCTCGTTCAATGCTTTATGATAACTGTCGTTCTAATATAAACACAATACCTATCTTATTATGAAATTCTATTATCCAAGCTAAGAGTTGAAACACTCCTTTTCGTTTAGTATTTATCCGCAAACGAATAAAATGGAAACTGTCATATTTTAGAACTATGTTTAGGATTCTGTTGAATCCATCCATATCTTAAACCAACGAAGGTGACAACCTGTTAATTGTTAAATAAAATCAAGATTTTGTTATTGTAAAGTTAAGTTTTTAAAACAAATACCAACTGTTTCTCATTATGTTGGTTTGGTAATGAAGATGATAATACAAATCTTGTTTTAGAAACAAACATATTCTTACACTACCAACTGTTTCGTAAATATTGATGACATTCCATTTGTTGTGTTCTTTTATTTTAATAAGATAAGATACTATAAAATTTAATTTTAAAAACTAAATAATTAATGTTTTATATTAATTCTTTTATAACATATCTGAATAGTTAAGGATGTAACTATTAAATAATAACAAGTTCGTGATATTTTAAATATCTAGGCTAAACACTCTCGTTCGTTCTCTTGAAATTTCGTTTACTCATGCGCCATCGTTTGCCCATATAGGGTGACCTCGTTGTTCCAATCTCCTAATCTTTTACACTCGTCAACGCTTGGATAATCGGAAGGCTTAGCAATTATGTGAGTATACTCGCAACCCCCTTTTTATGTTTACCACTTTTTGGGGTGTAACATGTTTTACTATTAAACTACACTTAAACTTATTCTTTATGCAATGCACAAAACAATCCTTATACATGAATACTATGTTATGATACTTGATGCTTACGTGGACCATACTTATGTGATATGTTTTAGTCATTAGCTCTCACGAGCCTCCCTTCGACATGTATAGCGCAATAGGAGTAACGCACCGCCCCCCTTAAACTTGGGTCATGTTGAATTAATTAAACTTTCTTGCGTAAACAGAGGTTGGCTAGAAATATTGCATGCCATGTTTAGGTTGATCTCGTATAAACTAAGTTGCCATGTGGATTCGTTTTAAACTTTTATACTTATACTTATACTTATGCTTAAACTTGTATACTCGCCTTTGCTTTTGCATTGAACTTTATTTTAAACATGTTACAGGTTGAGGATGATGATGCTATAAAATGAAGTAGCGTTGATGCCTAGATACACATATAGACGTTTAGGTTTAATCGTTGTATCAATTTTGATTATGTTGTATTGTATTTCTTTTGAACTTGACGTTATTTGATTTCTTTGTAATGTTGACAAATCAATTATGCAATGAAATCGGTTTATTAAATATTGTCACAAATAACGTTATGAAGTCTCTTGCAATCTTCACACTTCGTCTCATCCCGATGTTTCCGCCATTGGTTGGGGTGTGACAAACATATACGAGGTGCCTAAATGGAAGCTTGTTCTTCCTACCCCTACATGATTTCTATGACACATCTTGAGGTACCTAAATGAAGATGCAATCTTCTACCTCATACTTGAAATACTTGAACATTTGGACTTAATAATATATACTATACAACCTAAATAATATCTATGTACATTCGAACCTTTGATGTTGAATTTATGTTCATTTGTCAAAGTAGTAGGAAATCATCTAAGGACCTAAACCTTGTTATGATTCTTATGGGTGTTTAACTCATGAAAACATTATAACCCTTGGGGTTACCAAGTGTCATACAAGTGTTATGTGTGGAGATGATTATTTTGATATAATATTTTCATGTCACTTTAGTTTCGAATCCTTAATCTTCCGATTCCCCAAACTCATACACTTTGTTCCTTTGTGTAGAAGGACAAGGTGCTCCAACTAGCTAATCCAACAACCAACTTACTATCGGATTCTCAAGTTCAAGACTTGCAAAACCGTGAGTATACTCGTATTCCCCTCTTTTACTTTTACCACTTTTGGGGTGTAACATGTTACTTATTAAAAACTTACACATGAACATTTTGCTTAAACACACAAACATTCCTATAACGTGCTTGTATACGTGATTGCTTGATACTTTAAACTTCGGTGATACTTATGTGTTAAACTTATCATTAACTTCGTACAAGCCTAACCGTGACATATGTAGCGCTATAGGATTAACGACCCGCCCGTAAACTTGTGGTTATGTCATGAGCATCTTCCGTTTCATTATTGGTTTGATATGTTAGACACATGCCAAATTTATTGTTTATCTTGAATCGCATGCTTGCTATGAGGAATTGTTTAAAACTTATCTTTTGTTATGTACGTATCAAACTTGTATACTCGCCTTTGCTTTTGCATTGAATTGTATTTTAAACATGTTACAGGTTGATGATGACGATGCTATGAAAAGAAGTAGCGTTGATGCCTAGATACACATATAGACGTTTAGGTTTAATATGTTGTACCAATTTTGCTTATGTTGTTATGTACTTCTTTGAACTTGTTGTATTTGAATTTCTTGTAATGTTGACAATTTACTTTATGAAATGAAATCGGTTTATTAAATATTGTCACAAATAGCGTTATGATGTCTCTAGCAATCTTCACACTTCGTCTCATCCAGATGTTTCCGCCATTGGTTGGGGTGTGACAGATTGGTATCAGAGCCATAACTATAGGGAATTAGGAAAATTGCCATGATTTTGCCCTAATCTATAGTTCTAGGAATTTTGCCTCTTATTTGTTGTTTAAAACTTTTGTACTCTACCATGCATGCTTCCTAGCTATACTTTTGATTAAAATTATGTGCCTTTCCTAAGGCTAACACGAATACACTTATGCTATTTGATATTCTTGTAACATCAACGAGACGAATTTACCAAAATAGGTGTGAAACCCACAATTTGGTAAACGACTCTCATTCTACCTTTAGTCTATTTTTGCACGAAATTTCACCATTAAGCTAGGAGTGACATCCACAACTTAATGGTAATTTCCATTTCAACTCTAGTGGACCCTCGTCAAAGTGTCAAAATTTTATTTCGACCGACGAGTACCAACCACATTTAGGGTACGAAATCGTCAAGTTAGGGGTGAAACCCGCATCTCGTCGATTAAGTCCCATTCCTCGATTTTATTCTCGCCAAAGTCCCGAATGTTTCAATCATTTAGAGATGTGTAGCAACCGGAAGGGTAAGATACCGTTAATCGCTTCTCGACGAGAGTATCTTACATATAGGCCAAAGCACGTTTTCTCTAATTCGAAAGGACTTTCGACCCACTTTGGAATAGTCGACGTTTCTCTACCCGAAACAATCCAATGTTTTATTGAGCCTCTCTTTTATGTATCTCAATTTATATGTGATGTTATACTTGAACGTTCGTTCATTTCAAACTTTTAAACTCTTTTCGCACGTCATCGCAATCAAACACAATAATAATGTGACAACCCGAATTCTCAAGGTTAGTGATGTTTTCCCTTGTGATCTTAACTCCTCGTTATCCCCCTTCGTTGTGTTAAACGTTTGTTCGTATAACTCCCTTAAATCTAGTTGTACGATAACTCGTAATTATTATATTGGCATTTGGGCTGTACACCTTTTGGGCCGCCTTTACACACTTTAAACCCGGTAATGTTTTGGCCATTACACACTAGGATGTTAAAAATTGTTCTCATATGTGATCTCGGCCCAACAAAGTAATCAAGGCCCAAGTTACATGCGTATCAAGACTTCCGGCCCACTCATGATTAATTGGTGTTATAATAGGATGTTACGTGATCTTTTTTTAAAAAGGATCTCACAATATCCATACAACAAACCCTATTACTACCCTATTACTCCTTCATAGTTTACGTGCGGCAACAGTTGAACGCCCAATCGTGATCGTCATCATCATTATATTTCAGCATCCTATAATTCGGTTAGTATGGTTAATTATTCTGGTAATATGTTTGTTGTTGTTGTGACCATGAATCGCTATTTATATTGATGTGCGTTGCATGGATAATTGATGTCACTAAACTGTTTAATGTGATGTACTGGTCGAATCATGTATGATAGTTAAGACACCTATGTTAGGGAATTTGTTATGATGATGATCTTGCTTCATGCGCATATAATAAGTTCGACAACCCTTGCATGACCAAATTGTTTGATGATATTTGATGAATATATGTGATCTGTGAGATGAATGCATCATGTGGATAGACTTGCAACCCACTACATAAAGTGGTCCAATAATAACTTGAAGGCATTAATAGGTTGTCGACCACTTTATTTGTTTGATAATACAAATAGTGATGTGAGCCATTGTATAATGATTAGTCTTGTGCATGATTTAGGAATATGCATCATTAATTGTGTTATTTGTATATCGTGTCTGCTTCGATTAGTTCGATAATTACCGGTTGATTATGGTTAGGGGTTAGTGGTGAATTGATCGATACAAGTGACAACTGTCCTATGATGTGGAGTGCATGATGCTTAGTTTGTGTGATTACATGTGTTTTTTTTGGGGATTGATAGAGGTTATGAGTGGACCGAGTAATCATGAAAATAAATTGATTATACAATAATTAAGGAGTTAGTAGTTTACTTTGTAACTGATTGATTTTGGGAAAGGGGAACTGGCATCGCACAGGTGTATATGGATCACACAATCAAGCCCAATCGCACAGATTATATATCTGAGCTGAGCTTCTGGTTGGGCCACACGTTGGTGTATGGGCCACGAACCAATCTTGGGTTGCACATTAAACGTCAAACAACACACTGGAGCCCTATTGTGCACTCAAGTTGGGCCGATGGTGTTAGGCTTCACATTACAAGTTGTACACTCGGTTTTGGGCTTTGAACTAGCATAAGTATTTGTTTACATGATAGATGTTTAGGGTTGTGAACTTGTACTTAAAATAAAACCGTGTGAATTAACAGTATGAGGGATCTAAGACACTTATTACATAATATCATGATGTATGCTATAGATTGTTGGGTTGTATGATCAAATGTTATAGCTTGTGTGATATTATGCGGTGCTACTTGTGTAATATGTGTATAGAATAAAAGATTAAGTGCTACACGACTGATTTATGATGGTAACCATACTAGGGTTTGGTCGACCAACTATAAACAAGTAACCAGTCTTACCGAGCAAACCAAAGGTGAGTTCACTGCTCTTTTCCAAGCATGCATCCCGGGAAGGGATATTGGGTAACGTTCCAGGGGGAATGCAGGTTATTGGGATGTTGGTTATTACTCAGTATCTATCATATAAGACCCCTTACATCTACCGACAGTTGCCGGGAAGGCAACGAGGTTATTAGTTGATAGCGCTATTAGGTTTGGCACCCTCACACCGTCTCAGGGAGGTCGGGCGTGAACTAATTTCCTTAAAGCATGACCAATGTTTTGATAGAGACATTGGGGTTGGGCTGTCACACCCCAACCGATGGCGGAAACATCGGGATGAGACGAACAAATCGCTCAAAAGCATCATAACACTAATTGTGACAATATGAATTAAATCAAATTTCATAAATGCTAAAATGTCATACAAGATTCAAACATAAATACAATCAATTCAAGTTTCAACATTGTTTATTTAACTAGGTGTGTTTCTAAGTCCACCCTAGCTTGATTCTTGATTCCCTGCGACTATCAACCTGCAACATGTATTAAAATAATGTCAACAAAAAATGTTGGCGAGTATACAAGTTTGAATACATAGCATAATAGTTTAAACGTTTAAAGACTCATATCCAACACGAAAACATATAACAAGTTTCACCATGCTAGCTAACGCAGTCCAAGTGATAGCCCAAGTTTCCAATGTGTTAAGTGCCTTTCCCAAAGTTTAACGGGAGGTTATATGTCTCATCCTAACAATACCCCAAAGACTAACGGGGAGGTGCATTACCCCTATAGCGCTACCATTGTTAAGGCGGAACTACACACAGGGATTAAACGTTCACATAGCATAAAAGTCTCAAGTATCACAAGTTTCATGTTTAAATGGATAGAGTATGTCTCAAATAAGTTTCAAGTGTCAAGTGTTTTTGATATAGAATACATGTTGCATCCCAAAAGTGTTTAAAACAAAAAGGGATCGAGTATACTCACATTGGTTGCGTATGAGAATTTCTTGAATTATCGCACGAGTAAAGATTCAGAGAAATCCAAATAACGAACAAGAGTGATTATCCTAGATATGAAATATAACACGTAGCGATTTAGTTAATGATTATAATAAAATTCCTAGTTTTTGTTGTTTACAAATTAATTATATATTATAATTTAACTCATTATTAACATTAGATTTTATTAAAAGATAACAGTTCGCTAAATGTTATTAGTTTAGAGGTTATTGATATAAAAGAAAACGAATCAAACGTGTTATCCCAGATAATTAAAATACATGTAACGAACGTGTTAATATTTGATATGTCAAACAATAATAATAATAATAATAATAATAATAATAATAATAATAATTTAAGTTTTACAAATTAATTTATTAACATTAAGAAAAAATATACTTATGTTTTTGATTTTATAGGTTGGAATATAAGGGTAAAAGGATGATAAAAGGGTATAAAGTTGTTATGAAGGGTTTTATCAGTAAATGAAAAAGAAAGAAAAAAAAAGAAATAAATAACTAAAAATATGAAATCTTCTTCCTTAAACCCATCGAACAGACCAGTTCACCATTTTTTCCAATTCAAGCTTTCTTATTATAGCTTTCCTTGTGTAAAAAAAAATATAAAAAAAATAAAATAAAACAAATGACATGAAAACGGAAAAGTATACCGAAGAGTTGACGTGTTGATTCCGTCGTAAAACTCCGGCGTGCTTGGTTCACCCCGACTGAACTCCGATGGTTTGCGGGTTTCTCCGGTGAGTCTGGTGATCGAAACAGTGATGCGATCTTGTAATATATTTCTGCGAACTTCGAAACAATGCGACGTGCTCGGTGAACAAAACGATGCCGCGTCCAGTTCCTCTCCGGTCCGGCTCCGGCGGCGGCTTCACGTCATACGAGTGAGGGTGAGGTGGTGATAAAATGGCTAGGCTTGAATGGAACCTGTGTGCTCGATTTATATTACTCCATAGATGCTAGTTTTGGAAGTTTTAAAGGTTCCCGAAATTGGTCACACATCAATGTAGTCGGTTCACAAAGGGGCTTGGTTCTTGATTGGAGAGGAGGGGGTGGTTTATATGTTTGGAAGCCATGGGTTATATGTTTGGAAGCCATCAAGTTTCCAAAAGGTTTCTATGTATTAATGCATAAACATTAAACGTTGGTATACCCAAACGATTTCCGAGATGTGGCTGAGTTTGGGCTTTAGATAGAGTGGGTGGGAGTTGCTAACTTGCGGCTGCAAGTTTGCTTTAGCTTTATTTATATATATTTTTTTGTGTGACAACTTCTATTTAGTTATAATATATTCTATAATTCAAGCACGCCACGATGTATATTAAAAGTATTTAAAAATTCTTGAGTAAATATACAAGTAAATATGTGTTAGTTAAGAGTTAGAATACAAATCAGCCAATGGCTGATCAAGGCCGCAAGCATGGATGGTTTGTTCTTTTTTTTTCTTGTGATTTATATCTAGCATAATATAAATATATTATGTACATACTATTTTAAGTGTAATAAATAAAATGGATCAATTTATGAAAAGTGGCGTCGGCAGTCGCGTTGGGCGCGTTCGTTTGTCGATTACGGTGAAAGTCGCGTAAAATTTCATCGTTACCATTTTAATTCGTTTTTTAATCCGATTTCGATTGTGAATTCTAAAAATAGGAGGCGAATACAATTTTACTAAAAAAATAGAACTACGGAAAGAGCGGTGCGTTACATGGGCAAACACATCTTGTAGCCATTTCGGTAATCGTGTTAATAACAACATCAAATCAAATTGATAAACTGTTTTGTATATACATCTGATAAACTAAACTCGGTAACAAAACCTTGAACTCACCAGCGTAGTCCGACACACTTGTTTGCATGCTTGTAGGTCGTTAGCTGTTTGCATTGGAACTTGCTGTCTGGAGTAGCTGGAGTCTCATGGGTCGATTGGAGGGTTTTGTGTTCTGATTTGTTGATACTTTATATTGGGTTTAAACTATTTAACTTCGTTTGGTTTTGCTTCCGCTGAATACTTTGGTTTTCTTTTGAACTTGGATGGTGTTTAATTATTATTCAAGAACTTTATTTTAGAAACACGTATGGGTTCCATGTAATTAGTGGCTCATTGCTGGTACGTCACACGCCTATCAGGGACACTCCCTAAGTGGTATTTTGGGGGTGTGACAGTTTGGTATCAGAGCCAGGTTTTAGTGAACTTGGTTTTAAAATGTTTATATAAAACCAGACTATAACCAAAAAACTTCGAAAATCGACCATGACACTCAGCTCCAGATTGCAAGGTTCGTCTTCTAATTACTTCATGCATTACTTGTTTAGTAGTCATACACTTACAGTTTGAACGAAACGATATATTAGCTACCATGGTGACTTGATACTGTGACACTACTCTTTGAATTTTGTGAATCATAATCCTATACTACCCACTTGGCTATTTGAATGCGGGGGAAACTTTTAGCGCAAGTTAAGAGGCACTGAAATGAGCATGCAAATCGCCTTATTATTATGGGTGCACACATAATAATAAAGTGGGGTGCATGTAAGTCCCAGTGAGGCTTAACGAACGTGAGTAGGATTCTGCCCTATTATGTGTAAACTTGATAGTTGTAGATTTTAATGTGAAACTTGACTTTTACCTCGTTTCGACCCTTAAGATAGTTCCCTTCTCTTATTTAGAACCATGAGTGGACGTGGAGGAGGCCGAGGTGGTGGACGTGGCCACATTGCTATGACGCAGGCCGAATTAACCAACCTGATCAACACTCGCGTAGCTGAAGCTCTAGCAGCTTACCAGGCTGGTACGATATGTGCCAATTATTTTCTATCCTTGTGTCGTGTACTCGAATCTTACTTGTGTGTTGTACGTTCTTTCTTTTTAGGTCAACCTGCGAACCAAAACCATCCACCTGCTCCACCTGTTTGTACGTTCAAGATGTTCATGGATTGCAAGCCACAGACTTTCAGTGGGACTGAAGGGGCTGTAGGACTCCTGCGATGGTTTGAGAAGGCAGAGGCGGTATTCGCGATGTGTAATTGTCCTGCTGGGGACAGAGTGAAGTATGCTACGGGCACGCTTGATGATGGTGCCCTGACGTGGTGGAATGCCCAGGTGCAGATGTTGGGTATCGAAATGGTGAATGCCACCACTTGGGATGACTTTAAGGAGTTGATGAGGGAGGAGTATTGTCCTCATGATGAGATTCAGAAACTGGAGAACGAGTATTATAATCTGAAAATGGAGGGATCTGAGATTGAAGCATACACGAGGAGGTCCAATGATTTAGCAACTTTGTGCCCTAACCTGTCTCGACCTCCACCCCGGCGAATCGAGTTGTATCTCAAGGGCTTAACACCAGCTGTTAAGGGGTACGTTACTGCTGCAAACCTAGACAATTTGCCCCGTATCGTTCGTTTAGCACATAAGATTACTGACCAAGAGGTCGAACGTAACAATTTGCCGCCACGTGTTTCTGCTACTACTTCGACTGCTACAGCCACCACACCTGCTAGTGATAATAAACACAAGTGGAACGATACTGATAAAGCAACCAGTGCAGGTCAATCCCAGAAAAGGTCCGATAACAACCACAACCGCAGTTTTAGTCAGTCTTCTTCAGTTAATCAAGGCCAGGGCAGCAATCAGAATCAGGGTTCCTATGTTGGAAAGAAGCCACAGTGCAACAAGTGTGGCTATCATCACTATGGACAGTGCCTCCGAACTTGTCGTAGATGTGAGAAAGTGGGCCATGAGGCCAAAGACTGTAGAGCCCCACAGCCAAAGCAGCAGCAGCATCAAAGCCAGCAGCACCAGCGACAACAAAGGCAACAACCACAGCAGAATCAGGGTGTTAAGAAAGTGTGTTTCCAGTGCGGGGACGAGGGCCACTTCAAGCGGGATTGCCCTCAGCTGAATCAGAATGCCAATAACAACAACAATGCTGGGAACAATAACAACAAGAACAACAACAATGGGGGCAATGGAGGAAATGGTGCACACGCGAGGGTGTTCACTATTGGAGCTGGGGAAGCTAGGAATGATGGCAACGTAGTGACTGGTACGTTTTTGATAAACGACATCTTTGCTTCTATTTTATTCGACTCTGGTGCCGATTACAGTTACGTATCTTTGGAGTTCAGTAGTCGTTTAGGATTGAGTCCTACGCCTCTTGTCACTAAACATATAGTAGAACTAGCTAATGGTAAATCGATAGAGGCTTCTCATGTCCTGTTCGGTTGTAAACTCGATCTTATGGGTCAAGTGTTCGACATTGACCTACTCCCTGTTACTCTTGGAAGTTTTGACGTAGTCGTTGGCATGGATTGGCTGTCCAAGCACCAGGCGGAAATTCTTTGCAAGGAGAAAATCGTGCGTATTCCACTCCCTAGCGGAGTATCCTTATCGGTTCAGGGTCATCATAGTGGTGCTATGGTGGGTATTATCTCGGCAATGAAGGCTCAGAAGTGTTTACGTAAGGGCTACCCTGCTCTTTTAGCTCTTGTTTCTGACTCGCAGTCTGATGAGAGAAGGATTGAGGACCTTCCAGTGGTTCGTGAATTTCCCGATGTATTTCCTGAAGAACTCCCTGGTTTACCTCCACATCGTCAGGTGGAATTTCAGATCGACCTCGCGCCAGGAGCAGCCCCGATTGCTCGTGCTCCTTATCGTCTTGCGCCAGGAGAGTTACAGGAGTTGTCGAATCAACTCCAAGAGCTGTTGGATAGGGGTTTTATCCGACCTACCTCTTCGCCTTGGGGAGCCCCAGTACTGTTTGTGAAGAAGAAGGATGGGTCCTTTCGGATGTGCATAGATTATCGTGAGCTTAACAAGGTGACAATCAAGAATCGCTACACTTTACCGCGCATTGACGACTTGTTTGACCAGTTGCAAGGGTCCAGTTTCTTCTCGAAGATCGACTTAAGGTCGGGCTATCATCAGGTGAGAGTCAGAGAGGAGGATGTTCCAAAGACGGCTTTTAGGACGCGTTATGGGCATTACGAGTTTTTGTCATGCCGTTTGGGATGACTAACGCGCCAGCGGTCTTCATGGATCTCATGAACCGCGTGTGCAAACCGTATCTTGACGACTTTGTTATTGTTTTCATCGACGATATCTTGATCTACTCCAAGAGCGAGGAGGACCATGAGCGACATCTACGTCTTATCTTGGAACTCCTGAGGAAGGAGCAGCTTTACGCGAAGTTTTCTAAGTGTGATTTCTGGATTCGAGAAGTACACTTTCTTGGGCATATTGTTAATGAAAAGGGGATACACGTAGATCCTGCTAAGATCGATGCCATTAGGAATTGGGCGGCACCGAAGAATCCTTCGGAGGTGCGATAATTTCTTGGTCTTGTAGGGTACTATCGTCGGTTCATTCAGGATTTCTCAAAGATCGCTCAACCTCTTACCTCCTTGACGCAGAAGAACGTAGTTTATTCTTGGGGAGCGAAGCAGGAGGATGCTTTCCAACATTTGAAACAGAAATTATGCAGCGCACCGATCTTGTCTCTACCAGAGGGTACGGAAGATTTTGTGGTTTACTGTGATGCTTCGATACAGGGTCTCGGTTGTGTGTTGATGCAACGCGACAAGGTGATAGCATATGCTTCTCGACAGTTGAAGGTGCACGAGAAGAATTATACGACTCACGACTTGGAGTTAGGAGCTGTGGTATTTGCGTTGAAGATCTGGAGGCACTATCTGTACGGTACCAAATGCACCATTTACACCGATCACAGAAGCCTTCAGCATATCTTCGAACAAAAGGAATTGAATATGCGGCAGCGTCGTTGGATAGAGCTTTTGAACGATTATGAGTGTGCTATCAAGTATCATCCGGGTAAAGCTAATGTGGTAGCTGATGCGCTTAGCCGAAAAGAGACAAAGCCTAAACATGTTCGCGCATTACAACTCACTATTCATTCAAACCTGATAAGATTCGTACGGCTCAAGCTGAGGCATTAAAGGAAGAAAACATTGAAGCTGAGGGTTTGCGGGGTATGAAAAAGCAGCTTGAGCAGAGATCTGATGGTATCTATTATATTATGGAAAGAGTGTAGATTCCTTTGTATGGTGATCTCAGAGAACTTGTGATGGATGAAGCGCACAAGTCACGATACTCTATTCATCCGGGGTCTGATAAGATGTATCAGGACCTCAAAGTCTTGTATTGGTGGCCGAATATGAAAGCTATCATAGCGACATACGTGAGTAAGTGTTTGACTTGTGCTAAAGTGAAGGTGGAATATCAGAAACCCTCGGGTCTACTTCAGCAGCCAAAGATACCCATGTGAAATGGGAGCAGATTGCTATGGATTTCGTCACTGGTTTACCGAGGACTCAGGCTGGAAACGATACTATTTGGGTGATTGTTGACCGTCTCACGAAGTCAGCGCATTTTCTAGCAATCAAGGAAACAGATAAGTTCTCGCAGCTTGCAGTAGTTTATCTTAAGGAGGTAGTTTCTAGGCACGGGGTGCCGACTTCCATCATCTCGGACCGGGATCCGCGTTTCACTTCTGAATTGTGGCAGTCAATGCATAAATCGTTCGGTTCGCAACTCGATATGAGTACCGCCTATCACCCACAGACGGATGGTCAGAGTGAGCGCACCATTCAGACGCTCGAGGACATGCTGCGGCATGCGTTATTGATCTTGGTAAGGGCTGGGAGAAACATCTGCCACTGATCGAGTTCTCCTACAACAACAGCTACCACACTAGTATTCAGGCAGCTCCGTTCGAAGCATTGTACGGGCGGAAATGTCGTTCTCCTCTCTGTTGGGCTGAAGTGGGTGATAGCCAGATCACAGGCCCTGAGCTTGTTCTTGAAACTTCAGAAATGATTGTTCAGATCAGGAATCATATGGCAGCAGCGCGTGATCGACAGAAAAGCTACGCAGACAAGCGTAGAAAACCGTTAGAGTTTGCAGTGGGTGATCGTGTTATGTTGAAAGTATCGCCATGGAAGGGTGTTGTACGCTTCGGGAAACGTGGCAAGCTTAATCCGCGTTATGTTGGGCCATTTAAAATCCTGGAGCGGATCGGTAAAGTCGCTTACAAGCTTGAGTTGCCTGCTGAGTTGGGTAATGTTCACGATGTCTTCCACGTTTCGCATCTGAAGAAGTGTCTGTCCGATGAGACACTGATCGTGCCATTTCAAGAGCTGAAGATCAATGACAAGTTGCAGTTTGTCGAAGAGCCGATAGAGATCATGGACCGGGAAGTCAAGGTGCGTAAGTACAGTCGTATTCCAATTGTGAGAGTTCGTTGGAACTCAAGGCGTGGACCGGAGTTCACGTGGGAACGAGAAGATCATATGAAGCTTAAGTATCCTCAACTTTTTCCTAATGACAAGTCTAATTCTGGTAACACTAGCGAATCTCGGGACGAAATTCCCAATCAAGTTGGGGATGATGTGGCACCTGAGGAAAATTCGCAACAATCTTGATTTCTCGTTTCACTCTTTGGTGCTTACTTGTCAAATTTCGGGACGAAATTTCTTTCAAGTTGGGGATGATGTGACAACCCGAATTCTCAAGGTTAGTGATGTTTTCCTTTGTGATCTTAACTCCTCGTTATCCCCCTTCGTTGTGTTAAACGTTTGTTCGTATAACTCCCTTAAATCTAGTTGTACGATAACTCGTAATTATTATATTGGCATTTGGGCTGTACACCTTTTGGGCCGCCTTTACACACTTTAAACCCGGTAATGTTTTGGCCATTACACACTAGGATGTTAAAAATTGTTCTCATATGTGATCTCGGCCCAACAAAGTAATCACGGCCCAAGTTACATGCGTATCAAGACTTCCGGCCCACTCATGATTAATTGGTGTTATAATAGGATGTTACGTGATCTTTTTTTAAAAAGGATCTCACAATATCCATACAACAAACCCTATTACTACCCTATTACTCCTTCATAGTTTACGTGCGGCAACAGTTGAACGCCCAATCGTGATCGTCATCATCATTATATTTCAGCATCCTATAATTCGGTTAGTATGGTTAATTATTCTGGTAATATGTTTGTTGTTGTTGTGACCATGAATCGCTATTTATATTGATGTGCGTTGCATGGATAATTGATGTCACTAAACTGTTTAATGTGATGTACTGGTCGAATCATGTATGATAGTTAAGACACCTATGTTAGGGAATTTGTTATGATGATGATCTTGCTTCATGCGCATATAATAAGTTCGACAACCCTTGCATGACCAAATTGTTTGATGATATTTGATGAATATATGTGATCTGTGAGATGAATGCATCATGTGGATAGACTTGCAACCCACTACATAAAGTGGTCCAATAATAACTTGAAGGCATTAATAGGTTGTCGACCACTTTATTTGTTTGATAATACAAATAGTGATGTGAGCCATTGTATAATGATTAGTCTTGTGCATGATTTAGGAATATGCATCATTAATTGTGTTATTTGTATATCGTGTCTGCTTCGATTAGTTCGATAATTACCGGTTGATTATGGTTAGGGGTTAGTGGTGAATTGATCGATACAAGTGACAACTGTCCTATGATGTGGAGTGCATGATGCTTAGTTTGTGTGATTACATGTGTTTTTTTTTGGGGATTGATAGAGGTTATGAGTGGACCGAGTAATCATGAAAATAAATTGATTATACAATAATTAAGGAGTTAGTAGTTTACTTTGTAACTGATTGATTTTGGGAAAGGGGAACTGGCATCGCACAGGTGTATATGGATCACACAATCAAGCCCAATCGCACAGATTATATATCTGAGCTGAGCTTCTGGTTGGGCCACACGTTGGTGTATGGGCCACGAACCAATCTTGGGTTGCACATTAAACGTCAAACAACACACTGGAGCCCTATTGTGCACTCAAGTTGGGCCGATGGTGTTAGGCTTCACATTACAAGTTGTACACTCGGTTTTGGGCTTTGAACTAGCATAAGTATTTGTTTACATGATAGATGTTTAGGGTTGTGAACTTGTACTTAAAATAAAACCGTGTGAATTAACAGTATGAGGGATCTAAGACACTTATTACATAATATCATGATGTATGCTATAGATTGTTGGGTTGTATGATCAAATGTTATAGTTTGTGTGATATTATGCGGTGCTACTTGTGTAATATGTGTATAGAATAAAAGATTAAGTGCTACACAACTGATTTATGATGGTAACCATACTAGGGTTTGGTCGACCAACTATAAACAAGTAACTAGTCTTACCGAGCAAACCAAAGGTGAGTTCACTGCTCTTTTCCAAGCATGCATCCCGGGAAGGGATATTGGGTAACGTTCCAGGGGGAATGCAGGTTATTGGGATGTTGGTTATTACTCAGTATCTATCATATAAGACCCCTTACATCTACCGACAGTTGCCGGAAAGGCAACGAGGTTATTAGTTGATAGCGCTATTAGGTTTGGCACCCTCACACCGTCTCAGGGAGGTCGGGCGTGAACTAATTTCCTTAAAGCATGACCAATGTTTTGATAGAGACATTGGGGTTGGGCAAACACATCTTGTAGCCATTTCGATAATCGAGTTAATAACAACATCAAATCAAATTGATAAACTGTTTTGTATATACTTCTGATAAACTAAACTCGGTAACAAAACCTTGAACTCACCAGCGTAGTCCGACACACTTGTTTGCATGCTTGTAGGTCGTTAGCTGTTTGCATTGGAACTTGCTGTCTGGAGTAGCTGGAGTCTCATGGGTCGATTGGAGGGTTTTGTGTTCTGATTTGTTGATACTTTATATTGGGTTTAAACTATTTAACTTCGTTTGGTTTTGCTTCCGCTGAATACTTTGGTTTTCTTTTGAACTTGGATGGTGTTTAATTATTATTCAAGAACTTTATTTTAGAAACACGTATGGGTTCCATGTAATTAGTGGCTCATTGCTGGTACGTCACACGCCTATCAGGGACACTCCCTAAGTGGTATTTTGGGGGTGTGACAAATAATCCCCGTGAACAAACTAAATTTATACTCTTTATACGCAATCATACGTGTTATACTTGTTGAATACATGTTTGAAACTTATGCTTTATGTGAACTTTACATGATACATGAACTCATACATGCTTTTACATGTTAAAACCTTGTTTTAAACTTTATGATCAAGTCTCATCCTTCCTTTTCTTTCGAACTTCTAGATGGCATCTCTAAGCTCATCAAGGAAGACCAAGTCAAAGAAAGGTTCCAACAGCAAATCCATCTCCAAACAAGAGCTAGTTGGGCTCATTTCTGAACAAATGGTTGACCAAATGGCTCGAGTTATACCCGACATTGTTAGCCGCATTCAAACCGACACCAATTCCCCTCATGGTTCAGTGGACTCCAAAGTGGATAAACCAAAGACACCTTTCCTCTTCAAACAATTCATGGCTTGCAAACCATTGGAATTTACTGGAAAAGATTGTGCTACCGCACTACTCTAATGGTTTGATGCCATGGAAATCACCTTTCGTCAAAGTGGTTGTCCTGACGACCTTCGCACCCAAAATGCCACAGGGGTATTCCGATCAAGGGCTCTTGATTGGTGGACCTCTGAACGAGGTATAAGGGGTGAGGATGACGCTCACGCGTTGCCATGGACCGAAGTGAAAAGAATCATGAAAGAGGAGTTTTGCCCACCGCATGAGATAAGGAAGTTAGAGAGTGAGTTTTGGTACCTAAAGCAAGTGGGGGACGACAATGATGGTTTAACCCTTCGTTTCAAACAACTTAGCATCCTGTGTCCTAGCCAAGTTGATACTTCTGAAAAAGCCATCAACAAATACATCCACTGTTGCCCTGATTCATTCATGAACCTCATGGAAGCTGCTAGCCCAACCTCTATCGAGGAAACCTATCGTTTAGCTGCCCGTTTGAACAGTAACCATGTCATGCGTAAAAACACCTCAAAAACCCCATTAAAAACCGCCCATCAAGCTACCGTTGAACCCACTGCCGAATCCTCTAAGAAAAACCGAGGCAAGAAGCGGAAGGCTTCAAGCCAAAATTGCGCGGTTGTCACTCCGCCAAACCCACAACCCCTACAAGCCATGCATGCTATTGCCAACGAGGAAACTCCACGCATAAATTATGTTGGAACGCAACCTAAGTGTGGTCAATGCCAGTACCATCACCCTCCAAACGCTCAGTGTTGAAAGTGCGTCAAGTGTGGCCGACTTGGGCATACTTCTCCATACTGCCGCGTCTCACCACAGGCTTATCAGAACCAAGCCCTTTTAGCTCCAAATCAAGTCGCTCCTGTGCGAGCATGCTTCACATGTGGTGATACCAACCATATGGCCAACGTCTGCCCTCAACGACACCAGCCGCGACAGCAACAACCACAACCTCAGCAACAACAGCAACAGGCCCAACAGCCTGCGAGGGTCGAGCTTTTGTCATCACTGCTGCTCAGGCTCAAAATGCGAACGACGTCATTACTGGTACGTTCCTTGTGAACCATGTTTATGCTTCTTGTCTATTTGATATTGGCGCCGATAAGAGTTTTGTGTCATTAGAATTCGAATCCTTGCTTATGTGTAAACGCTCTAAGTTGCCAAATCTTTCGCTGTCGAAGTCACCGATGGTAAAACTGTCACTGTCGATTCCGTTCTTTCCAATTGTTCTTTGATTCTCAACGATCATACGTTCTCGATTAACCTCATACCCATGCAAATGGGTAGTTTCGACGTCATAGTAGGTATGGACTGGATTAGGCGAGTTCGTGCTGAAGTTGTTTGTTCTGAAAAGTTCATCCGCCTCCCCCTTCCAAACGGTGATTCTCTACACGTGTATGGCGAGAAACCTTCTCAAGGTCTCAAGCTTATGTCGTGTATCCAAGCGAACCAATGCTTACGCAAGGGTACTTTCGCCTTTCTCGCCCACATTGTGGAAAAGAAGGACAAAAGCCCAAGCATAAGTGACGTCCCTGTCGTACGCGATTTTCCCGACGTATTTCCTGACGATCTTCCTGGTCCGCCTCTTGCTCGTTCTGTTGATTTTCGCATCGATTTAGTGCCTGGCGCTATGCCTGTCGCTAAGTCTCCTTACCGTTTAGCACCCTCTGAGATGCAAGAGCTCTCGAGTCAACTTCAAGAGCTTCTTGATAAAGGCTTTATACGCCCTAGTACTTCTCCTTGGGGCGCTCCCGTTCTGTTTGTCAAAAAGAAAGATGGGTCTTTCCGTATGTGTATTGACTATCGTGAGCTCAACAAGCTCACTGTCAAAAACCGATATCCCCTTCCTCGCATCGATGACCTCTTCGACCAATTGCAAGGCGGGACCTGCTTTTCCAAGATCGATCTTCGTTCTGGATATCATCAACTTCGAGTTCTCGAAGAAGATGTACCTAAAACCGCCTTCCGTACACGTTATGGTCATTACGAGTTCGTGGTCATGCCCTTTGGCTTGACCAACGCACCTGCTGTTTTCATGGATTTGATGAACCACGTGTGTAAAGCATACTTGGACCGTTTCGTGATCGTTTTCATCGACGATATCCTTATCTATTCTAAGACGCAAGAAGAGCATAAACGACACTTGCGTCTTATCCTCGAACTTCTTCGTACTGAACATCTATACGCCAAATTCTCCAAGTGTGAATTTTGGTTAAAAGAGGTTCAATTCCTCGGTCATACTGTCAACGAGCTTGGTATTCACGTTGATCCTGCTAAAATCGAAGCTGTAAAGAATTGGATCGCACCTAAATCTCCGTCCGAAATTCGTTCGTTTCTTGGTCTTGCTGGTTATCATCGTCGTTTTATCTCCAACTTCTCGAAAATCGCCGTCCCGTTGACCTCCTTGACTCAAAAAGAGAAACCTTTTGTTTGGGGTCCCGAACAAGAGAAGTCTTTTCAAACGCTCAAGGACATGCTATGCAATGCTCCTATCCTCACCCTTCCTGATGGAAACAACGATTTCGTCGTATATTGCGATGCTTCCCGACTTGGTCTTGGTTGCGTGCTTATGCAACGGGACAAGGTCATCGCGTATGCGTCAAGACAACTCAAAATACATGAGAAAAACTATACTACTCACGACCTTGAACTTGGCGCAGTTGTTTTTGCGTTGAAGATTTGGCGACACTACCTATATGGTACTAAGTGTGTAGTCTTCACCGACCATAAGAGCCTTCAACATATCTTTGACCAAAAAGAACTGAACATGCGTCAACGTCGTTGGGTGGAACTACTAAATGACTACGACTGCGAAATCAAATGCCATCCAGGTAAAGCGAATGTAGTAGCCGACGCTCTTAGTCGTAAAACTCATGTCCAAAGCATTCGTTGTTTCCAGCTCGTCCACGATCTTCAGAACCGCATACACAACGCTTAATACACATCTGTTAATGAGGGTAACCTCTACAACGAGATGCAATGTGGTGCGGAAGGAAGCCTCGTGTCCAAATCCGATGGTATTTTATACTATCTCAATCGTGTCTAGATTCCTAATCGTGATAATCTTCGAAAGTTCCTGATGAAGGAGGCACATGACACGAAATATTCTATTCACCCTGGTGCTGACAAGATGTATCATGATATGCGTACATCCTATTGGTGGCCAGGAATGAAGAAGGATATAGCCACTTTTGTCTCGAAATGTCTCATGTGTTCAAAGGTGAAAGCTGAACATCAACGTCCTTCTGGCTTACTCGAACAACCAAGAATTCCTATTTGGAAATGGGAGAGCAATGCCATGGATTTCATCACCAAGCTTCCACGCACTTCTACCGGATATGACAGTATTTGGGTGATCGTTGATCGATTGACCAAGTCAGCTCACTTCCTCCCCATTCGTGAAGATTTCAAAGTCGAGAAATTGGCTAGAGTCTATACCAAGGAGATAATCTGTCGTCATGGTATTCCCATCGATATCATTTCCGATCGTGATGCTCGTTTTACGTCTCGCCTTTGGCAAACCTTCCAATCTGCTATGGGTACTGAACTTAACCTTAGCACTGCCTTCCATCCTCAGACAGACGGTCAAACCGAGCGCACTATCCAAACCTTAGAGGATATGCTTCGTTCATGCGTAATAGATTTTGGCGGCAACTGGGATACACACTTGCCTTTGGTCGAATTCTCGTACAATAACAGTTATCACGCGAGTATTCAAATGGCACCTTTCGAAGCATTGTATGGTCGCAAGTGCCGTTCGCCTATTTGTTGGCACGAGATTGGTGAAGCTCAAATCTCCGGTCCCGAGCTTATACAAGAGACGACGGACAAGATTTTACAGGTTCGAGACAACTTATTGAAAGCCAGGAGCCGACAAAAGAGTTACGCTGACAAACATCGCAAGCCTTTGGAATTCGAGACAAGTGACCTCGTGCTTCTCAAGGTATCCCCTTGGAAGGGTGTAGTTCGATTTGGCAAGAAGGGGAAACTCGCACCTCGCTACGTTGGTCCTTTCAAAATCCTCGAAAGGATTAGCAAGGTTGCGTATAAACTGGACCTGCCGGAAGAACTCAACAATGTCCACCCTGTCTTTCACGTATCCAACTTGAAGAAGTGTCTAGCTGACGAAGGACTTCGCGTTCCTCTCGAACACTTACAAGTCAACGAAACGCTTCACTTTGTGGAAAAACCGGTCGAAATCATGGACCAAGGAACCAAGCAATTGAGACGCAGCCGAATTCCTATTGTCAAGGTTCGATGGGAAGGAAAGCGTGGCACTGAATTTACTTGGGAACTCGAGAGTGATATGAAGACGAAATATCCACATCTTTTCCCTAAGTCTTCCTCAATTTCGGGACGAAATTCCCTAAAGGAGGGGAGACTGTAACGCCCTGCTTATTTGTACTTTCCATTTATAGCTAGTCTTGCTCGTATTTCTATTTTTAGAAGTCTTGTGCTCTTGTAATCGTTCTTTCGTTGTGATCATTGAAAATCGGAGACTTGATTCATAAATAAAACTCGTATTTCTTTAATTTCGTGTTAAATATACTTATTACGTGCTCATACCTTTAATTTCATGAAACATTTGTTGCATATTCATAATTCTTAGAAACTTTGTTCCAATCTTGCAAATACGTGAAACTCGTACACCTTTTGAACGAAATATTATTCAAGGGTCCTTAATTTGTTGGTTACCGACACTTGATGTTCGTTAGAATAATTGATAATGAGATTGGAAGTCTCGTGAAATATATTAACCATTAGATACTCCTTATCCTAATTTAAAGTTTATAAAATGTGGTTATTTAGTTAATTTTGCTAATTAAAAGTTTATTTTAATCCAGTTAGTTCCGTTAGATTTTAAGGTTTAAAAAAATAACCTAGTTAAATTACTTAATCAAATTATTTAAATAAACTAAATGATTAAAAGAATGGATAACCAAGTTAGTTAGTTAGTTCTACTTTAAATAACATAACATGGTTAGTTAAAGTGCAGAGGTAAATTATGTAATAAATGGGAATATAGGGTTTTAAGTAAAAAAAAATAAACAAAAAGGTTGCTGAAGCCAGGACTCGAACCCGGGTCAGCCACCCCAAACACAAATGCACCAACCACTGAGCTGCGACTTCTTTTCAAACAAATCCGGCCCTGTTTAATTGTTAAACACTCCCTCAGCAAGCCCGCCCAGGAAGCCCAGCGCGCAAATATTCCATCAGACGCGATTTTTGGGCCGTTTTTCTTATTTTTTTGACTTTTAAACTTGGTTTAGGCATTAATTACTCACCTACAAGCCACCCTAACTCTTCCCTATAAATACAAGCCCTTCTCCAAGTTCATTTCACTTTGCAAACACAATTAAATCACTCTCAAATCGTCATAAACAAGCTGCCAAAGCAGAAGTTCGAGCAAAATTGCATCTCTTCACAAAAGTATGCATAACTTCTTCGTTTCTCAACCGTTTTCGCTCATTCTTTTTCCAGAACACTTGGCTTGACCTTGGCTTCGATTCTAAGGGTGTTTCACAGCAAACAAGTCCCTGGAACTCCGGCAAAAAGGCTTCAAAGTCCACTGTTCAAGTTTGTTTTCATTAATCTTTGTTTAAACATGAGTCAAACTCACTTAAACCACGTGCTTATGCTTATAACCACTTCTATGGTTAGTTAAGCTTAAAAACGGGGCTGAGACATACAACATCAGAGGTTAAACCTCAAATAAATTCTATTTTGATTAGGGTTTTAAACCCACAAGTCATGTTCAAGCTTCAACTTGATGTAGGAGTGATTATGGAACAACTTGGCTTTTTCCAACATAAAATCCCCACATGATTTGATGATTTCTCATAGCTTAGATTGTTTACATTATTGTACTAATCTTAGTTCATGGCCCTCCTTGTTTGTTGTTATAACAAGTGTAGTGGTGAACATATACGAGGTGCCTAAATGGAAGCTTGTTCTTCCTATCTCCTACATGATTTCTATGACACATCTTGAGGTACCTAAATGAAGATGCAATCTTCTACCTCATACTTGAAATACTTGAACATTTGGACTTAATAATATATACTATACAACCTAAATAATATCTATGTACATTCGAACCTTTGATGTTGAATTTATGTTCATTTGTCAAAGTAGTAGGACATCATCTAAGGACCTAAACCTTGTTATGATTCTTATGGGTGTTCAACTCATGAAAACATTATAACCCTTGGGGTTACCAAGTGTCATACGAGTGTTATGTGTGGAGATGATTATTTTGATATAATATTTTCATGTCACTTTAGTTTCGAATCCTTAATCTTCCGAATCCCCAAACTCATACACTTTGTTCATTTGTGTAGAAGGACAAGGTGCTCCAACTAGCTAATCCAACAACCAACTTACTATCGGATTCTCAAGTTCAAGACTTGCAAAACCGTGAGTATACTTGTATTCCCCTCTTTTACTTTTACCACTTTTGGGGTGTAACATGTTACTTATTAAAAACTTACACATGAACATTTTGCTTAAACACACAAACATTCCTATAACGTGCTTGTATACGTGATTGCATGATACTTTAAACTTGGGTGATACTTATGTGTTAAACTTATCATTAACTTCGTACAAGCCTAACCGTGACATATGTAGCGCTATAGGATTAACGACCCGCCCGTAAACTTGTGGTTATGTCATGAGCATCTTCCGTTTCATTATTGGTTTGATATGTTAGACACATGCCAAATTTATTGTTTATCTTGAATCGCATGCTTGCTATGAGGAATTGTTTAAAACTTATCTTTTGTTATGTACGTATCAAACTTGTATACTCGCCTTTGCTTTTGCATTGAATTGTATTTTAAACATGTTACAGGTTGATGATGACGATGCTATGAAAAGAAGTAGCGTTGATGCCTAGATACACATATAGACGTTTAGGTTTAATATGTTGTACCAATTTTGCTTATGTTGTTATGTACTTCTTTGAACTTGTTGTATTTGAATTTCTTGTAATGTTGACAATTTACTTTATGAAATGAAATCGGTTTATTAAATATTGTCACAAATAGCGTTATAATGTCTCTAGCAATCTTCACACTTCGTCTCATCCCGATGTTTCCGCCATTGGTTGGGGTGTGACATAAACAAGGATGGGATTCATGTAGATCAATCAAAGGTTGACTCGATCAAGAACTGGCCTGCACCCCGTACACCAACAGAAATCCGCCAATTCTTGGGTTTGGCAGGATATTACCGAAGATTCATCAAAGATTTCTCAAGGATTGCGCAACCTCTCACTTCACTGACTCAGAAGGGTGTCACCTATCGTTGGGGTGATGCACAGGAATCTGCGTTTCAGCACTTAAAAGATAGACTTTGTAGCGCGCCTATCCTCGCATTGCCTAAAGGCACAAATGATTTTGTGGTTTATTGTGACGCTTCCATTCATGGACTTGGTTGCGTGTTGATGCAACGTGACAAGGTCATTGCCTATGCATCGCGCCAAGTTAAAGTTCACGAAAGGAACTACACTACACACGACTTGGAATTGGGAGCAATTGTTTTCGCGCTTAAGATATGGAGACATTACCTGTACGGTACCAAGTGCACCATTTACACCGATCACAGGAGTCTCGAGTATATCTTTAAGCAAAAGGAATTGAATATGCGACAACGCCGATGGGTCGAACTTTGAACGACTATGAATGTGCTATCAAGTACCATCCGGGCAAGGCCAATGTTGTGGCTGACGCCCTCAGTCGAAAGGATACTATACATAAGCGTGTACGTGCGTTACAGCTTACCATCCAATCTAACCTACCCGCTCAGATTCGCGATGCTCAGGTTGAAGCATTGAAGGCAGAGAACATCAGGGCTGAGTCCCTACGAGGATCGAGGCAATGGCTAGAACAAAAGGAAAACGGCGCCTACTATGTTAACGGACGCATCTGGGTTCCGCTGTATGGAGACTTACGCGAGCTTGTGATGGATGAAGCACATAAGTCTCGTTATTCAGTACATCCTGGTTCGGATAAGATGTACCACGATCTAAAGACTACATACTGGTGGCCTGGTATGAAAGCCAGCATAGCAACCTACGTCAGTAAATGCTTGACCTGTGCTAGGGTCAAGGTCAAATACCAGAAACCATCAGGCCCACTCCAACAGCCAGAGATACCTAAATGGAAATGGGAGCAAATTTCCATGGATTTCGTTACTGGCCTGCCTAGATCTCAAAGCGGTAATGATACCATTTGGGTGATCGTGGATCGACTGACCAAGTCCGCACATTTTCTGCCTATCAAGGAAACGGATAAGTTTTCTACCCTAGCAGACATCTACCTAAAGGAAGTGGTATCAAGGCACGGAGTGCCAACCTCCATCATTTCTGATCGTGACGCGCGTTTTACCTCTGAACTGTGGCAAGCCATGCACAAGTCTTTTGGCTCACGTTTAGACATGAGCACGGCATATCATCCACAGACGGATGGGCAATCTGAACGCACCATCCAGACCCTTGAAGACATGCTTAGAGCATGTGTAATCGATTTTGGTAACGGCTGGGAAAAGCATCTCCCGTTAGTGGATTTCTCATATAACAACAGTTACCACACCAGCATCCAGGCGGCTCCATTCGAGGCATTGTATGGACGGAAGTGCCGATCACTTCTTTGTTGGGCAGAAGTTGGTGACAGCCAAATCACTGGCCCAGAACTCGTAGTAGATACAACCGAGAAAATTGCTCAGATACGACAACGAATGGCGGCAGCTCGTGACCGTCAGAAAAGCTATGCCGATAAGCGAAGAAAGCCACTCGAGTTCCAGGTTGGGGATCGGGTGCTACTCAAAGTCTCACCTTGGAAAGGCGTAGTTCGTTTTGGCAAACAAGGCAAGCTAAATCCGCGTTATGTCGGACCATTCGAAATCATTGAAAGAATTGGCAAGGTGGCCTACAGGTTGAATCTACCTGAAGAACTCAGCAGAGTTCACAACGTATTCCACGTGTCAAATCTGAAGAAGTGTCTGTCAGACGAGACCCTCATAGTTCCTCTCAAGGAGCTCACTATCGACGACCAGCTGCGATTCGTCGAAGAACCAGTAGAGATTATGGATCGAGATGTTAAAATTCTCAAGCGCACCAGGATACCTCTTGTCCGAGTTCGTTGGGATTCCCGTCGTGGCCCAAAGTATACCTGGGAACGAGAAGACCAAATGAAACTCAAGTATCCCCAACTGTTTAAGAAAAACACAACCACTACTGAGACTGAAGCTACTGCAGAATTTCGGGACAAAATTCCAAATCAACAGGGGGATGATGTGACACCCCAGGAAAATCAGGAAACCTACACAACTTAACTAGCTTCCTCAGTAACCACGTGCTAAATTTCGGGACGAAATTTTCTTAACAGGGGGAGAATGTGACAACCCTCAATAACACTCACAAGACACAAACTAAACACTTAAACTTCCTAACTAAAGCACTAACTAACTAGTTAGAACTCAACCAAACCACCCCCCCCCCATGTACACCGTTCAAGGGTGGTCCCCACCCCTTGATTTCTTTAAATTATTTACTAGATTATGTTGGTGGATATTAGAACATGTAGCACAATGGTTAAAGGATAAACTTGGTCTATAAAAAGGCACCAAGGGTTAACCACTCATTCTTGTCATCACCATCACAACTCTCATCTCTCTCCCTCCTTTCCTTATTTCGGCTGAACCCAAACCCCATCACCATCATCATCATTCAACCAACTTCATCCAATCTCCATACATACAAAGGTGTAAAAGGTCACACAAGGGAGCTAGGAGCTTTCGGAAGTTCAAAGACCTCCTTCATTCGCTATTAACCACCACTTTTCCACACTCGAACTTCTCTAGTCTTGAACTAGTGGTAAGAACTTAGATCCGTTCATTTTTCATGTTATTAGAGTGGTTAATAGTTATTTGATGATGAGAATCCATAAACACTAAAGAACCATGAACAAAGTCTTGCATATAAACTAACTTTGTAATGAAATATTTGTGGAAATATAATGAAGATGATAATATGAAGTTGTCTTGATTATGTTGCTGATTACTTGCTGATCTACTTGTTAATATTGATGTTTGATGTTGTTGTGATCACTAAACATGTTAACGGAATCAATCGAACACAAGTTAGAAAATTAGAAGCTGAAACAGTAGGTTGTTTGGTAATTACAGCCAACTTCAGTTGACTGTAACAGAACTGTAACTTAATGAAAAATGTATTTTCTGAAGTCTAGATTTATGTATTATAAAATACGGTTCTAATGGCACTGGAATCGTAATTTTTGGACTTCGTTTACTATTTTTAAAGTGTCATTTTGTAACAGCAGCTAGAGCTGCATTTTTACTGCTGAAAATATGCATTTTGTTTTCTGTCATAACTTGAGTTCTGTGTAGAGTTGGATCATGAAATTGGTACTGTAGATGGACACTGATGTCGTAGTAATTTTCCCACTGGAATTTTGTCAATCCGACTTACAATGAATTTTTAATGAATTATTCCGTGGACTGCAGTCAGAAAAAGATAAATCTGAGTGCAGTCCGGAAAATGATTTTTAATAAAATATTGGTGATGAATTAGATCCCGAGATTTGTACACAATAATATTTGGATTGTTTAGCACCTTCTATAAAAAGTTGGGAATTTTTGAAATAAGATAACTATTTTATTAGAATGCTCGAAAACAGCCTAGTTTTGGATATTTAAGTTGAAATGACATAAGTAGTAATTTGCGTGTCTAAATGTCAAGTATGCTATCTGTGAATGATCTAACATGTTATGTGCCAATAAAAGTGTTATGTGCAATGTCGTATGTTTATTTGTGAATGGGAATAGATGGGGAGGTTACATGGGCATAAACCGTTAAAGTAATGCATGTTATGTGATAGATACGTGTAGGAACTTTGTGCTCTATCTGAAAACCACTAAATGACTAACTGGTAATCATATTAGGACGTGATTGACCGACCTTGACTGTTAGCTATATTTGAGAATCTAACCGAGCAAACCCAGGGGAGTTCACACACTTTCTAAGGCATGGGATTCCCGGTGGTTTGGGAATGGGTTAAAGAATTAAAACGGAATCTACATATCTTACTTAGGTAGGATATGTATGGCCATCCTCCTCCGGTAGGATGCCATTATTAATCCTGCGTATTCTCTTTGGGAGAACTACGTACGTTCGTCCTCCCTGGGTAGGACAACAACCTTAAACTTACTAGACAAAACTCTATCATAAGTCCCTCATTTTATATCGACTTAATCGCCGAGGCCAATGGCGAGCGGGTCATTAGTTAATAGCGCTATTAGGTTTAACAAACCTCACACCGTGCCAGTTGGACGGGCGTGTACTAATGGACTATGGCAAACCATCAGTGATGATAGACACTGATGTAGGGCACAACTTACTTGCGTAGTAGTCGATATCATACGGTCTAGTAGTTCACATGGGGAAGCCCCCACTAATCATGGATATGGTTTGGGTAATAAAGAATGAACTTGTTAATCTTACTTTCAACTACGGGGTAACCCCCACGGCAATTACGCCAACGAAAGACAAACCACGTTTTCGGAAACAACTTAAAACTAAACAACCAAACGTGAACTCACTCAACTTTGTTGTTGACTCGTTGTTACATGCCTTACAGGTCGCTAAATGCTTGGAGCTTGCACGAGGAAGGAGTCGTTGTGGGGTACAGACTGTTATGTCGCGTACTTAATATTTAATTCCTTTTGAACTTATTAAACTTGCGTTTTGAACTTCAGCTTATAAACTATGGACTTATGTTTTTGGATTTACGTTTATGCTTCCGCTGTTTAAACTAAACTTAGTTAACCAGCTTTGGTCATCAATCGTATTGTGGTTGATTTCATTTACTTAATTACATTATTCAATATGATTGGTGGCTCGATCCTGGTCATGTCACGCCTCCAAGCGGTGGTACTCCGCATGGTGGATTTTGGGGGTGTGACAATAAGTTAAAAGTATTTACCTGAGCTTAAAATGCAAGATTTGTATACTCAGCCGTATAATCTACTCAAACAAGTGCGAGTATCTTTTACCGGGGCTCCTAATCTGGAACGAAGGTTATATTAACCTATTTGATTACTGTAACACCTCGAATTTTTGTGTCCAATAATGTGTTAACACGTGTCATTAGTTTACACGTGGCATTTGATATTGAATAAAGGACTAACTTTGACAAACCTTGAAAATATATAAATTCGAGGGTTATAAATGTCAAGCAAGGGTAAATATACTGTGTAGTAACCCTAAATGGTGCTTGTACCTTCAAACGAATAAATCATGGATCGTACGGAAGCGAAACGCGGAAGAAAGTGAGAGATTTCAAGCTACAGGGGTTAACCGTGTCAACATGTTTAATTATACCTCTGATTGACCCTTTAACGCTCTCGAGGCTTTGTAACAGTATTATACGCTCACTAGAATATACTGCATAAATTCCGCGAAGTTCCGCTTTAAAACGAGAAAATTACGATCAAATTCGTATGGGAAGGGTTAAAAGCGTCAATAATGAAAGCTAAGGCTTTCAGAATAATTAAATAAACTAACCAGGGACTTAACTAAGCGAGTATATAACACAAGGCCCTTAGTTGTAAATAATCAAGGGCCAAATCGCAAAGTTACCCCTTCAAAACCCGAAAGGTCAAGTTAATGATTACTAAAGATTTCATTATTAATTACTAAAGATTTTGTTACCCCTTCAAAACCCGAAAGGTCAAGTTAATGATTACTAAAGATTTCATTAATAATTACTAAAGATTTTGTTATTTATTACAAAGATTTAGTCATCATTACAAAAGATTTAAAATCTTTGAAAAATAACCCTCTCGCGGGCCGCGTTGCGTTTTGGGTTAAGTTGAGGCGGGCCGCGAGCCTCCTAAATTGTACGCGTCTGATGTTGAACTCAGGCGACCCGCGTACAAAGTGCATGGATCTTCCATGCGGGCCGCGTCAGGCGCCCAGATGCAGAAACATGCTCAAATTGGCTGTTCAGCCTTCTAAACGCCATGAGATGCATTTAAACCCTGCCAATTGGTCCCTAAACAACCCCTAAGCATTAGGAACTCATGTTGGAAGGTTGTGGATAGTTGGGGGACTTGTGTGTCAAAAAGTTGTGGTGAAAACTACTATAAAAGGCCATATTAAGTTCACAACTTAATCATAACTCAAAACAACTTCTCTGATCATTTCTGAAGCTCCCAAGACTTCTTCTAGCCATCTAAATCGTGCTCAAACTTCTGTAAGTTGTTTAGAACATTTGGAGTTTAGTTTTTGCTTAGTATATAGCTAAAAATTCAACCGTCGTAACTACGGTTTGACTTCGGTATAACTCCTAAATAGCTCAGTCATATCTCGAATCAAAAGTAGTTATAAGTTGATATCTATGTGGGTAATAAACCTCTAAAAGGGTTCCCCACGATCACCACTCTAACTATGTCAAAAATCGAGTCAAACGAATGCATAAAAAGTCAACAGAATTCCATTTTAACGATTCTTGCATAATCTATGATATAAATGATATGAAACCTGTTTTGATAATCATAAAACATGATAATAAGTATATAAACTTGTTTGCGCTCGTTTGAATCGACCATTTGCTATATTGAACCGGTTCGGAGCCGAATGTCGCAAAAGTTTGACTTTTGTTTTGACTTCAGTTCTGACCCGTTTTAGTGAGGTATAGATATGCCTTAGGACTCTCTTAGGACCAGGTCACATATTGGAATGAACCTCTGTGATCGGTTCATGAGTTATCCGAGTCTTTTGCGCATTCCCGTCATTCGCCTAAAAGTTGACCGTAACGGCCTTTTGAAATTAAAAACGAGTATTTCGGATACGTGAACGGACCAGAACCTTGCTTAATAAATTATAAGCATGTCCTTAAAGTTTCACGTCAATCCGAGGTCTAGAATGAGAGTTATGCTAATTAGCGCAATTAAAATAAACTTTTGTAATAAACGGCGCAATTAGCATAACGCCCATCTAAACCAAGATTTCGTCACCAAAACTTTTACCCACTGTTATAAATTAATATTTTGGGAATTTTAAAGATTTTTAATAATTTTTACCTTGCTCATAACCTGCGGTTATGGCTACGGTTCGGTAAATACCGAATATGCCCTTTTCGGCCAAAACATGAGTTCTACAAGGTCTTTTGACCCGATTCCAGTTGCCACTGATTTTAAATAATAATTAAAGTATTTTAGACTTTATAAACTGTTCGGGAAACTCAGATTTCCTGTAGAACTCGAAAAGCCCTTTTAAAAGTCTTTAAAATGACCGAAACACCCCTACGGGGCATAATATTAACTTAAACTCGTTACGGGCATCACGGAAGGTATCCTACTGATACCACAACCTCTTTAAGGCATATTGACTTAGGAAATAAGCGTAAGACTCTCACGGTTACCCGTTGCGCCTATTGCGCGCACGGTTCGGCTTATGTAACTGGTTTACATAATTTAGCCGAAACGGGTCAAACTATATTGTTTTAACCCCAAAATCCAGAGTATGATTGTTATACCCATATGAAACAAGTCTTCAAACTTGTTGGGTCAAAATCACACTCCATTCACGGTTTTCGCCTTTCACGCGATTAAACCGTAACAATTCTTTAAGACTAACCGGTCTAAGCTTAGGCTTAATTAAAGACCCGTTAGCATTCTAATTGGTTATTTATACCATCGTTTCAGACTAGAGCCTTCCGGTAAATTGTACCTACGCTTACTTAAGTGAATACGGCTGAGTTATTATTCTTGCTATTTTAAGACAGGAGCTAGCTCAGGTAAATACTCTTAACTTATTTCCCTATACGGGCTTGGGATACGGTATAATAATACCGCTTGGTCGGGTATTGAATATTTAATCGGATTGTGATTAAGTTATTGAGGTAACCCGGTTTGATCTGTATTGTTTGAAATAAAAGCCTTTAGGGGTTAATGACCATGTCCCGGATATCCTTGACATCATTGTATTATAAAATGGTCACGTCTTATGCACGGGGTGTAGGCATACACCTGACAGTTGCATAAGGGAAACGGTATCTCACGCTCAGTGGGCCTATACTTGTGATGTGTCTATTAATCATGACTCGGTTTCTACATCGGTCCCTGAACGTACAACGAACATGTAAATCTGTATACAAGATCATAATTATGATTGTCTCAAGTTATACAAGATTAATTTTGCCTCTGTGCATTTTAATCAAAGTGTCAAAATAATTTGTGCCTGGTGCATCTAAATCAATTTTCCTACACTCTTTTCAAATGAGTCAGTTGAGTGTATTTACCAGTGAAAACTGACGTATTTTCAAAAGTCTAAGTGACAGGTACAAGTACGTAATAGGCTGGAAGCTGCTCAGGACATTAATAAGGAATCTTGCAAGTTCTAGGCGTCTAAAGTCTGTAGAACAATGTTTATAGATCTGCCTGTGGATCCCTTACTTTCCGTTGTAATACTTGGATATTACTTTTATTCGGAATATAATATATTTATCTTTTGCTTCCGCTGTGCATTCATATATTGTGTGGTTTGACTATATTGTTGCCAACTACGTCACGGTAATCCCCCACCGGGCCCACTGGTGAGACACGTGGAAATCGGGGTGTGACAGGTTGGTATCAGAGCCAATATTGAGTGAATTAAACACTATCCTTATGTGTTTAATCTCAATGACACAATTGCACATATTCGAGTCTAGACTTAACATAGGAATATTCTAAATTCTGATCTGGAAATTTTGCTTCCAAATTTTTATACGTCGCCAAGCGAAGGAGCTGTAATAGGAAGTCTCCACATTCGGAGTCTTGAACTGCTGAGCTTCGTACCGCGACCAGGATGAAACGTGCAACCAAGGAGAAAGCATTCAGGAAATGAATGAAGAAGAAACTCCTCTTGCTGAAGATCGTTTCCTTAATAAGCCTTTATAAGAACATATTTACCTTTCAGTCCCTTCGAGGACAACATTATTATTTTCAAGTCCCGCTTAGGGCAACCTTATATTTTTATTTTCATATAGTGGAATGATTAAATTTAAACTTTCATTCTAAACAAGAATATTAAATAAATGGAAAATAATATTTCCTATTGCAAGATCTACCATTATAATAAAATGGCAAAATCTAAAAAGGGCAAGACCTAGCCACGTGTCATTGTAAAGATCGGGCCAAGATGGTAGTTCCATAATTAAATTCAGATCCATATTTAACACCTCAATTTAAAAATTGATCTGCGATAATTATTAATTAAGAATCTTAAGTGTGAAACCTAGCCTTCGGGTCAATTATAAGACCGGGCCAAGATGGTAAGACCTGATTAAAAGATTCAGAATTCCAGTTAACCTCTGTGATCATGTTAACATCCATGGCAGATGTGATTCGTTAAAAAATCGCACGCGTCATTCCTATAAGAGAATCCTTCTATGGATTCCAAAACCCAAATTAGTGATTTATAAATCATGGGTTAAATCGTCAATAAAGATGATCATTTTTAAAACATCCATTAGCGATGTAGTACCTACGGGCCAAACTTATTAAACATCCATTAGTGATGTAGTGCCTACGGGCCAAACTTATTAAACATCCATTAGTGATGTAGTGCCTACGGGCCAAACTTATTAAACATCCATTAGTGATGTAGTGCCTACGGGCCAAACTTATTAAACATCCATTAGTGATGTAGTGCCTACGGGCCAAACTTATTAAACATCCATTAGTGATGTAGTGCCTACGGGCCAAACTTATTAAACATCCATTACTGATGTAGTGCCTACGGGCCAAACTTATTAAACATCCATTAGTGATGTAGTGCCTACGGGCCAAACTTATTAGACATCCAATAGTGATGTAGTGCCTACGGGCCATACTAATTGTCATATAAGACAAAAGGCAGTGGTAGTCTATGACTCCCTGTCAGAAAAAGGTAATGAACTAGGTTCAAACCTCAAGGCTTTGATTCTCTGGATTCCTAGCTTATAAATTATAAATGTCCTAGTGACTAGGCCTATTGTGCCAGAATACCTTTATGCTGTGATTCTCTGAAATCATAGCTTATAAATTATATATGTCCTGGTGGCTAAGCCTGTTGTGCTAATATACTTAAAGGCCTTGATTCTCTGAAATCATGGCTTATAAATTAAAATTGTCCTTGTGACCAGGCCAATGGGTGCCACTAATAGAACTGCTAATGTTTTATAATTAGGATAAATTATAATAGAAATCCTAAATAAATATGATTAATAAATTAACCGAATATGGTCTCTGCTTACCATGGTTAGTAAATGTCCCTATGGGGCAATTCCGTAACAAACATCCCCTGTAAGGGAAGTACCTACGGGCTATAGTTAATGTCCTCTGAGACTAAAGACAGTGGTAGCCTACAACTCCCTGTCAAGAAAAGGTAATGAACTTTGATTCAAACCTTAATGCCTCGATTCTCCGAAATCATGGCTTATAAATTAAACTTGTCTACTCGACTAGGCCATTTGTGCTAGTATTAACTTTTAAATTAGGATTTATGATAAAAATCCTGAGTAAAATAAATATCCTTCCTTCTCTGCCAGTATGCAGTTTAAAAAGAATCTTAAAGGTAAAACCTAGCCTATGCGGCCAAGATGGTAAAACCTACTCAAGGGATTCAGATCCTTGTTAACACTTAAGAACATGTTAGCACTCTTGACAAATGTGATTAGAGAAAATCACAACAGTCATCCTTATATTGGATTCTTCTCAATTCCTTATCTAGCCTAATGATTTAGAAATCACGGCTTATATCATCCTATAAAATGATCATGTTATAAACATCCGCTAGTGATGAAGCGCTTACGGGCTAAATTTGTCGTCCGATAAGACAACGACAGTGGTGGTCCTTGACCCTGTCTAAAGAAATTGGAGTACGTCCAAGCATAATAGTTGGTAGAGACCATACGATCTCAACTAATACCATCTGAAAAGATGATCATACCATAAATATCCCTTAAAAGGGATATGCCTGCGGGCTATAATCAATTGCCCATATGAGACATTGACATTGTGGACTTTATGATTCCTTGTCTAAAGGTGGTGAGCTATGCTCAAGCCAAATAGTCAATATGATTAATGCAATCCTGACTTATATCACCTAAAATGATGAATCCATTATAAGCATCCTTAATGATGTTTTGCCTAAAGGGCCATATTATATTATCCAATTGAGACAAGGCAGTCGTAATCTTTTGTGATTCTTTGCCCAAGGGGGGTGAGCTATACTCAAACCCTATAGTCTATACTATCATTGCAATCCTGACTAGTAGCATCGATATGATGATCATAATATTAACATCCCTCGAGATGAAATGCCTACGGGCTATACTTTATTCTAGTGTCGGTAAGACAAAGATAGTAGTGATCTTTATGATCCCATGTTCAAAATGGTGATTATACCTAAACCTAATAGTCCCTGCGATCGATGTGATCATGACTAATATCGGTAGATACGATAATTATAGATAGACATCCACGAGTGATGTTAATTGGTTTGCCTTCCTGTCAATAAAATCGCCTGTCAAGACGATGACAGTTGTAGTCTATGACTCCCTGTCCAAAGGTGAGGAACTATGTTCAAGCCTTAAGATTCCTGATCTAATAAGATTACAACCTATGAATTGATGTCCTTGTGACAAAACCACAAATTATTTTACAAGTCACCTATAACTAGCCTCCGTGCTTTAATACGTCGTTCGTGACAAGTTAACATATTAAATGTTAACATCATTGGTGACAGACCTTAGTGCCAGGTCCTATGACGTCCTGGAGACAAGGCCATTTGTGCCACATCTAAATGTCATTACGACAAGGCCTTCGTGCCATATGATTACTTATATCCTTCAAGACTGGGCTTATCGCCATACCTTTCTACGTCCCTCGCGACAGGCTTCTGTGCCATTTATGTATATACATATATATAACCAAGGCCATGTAAGGATAGCCTTTGAGCTATTTATAAACGTCCTTGTGACAAAGACAGTTGTGACATTATGGTCCCCTGTCAAGCAGATATTGGACTAGCTCCAAACCTTAAAGGCCATTGATGGTCCTTTTGTGACCTAAGCTAAATGTAATAGATATACATCCAGATAGCATTCACTAAGAATGTTCAGAACAGAATGACCCATACGGCTTATGAATGCCGTGGCTAATCTAAGTCAGGTCATCAGAATGATGACTAATAATTGTTAAATCTTGGTGATTAGTACCAAGTTTCGAGTATGGAAAACTCGGATGAGGTAGACGACAGTCGCAATACTATTAATGCGACGAAAAACTACAAACGTAAACCTCAATATTAATGGAGTTAATCTCCAGGCTGTGCTGGACGCAGCAGTTGTAAGAACCATAGAAAGTTCATGAAGCAATCCAAGGGCCGAATGCTCCTCGCTCTGAATTTCATTTAAAACCATGTTCAATTACTCGAGAGAAGAGTTTGGTTCACACTTCGTATATGAAGGATGAACCAAAGGAGGAAGATAACTCCCAAAAATCTAAGAGAGAGAGCAAGTACGGGCTTAATAAAAAGCAACGAAAGTTCAGTAAGAGCCTGTATGTAAGAATTGCTATAAAAGACACTAGGAACAGTGTCGCTTTGAACAAAGACCAAAGCAGTGTAACATCTGCTAAGAAAACTGGTCATCAATCCGGCTGTGGTAAGCAAGGCCGCATCAGAACTAGATTCCATAAAGCTGTCAAGGAAAGAACAGCTAAGCCTGGAAAGGCTAAAGGAAGAAATGCCCGAACTCATCTGATGAATGCCTAAAGGCAGTTCACGATGTCATCAAGTACATCCCTTATCGTTTACCAATGATAATTTCCTGCTAAGTGTCCTGATTTAATGCAGGCAATAATAAATCTTCATAAACCATAAGCTTAGCAAACTTTTATATTATCCGCAAGGTATAACTTACTAAGGAAACCAAACTAACCGATTCTTCTAGTATCGGCAAGGAATCCTTCCGAAAAATATAGGAGTACTCTTTCTTCGCATAGAGCACGACAACATATGTTATTTTAACTATTTTCTCATTGTTTTTCTATCGCCTGCGAATGCCAAACTGTGTTTGATAAACGTACCGTATGAGGGTTGGCGTATCTTAGTATGTCCCATAGATTATTTCCATGCCTGATCAGTATGGAGGTTTAATACATGGAACCCCTGAGATATCCCAATGGTCATATTGTCCTAATGTCGACTAGTAGTATTCAAAGAAGATATCCAGAATGGTATTGCCCAAGTAAATGTTCCCGAATTGGAAATTCGTGGACTTATATGTGTCACTTGTTTGGCACAAACAATAATGAATGAACTAGAGCCTGAGATATGAAAAATCTCGGTAGTCTCCCTGTATCTAGATTATCTTCTCATAAGTTTTCCCTGCTTACCTCCTGGAAGGCAGGTAGAATTAATTTTAACATTACGCTGTAGGCTGGAGCATTGTGAGAACTCCATATTGCCATAGAACAATCGAAACCTTGATTAAGTAAGTTTTAAGATATAGGCTCATATAGCCTGACCCAAATATTCTGAAGGTTTTATATTATTAATTAAGAAAGACGGTTCATATTGCTTATATATTAATGACCGCAACCCCAATTAAACAACAACTAAAAATTGCCATAAGATGCCCAGGATCTAAAGGCAAATTGTTGGTGGATAGGCCTGAAAAAGTCTGTAGCCGCTTATGTAGCCAAATGCTTGACTTGTACGCAAGTCAAAGCTGAGCATCAAAAGCCGTCTGGCATGCTACAATAGCCTAAACTTCCTGAATGGAAGTGGAAATGTGTAACAATGGATTTTATTACCAAGTTACCCAAAACGAGGAAAGGAAATGACACGATATGGGTTATAGTCGACAGACTGACTAGGTCGGCTCATTTCTTACCCATCAAGGAGACTTATAGCTCCGACATGTTAGCCCAGTTATACGTTGATAAGATCGTAGCCTTGCATGGCATGCCTGTGTCCATTATCTTTGATCGGGACACTAGAAACACGTCGTATTTCTGGAAGAGTTTCCAGCAAATCTTTGGGCTCATGTTTGAATTTTAGTACGGCTTACCATCCTCAAACAGACGGTCAGAGAGAGCGTACTATTCCAACGTTAGAAGACATGCTACGTACATGTGCTATCGATTTGGGTGGTAATTGGGATAAGAACCTACCACTAATCGAATTCTCCTACGACAATAACTACCATACCAGCATTAAGGCTGCGCCTTTCGAGGCATTATACGGTAGAAAATGTAGAGCGCCTGTCTGTTGGGCGGAAGTCGGAGATGTCCAATTATCCGGACCAGAGATAGTGTTCGAAACAATGAACAAGATTGTTCAGATTCGTGACCATCTCAAAGTTTCCCGAAATAGGCAGAAGAATTACGTAGACCCAAAAGCGTAAAGCTTTTCACTTCAAAATAGGTGATAAAGTGTTGCTTAAAGTATCGCCCTGGAATGGGGTGATGCGTTTCGGCAAGAAGGGCAAACTGAGTCCGAGATACATAGGACCTTTTGAGGTCATTGAACGTGTCGGATCAGTCGCCTATAAGTTGAACTTGCCTGAAGAGCTCAATGGAATTCACAATGTGATCCACATCTGCAATCTCAAGAAGTGCTTCGCCGATGAATCATTGGTGATCCCACACACAGATGTGCATATAGATGAGAGCTTAAAGTTTGTAGAAAAGCCTTTGTCGATTGAAGATCGACAGGTGAATAAGATTCGAAGAAAGCGCGTACCGATTGTAAAGGTCAAATGGGATGCTCGTAGAGGTCCCGAATATACGTAGGAAGTCGAAGCCACAATGAAAGAAAAGTACCCCTATTTATTTGAGTAAATCTCGGGTCGAGATTTATTTTAAGGGGGTGAGGATGTAACACCTCGAATTTTTGTGTCCAATAATGTGTTAACACGTGTCATTAGTTTACACGTGGCATTTGATATTGAATAAAGGACTAACTTTGACAAACCTTGAAAATATATAAATTCGAGGGTTATAAATGTCAAGCAAGGGTAAATATACTATGTAGTAACCCTAAATGGTGCTTGTACCTTCAAACGAATAAATCATGGATCGTACGGAAGCGAAACGCGGAAGAAAGTGAGAGATTTCAAGCTACAGGGGTTAACCGTGTCAACATGTTTAATTATACCTCTGATTGACCCTTTAACGCTCTCGAGGCTTTGTAACAGTATTATACGCTCACTAGAATATACTGCATAAATTCCGCGAAGTTCCGCTTTAAAACGAGAAAATTACGATCAAATTCGTATGGGAAGGGTTAAAAGCGTCAATAATGAAAGCTAAGGCTTTCAGAATAATTAAATAAACTAACCAGGGACTTAACTAAGCGAGTATATAACACAAGGCCCTTAGTTGTAAATAATCAAGGGCCAAATCGCAAAGTTACCCCTTCAAAACCCGAAAGGTCAAGTTAATGATTACTAAAGATTTCATTATTAATTACTAAAGATTTTGTTACCCCTTCAAAACCCGAAAGGTCAAGTTAATGATTACTAAAGATTTCATTAATAATTACTAAAGATTTTGTTATTTATTACAAAGATTTAGTCATCATTACAAAAGATTTAAAATCTTTGAAAAATAACCCTCTCGCGGGCCGCGTTGCGTTTTGGGTTAAGTTGAGGCGGGCCGCGAGCCTCCTAAATTGTACGCGTCTGATGTTGAACTCAGGCGACCCGCGTACAAAGTGCATGGATCTTCCATGCGGGCCGCGTCAGGCGCCCAGATGCAGAAACATGCTCAAATTGGCTGTTCAGCCTTCTAAACGCCATGAGATGCATTTAAACCCTGCCAATTGGTCCCTAAACAACCCCTAAGCATTAGGAACTCATGTTGGAAGGTTGTGGATAGTTGGGGGACTTGTGTGTCAAAAAGTTGTGGTGAAAACTACTATAAAAGGCCATATTAAGTTCACAACTTAATCATAACTCAAAACAACTTCTCTGATCATTTCTGAAGCTCCCAAGACTTCTTCTAGCCATCTAAATCGTGCTCAAACTTCTGTAAGTTGTTTAGAACATTTGGAGTTTAGTTTTTGCTTAGTATATAGCTAAAAATTCAACCGTCGTAACTACGGTTTGACTTCGGTATAACTCCTAAATAGCTCAGTCATATCTCGAATCAAAAGTAGTTATAAGTTGATATCTATGTGGGTAATAAACCTCTAAAAGGGTTCCCCACGATCACCACTCTAACTATGTCAAAAATCGAGTCAAACGAATGCATAAAAAGTCAACAGAATTCCATTTTAACGATTCTTGCATAATCTATGATATAAATGATATGAAACCTGTTTTGATAATCATAAAACATGATAATAAGTATATAAACTTGTTTGCGCTCGTTTGAATCGACCATTTGCTATATTGAACCGGTTCGGAGCCGAATGTCGCAAAAGTTTGACTTTTGTTTTGACTTCAGTTCTGACCCGTTTTAGTGAGGTATAGATATGCCTTAGGACTCTCTTAGGACCAGGTCACATATTGGAATGAACCTCTGTGATCGGTTCATGAGTTATCCGAGTCTTTTGCGCATTCCCGTCATTCGCCTAAAAGTTGACCGTAACGGCCTTTTGAAATTAAAAACGAGTATTTCGGATACGTGAACGGACCAGAACCTTGCTTAATAAATTATAAGCATGTCCTTAAAGTTTCACGTCAATCCGAGGTCTAGAATGAGAGTTATGCTAATTAGCGCAATTAAAATAAACTTTTGTAATAAACGGTGCAATTAGCATAACGCCCATCTAAACCAAGATTTCGTCACCAAAACTTTTACCCACTGTTATAAATTAATATTTTGGGAATTTTAAAGATTTTTAATAATTTTTACCTTGCTCATAACCTGCGGTTATGGCTACGGTTCGGTAAATACCGAATATGCCCTTTTCGGCCAAAACATGAGTTCTACAAGGTCTTTTGACCCGATTCCAGTTGCCACTGATTTTAAATAATAATTAAAGTATTTTAGACTTTATAAACTGTTCGGGAAACTCAGATTTCCTGTAGAACTCGAAAAGCCCTTTTAAAAGTCTTTAAAATGACCGAAACACCCCTACGGGGCATAATATTAACTTAAACTCGTTACGGGCATCACGGAAGGTATCCTACTGATACCACAACCTCTTTAAGGCATATTGACTTAGGGAATAAGCGTAAGACTCTCACGGTTACCCGTTGCGCCTATTGCGCGCACGGTTCGGCTTATGTAACTGGTTTACATAATTTAGCCGAAACGGGTCAAACTATATTGTTTTAACCCCAAAATCCAGAGTATGATTGTTATACCCATATGAAACAAGTCTTCAAACTTGTTGGGTCAAAATCACACTCCATTCACGGTTTTCGCCTTTCACGCGATTAAACCGTAACAATTCTTTAAGACTAACCGGTCTAAGCTTAGGCTTAATTAAAGACCCGTTAGCATTCTAATTGGTTATTTATACCATCGTTCCAGACTAGAGCCTTCCGGTAAATTGTACCTACGCTTACTTAAGTGAATACGGCTGAGTTATTATTCTTGCTATTTTAAGACAGGAGCTAGCTCAGGTAAATACTCTTAACTTATTTCCCTATACGGGCTTGGGATACGGTATAATAATACCGCTTGGTCGGGTATTGAATATTTAATCGGATTGTGATTAAGTTATTGAGGTAACCCGGTTTGATCTGTATTGTTTGAAATAAAAGCCTTTAGGGGTTAATGACCATGTCCCGGATATCCTTGACATCATTGTATTATAAAATGGTCACGTCTTATGCACGGGGTGTAGGCATACACCTGACAGTTGCATAAGGGAAACGGTATCTCACGCTCAGTGGGCCTATACTTGTGATGTGTCTATTAATCATGACTCGGTTTCTACATCGGGCCCTGAACGTACAACGAACATGTAAATCTGTATACAAGATCATAATTATGATTGTCTCAAGTTATAAAAGATTAATTTTGCCTCTGTGCATTTTAATCAAAGTGTCAAAATAATTTGTGCCTGGTGCATCTAAATCAATTTTCCTACACTCTTTTCAAATGAGTCAGTTGAGTGTATTTACCAGTGAAAACTGACGTATTTTCAAAAGTCTAAGTGACAGGTACAAGTACGTAATAGGCTGGAAGCTGCTCAGGACATTAATAAGGAATCTTGCAAGTTCTAGGCGTCTAAAGTCTGTAGAACAATGTTTATAGATCTGCCTGTGGATCCCTTACTTTCCGTTGTAATACTTGGATATTACTTTTATTCGGAATATAATATATTTATCTTTTGCTTCCGCTGTGCATTCATATATTGTGTGGTTTGACTATATTGTTGCCAACTACGTCACGGTAATCCCCCACCGGGCCCACTGGTGAGACACGTGGAAATCGGGGTGTGACAATTACTAACGGGTCTTATTTAGGTTGTAAACTTATACCTGTTAGTTTAAAGAAAGGTTTACGGTACGAAACGCTAGATTAAGCGATGACCGGATTGGAATGTAATTTAGACCCAACAAGTATGAAGACTTGTATATAATGGGTAAACTAAATACATTCTGGATTTTGAAGTTAAAACGATAAGGTTTGACCCGTTTCGGCTAATTTATGCAAACTAGTTACATAAGTCGTACCGAAAGCGTATATGCATAACGGGTAGCCAGATGAGTCATGTACAAGTGCCATAAGTTATTATGCTTTAAATATGTTATGATATCAGTAGGATATCAATAATTATGACCCAAGAGATTTTAAAACCAAATTAAGTCCCGTAAGGGCATTTTGGTCATTTTAAGATTTATAAAGAAGGTTTTAAAGCAAACTGATGTTCTGGTCTATAATATTCTGTAAAAATATTTATTTAAATGTTATAATGGTAGGATATCATACATATGTGTGGTTTACCATTTATGGCCAAACTATGCACCATAGGGGCATTTTGGTAATTTCACATGGGTTTTTAAGGATAAAATTGGAAGTTTGAGTTCATGACTTATACCTACTGTAAAAGTATTAAAAATTATTTATATATTCAGTAGGTAACAAGCCTTGGGTGCTAAATATGGTTTTAAACCGTACTATATTACTATGCACCTAATTAGCGTAAAAGTCTACAATTGACGATATATGCGATGTTTATGAAATTCTGAGATTTTTATCAGCCTTGAATGTTTAAAATATTTTATTTTTCATATAACATCGGTAGGAAAAGGTTTGGCATGTTAATGATATGTAAATCTCATTTTGTTAATGAAAAGGGTATTATCGTCAATTACCGAATTCATACAAGAACTCTATGTTATGATCAGTATAAAATCTGACCAAAAATTCCAAAAACCCCTAAAAATTATATCATAACAGGAGGCAATGAGTTTGGTGCCAAAAATTGGGTTTAAATATGATTTGTGCTTAATAGCGTAATTTAATTAATAAAAAGTTTCATTTTACGATATCTTGCATAAATTTAGTTTGAGACCAGAAACTGATGTCAAATTTATTTGACATGCTTATATATCAGTAACAACGATATTTGTATGACCACATATTCAAAAATTTTATTTTTAAGCTATAAGGGCATAATAGTCAAAATTAAGCATAATAACGGAAACAAGCAAATAACTCGGATTTCTAGTATGATCGTGTAATAGAATCTTATAGGGTTATGCTACATTAAATTACGATCATAACGAAACCTAAAATCAGTAGCAAACTAATCTAATTCGGTTCATAATCGAAAGTCAACGCAGAAGTCAAACTTCGCGACTTTCGGTTGCGAACCGACCCTAAAATTGGAATTGACGAGCCGAACATGTTTACACATGTTCTAATAATTATTACCAAGTTGTTTAAATGATAAAACGTATTTTAGAATACTTTTAAACGTATATCGCAATTAATTCGAAAACTGACTCGTTGACTTTTTAAAACAATATTACGTTGACTCGTCAATTGACCAAGCAAACGTGATTCTTAGGAGGTGCCCTTTTGAGGGTTTAACACCTATCTAATTACGATCACGTAGCCATGTTCGTTGCGAACAATGGCTTGACGTTTACGGTCTAACTAAAAGGCAAAGCGTTTATCGTAAACGCTTGACTTTTCGGCTTTTTAAGCCAAATAAGATAAACTAGTCACGAAAGGGAACTTACATAAGGTCCTAGGGACTGAATATAACTCAGAGGAAGTCCCCATTTGCTCAGGGTCCTCTATGATTGAGAAGAGAAGGAAAGAATAAATGATGTGCAAGTTGGAGAAATGAGATTTAACTCCTATTTATAGATTTTGGAATGGGATATGATCTTGACAAGTGTTTAGCGAATCCATAGGATGATAACAGGTGTAAATCAGGTTTTAAAAACAGTATACAAGCCCCTAGATTCAATAAAATGGTTTGTGTGGTGGCCAAGTATTGAAAAAAATAAATAAATAAATATCTATACTACTTTAATAAACATATGTGAAGGACAAGATGGTAATTGAACAAGGTGTTGAAAAAACACTTAATGCACAATGTACAACTGTTAAGGCACAAGAAAACACAAACCCTTTTACCCTTTACAAGGGTATACATCTGCCGTCCAAATGTTTTACTTTCTCACACGGATCAACATCGGGACCGTCCATTTGACTTCACACGGATCACCATATGCTTTCTCTCTCAATGCTCACACATCTCACAAAACAACATCAGATCTTCTTCTCTCTCTCTCTTCTCTCTCTCTTCTCGGCGATCTAGGGTTTCATGAGATCTATCACCAGATCCGTTTGAATCTATCACCAGATCCGTTTCATGAGCAGATCTAGGGATCCACAGATTTGAACAAGGGATCCGTTTGATGTTCTGATAAGTTGCAATGAGTGTTATATATCTTACCATGTTCTTTTGTGATTCTTACTTTTCTGGTGAAGCGGTTGACGGATGTTCGAACGACAAAATCTGGGGTTTACGAAGGATTTTCGCATGTGTTTTGTGATGAATCGACTCAGGTTAGGTTCTAAATGTTGATTTATCTTTAATCTTGATGTGGATTTGTTAGTAGATAGATGCGGTTATTTCAAATTAGGTTGAAAGTTTTGTGATATTTGAATTTGTATTTTTGGTGATGATAGTTAGGTTAATTTCAGATATGACATAGTGAAAGGATAAATTGTTTTTGTAGTTTTGATTTTACTTTATTCTGTTATATTTTGATCTTTTCCTTCATTTTTGGGACTGATAAGTGTCATGGTTTTGTGAAAATCTGAGGTTTACGAAGGATTTTCGCATGTGTTTTGTGATGAATCGACTCAGGTTAGGTTCTAAATGTTGATTTATCTTTAATCTTGATGTGGATTTGTTAGTAGATAGATGCGGTTATTTCAAATTAGGTTGAAAGTTTTGTGATATTTGAATTTTTATTTTTGGTGATGATTTTTGTAGTTTTGATTTTACTTTATTCTGTTATATTTTGATCTTTTCCTTCATTTTTGGGACTGATAAGTGTCATGGTTTTGTGAAAATCTGAGGTTTACGAAGGATTTTCGCATGTGTTTTGTGATGAATCGACTCAGGTTAGGTTCTAAATGTTGATTTATCTTTAATCTTGATGTGGATTTGTTAGTAGATGCGGTTATTTCCTACATCCGATGTTTTAGTTAGGATTTACCTTTTTAATTTTTTTTATGTTTACTTGTTTGTTTATATGTCACATGCAGATTAGTAAGACAAAGGTGTTTCTAAGGGCCGGACAGATGGCAGAGTTTGATGGTTGTCGGACTAAGGTCCTAAGTTATACGACCTAGATGGCTTGGATGTTTCCCAAGTGTTCTATGATGCATAAGCTGAGCCTGTGAGGCTATGATGCATAAGCTGAGCCTGTCGACTCTATGATGCATAAGCTGAGCTTGTGTTCTTAATATGTCTGAACTGAAACTGTTAAGGCTATGATGCATAAGCTGAGCCTGTGAGGTTACATATGTGTTTCTTGTGCTTAAAACAGCTGTACATCATGCTTTAAAGGTTGTTTAAGTTTAGTGGAAAATTACTCTTGTACATCATGCTTTAAAGCGGGGTTACATAACACAATAGACTGTGATGATGATTGTATTTTGAGGGTACATAGAAGATCCGAGTAGCATCTTGGCGGGGCAATATCCAGGTTGCATAGTTCTCACTTTGCAACCGTGTGTTGCAGCCATGGCTTTACCCGTAGTTGTGTTCATCTCTCAATTACATGTCTGAGTCTTCCAGTTGTAAAAGTATTATCACAGATTCACAGATCTAAAAGTACATGTCTGAAAGACAGCTTGCTTGCTGCAGTCTCTATAAAGTACTATACGATATATCACTTGGATGTTTCCCAAGTGTTCTATGATGCATAAGCTGAGCCTGTGAGGCTATGATGCATAAGCTGAGCCTGTGAGGCTATGATGCATAATAGACTGTGAAGTGAAATGGACGGTCCAGATCTAGATCCGTGTGATAAAGTTAAAAAAATGGACGGCAGATGTAGATCCGTGTAAAGGGTAAATGGTTTTGTGTTTTCTTGTGCCTTAACAGTTGTACATTGTGCATTATAAGTGTTTTTTCAACACCTTGTTCAATTACCATCTTGTCTTTGATATATGTTTATTAAAGTGATAGGAAGAGCTTGACGGATGTTCGAAGGACGAAATCTGAGGTTTACGAAGGATTTTCGCATGTGTTTTGTGATGAATCGACTCAGGTTAGGTTCTAAATGTTGATTTATCTTTAATCTTGATGTGGATTTGTTAGTAGATGCGGTTATTTCAAATTAGGTTGAAAGTTTTGTGATATTTGAATTTGTATTTTTGGTGATGATAGTTAGGTTAATTTCAGATATGACATAGTGAAAGGATAAATTGTTTTTGTAGTTTTGATTTTACTGTGTTCTGTTATATTTTGATCTTTTCCTTCATTTTTGGGACTGATAAGTGTCATGGTTTTGTGATAATTATGATATTTAGGTCATTTTTGGGGATGATAAGTGTTGTAGCTGAGCCTGTGAGGCTATGATGCATAAGCTGAGCCTGTGAGGCTATGATGCATAAGCTGAGCCTGTCGACTCTATGATGCATAAGCTGAGCCTGTCGACTCTATGATGCATAAGCTGAGCCTGTCGACTCTATGATGCATAAGCTGAGCTTTGTTCTTAATATGTCTGAACTGAAACTGTTAAGGCTATGATGCATAAGCTGAGCCTGTGAGGTTACATATGTGTTTCTTGTGCTTAAAACAGCTGTACATCATGCTTTAAAGGTTGTTTAAGTTTAGTGGAAAAGTACTCTTGTACATCATGCTTTAAAGCGGGGTTACATAACACAATAGACTGTGATGATGATTGTATTTTGAGGGTACATAGAAGATCCGAGTAGCATCTTGGCGGGGCAATATCCAGGTTGCATAGTTCTCACTTTGCAACCGTGTGTTGCAGCCATGGCTTTACCCGTAGTTGTGTTCATCTCTCAATTACATGTCTGAGTCTTCCAGTTGAGTGTAGTTGAGAGTTTGTAAAGTGTGAGTAGAGTGTAGATATCTCTGAATTATTTATAGAGACTGAAGCAAGCATGCTGTCTTTCAAGCATGCTGTCTTTCAAACAGTGTATGGAAGAGTGTTGATATATTATAGAGACTGCAGCAAGCAAGCTGTCTTTCACACAAAAGTAAAGTGTTGCTTTTTCCTGTTGATTGTACTTCCCTGCTTTTGGCATCCCTTTTTGTGAGATGTGATGTTGTTTTGTGAGATGTGTGAGCATTGAGAGAGAAAGCATATGGTGATCCGTGTGAAGTCAAATGGACGGTTTACGTAACACCCAAGCTATGACAGGTCATCATTCCAACGAGCTATCTTAGCAACCCAGTGTTAAAGGTCTTCCTTTTAAAAGGTCGAAGAACAGTTCAGGCTTGACCATAGATGCGGTCTCACCATCCCATGTCAGATTCAAGAACAGTTCAGGTATGTCACTCGCAACTCGCAAGGAAACCTTTTTTTAGGATCTGAATTTAATTAGTTATACCTTTAGTTAACGACTGTCACGATCACTATTTTTACAGAACAAGCTCACTCCGATCTTCTGGCTGCCGGAGAAAGTGTATCTGCTTGGAGAGTCTCGGAATCGGCTTTAGTGACGCTGAACGCTGCTTCATTCGAATCGATGGGGGCTTCATATGCAGAATGTTCCGTCACTTAGTGGTCTCATGCTCACTCAAGCAGAGGTAAAGTAAAGTTTATCATCATTCATCAATTTTCTTTTCTTTTTTTTTTAGAATAAAGGTTTTTATATTTGCAACTTGACAAAATGTCATTTATATTAAATTTATTTTAAGTTAATAGTGTACTGGTTATAACTAATATCAAATCTTTACTAATACTTGATTTCTTTTTATCATGGTTGACTTTGCGAGAACTAACGGAGCTTGTGTTCTTAATATGTCTGAACTGAAAGTGTTTGAGGCTATGATGCATAAGCTGACTCTGTCAGGTTACATATTTGTTTCTTGTGCTTAAAACACGTGTACTTCATGCTTTAAAGGTTGTTTAAGTTTCGTGGCAAATTACTCTTGTTGTGTACTCCGGATTTTGTGTTCTTAATCTGTCTGAACTGAAAGTGTTTGAGGCTGTGATGCGAAACTTAATAAACATATGTGAAGGACAAGATGGTAATTGAAAAAGGTGTTGAAAAAACACTTAATGCACAATGTACAACTGTTAAGGAACAAGAAAACACAAACCCTTTTACCCTTTACAAGGTTATACATCTTCCGTCCAAATGTTCTTAATCTGTCTGAACTGAAAGTGTTTGAGGCTGTGATGCGAAAGCTGAGCTTGTGTTCTTAATCTGTCTGAACTAAAAGTGTTGAGTCTATGATGCATAAGCTGACCTTGTGTTCTTAATCTGTCTGAACTAAAAGTGTTTTGAGGCTGTGATGCAAAAACTGAGCCTGTGTAATCTATCTGAACTGAAAGTGTTTGAAGCTGTGATGCAAAAACTGAGCCTGTGTAATCTATCCAACAACTCAAGCAAATGTTTTCTTTGCATTTTAGGGGGAACATGGGTGCTTCTCTCCCAGGGCATACAAAACATAGGTTATTGGCGGCAGCTCGCCATATTTAACATATAAAAAAACTTTATATGTTAAATTTGGCGGGCTTCCGCCAATGACCTGTGTCTTGTATGCCCTGTGGAGAGATGCACCCATCTTCCCCCTAAAAAACATAGAAAACATTTGCTTGAGTTGTTGGACCGAGCGAACCTTGCATAATGCGTCAAGGGAAACTATTGGTCGAGCGAGACATTTGTTCAGGTATCCTTATTTCATGATAAAATGATTATGAATAGCTGTGCATAAACTAATCGCAAGTTTGTTTGGTATATGCAGGGTAATAGGGAACAAAGGTTGAACCTGTGGTTTGACGCAACAAAGAACTTCCGTACTTACTCTATTCTATGACTACTGCAGTGACACCGGTCGGCTTGAATCCAGCCCAAATCAGTTTTCTGGATTTGAAATGATAGCCATTCAAGTTTATAATAAAAAGCAATCATGCTGTAGTGAACTACTTTTTAAAAAAAAAACAGATGTATGTATGTATGCATGTTCTGATTATATGTTAGAAACCACCTACATATTTCTGATGCTTGAATGGGAACGACTATTGGACCAACAAAAACAAGATAATTTCATATTTATGATGCTAGCTACCAATATGTATTCATTATTGATTATCTTGTATACACTTGTACGAAGTGTCATGCACAGCAAAAGGTATAGTTATTCTTTGTGTGCATTGCCACTCAAGTTCATTGTTTGGGTCAACTAACGGGTCAAAATAGGCTTTCGAACTCTAAAAATGGATCTTCGGAATTAGTTAGTTGTAGCAAGAAAATGGTTGGTTGGGTTATGTGGTTAACTTTACTAGATATGCCATCACTTCATCTGTTATAAAACACAATATTGACCCATCGGTTGGCAGGTTTCAAATCTTGACTTGACCTTTAGAGCATATGTATTGGTAAATATCTGCCAACGTGCAGTAAGTAATCAGACAGCGTTACCTTTTCAACACTTAACATTTTAATGTTGTTTTTGTAGTTATGTTTAATACAAGTATAAATAGTTGGACAAAGGAACCTAAAATCTTGACCCGGATTACAATTTAAATTACACAAGGTACTAATAGATCCTACTTGACCCGGATTACATCTCTAAACAATGAAACCCTAAAATCTTGAGCCATTTTTCTCTCTAAATTCACTTGCTACAATTTATCGCGCCATATTGAAATCGAAGAACAACAAACCTATAGGTGATAAACTAACGGTAAACGAGTATCCTATTGTAAATCGTCACTCCCGCCAAACCTATAGGTGATAAACTAACGGTAAACGAGTATTCTATTGTAAATCGTCACTCCCGCCGCATCGCGCGGGTAAATGGCTAGTATATATATATATATATATATATAGAGTTAATTACTGTTTTCATCCCTGAGGTTTGTCAAAAATAACGGTTTCAGTCCATTAGTTTAAAAATTGCGATTTCAGTCCATTAGTTTCATTTTCGTAACCATTTCAGTCCACTAACTTAACTCCATCCATTTATTTTGTTAACCTTGAGTTAATTAACTAATTCAGGGACGGTTTGCGTCAGTTTTAAAAACACAGGGACTTAAGTGTAAACTCTAAAACATTAAAACATAAAAAATAGTAAATTTCAAAAAATCAAAAAAAATCCAAAAAATCAAACAAATTCCAAAAAATTCTAAAAAATAATAAAAATTCTAAAAAATCATAAAAATTCTAAAAAATCCAAAAAATCCGTTTCGGCGCGAACTGTTTCGACCCGAACCGTTTCGAGCTGAACCGTCCGTACCGTTTCGACCCGAACCGTTTCGACTCGAACCGTTTCGAGCTGAACCGTTTCGACACGAACCGTTTCGACCCGTACCGTTTCGATCCGAACCGTTTCGAGCTGAACCGTCCGAACCGTTTCGACGCGAACCGTTTCGACCCGTACCGTTTCGAGCCGAACCGTTTCGACCCGTACCGTTTCGAAGCCGAACCGTTTCGAGCTGAACCGTTTCGAACCGAACTGTTTCGACCCGTACCGTTTCGAAGCCGAACCGTTTCAAGCCGTACCGTTTCGAACCGAACTGTGCCGTTTCGAACCGAACCCTTTCGAGCTGAACCATTTCGAACCGAACCGTGCCGTATCGAACCGAACCGTTTCGAGCTAAACCGTTTCGAACTGAAACGTTTCGAGCTGTACCGTTTCGAACCGTACCGTTTCGATGCGAACCGTTTTGAACCGAACCCTTTGGACCCGAACCGTTTCGAAGCCGAACCGGTACGGTTTGATACAGCACGGTTCGATACGGCACGGTTCGCGTCAAAACGGTACAGCTCGAAACGGTTCGGTTCGAAACGGTTCAGCTCGAAACGGTTCGGTTCGATACGGCACGGTTCGGTTCGAAACGGTTCAGCTCGAAAGGGTTCGGTTCGAAACGGCACAGTTCGGTTCGAAACGGTACGGCTTGAAACGGTACGGCTTCGAAACGGTACGGATCGAAACGGTTCGGTTCGAAACGGTTCAGCTCGAAACGGTTCGGCTTCGAAACAGTACGGGTTGAAAAGGTTCGGATCGAAAAGGTACGGGTGGAAACGGTTCGCGTCGAAACGGTTCAGCTCGAAACGGTTCGAGTCGAAACGGTTCGGGTCGAAACGGTACGGACGGTTCAGCTCGAAACGGTTCGGGTCGAAACAGTTCACGCCGAAACGGATTTTTTGGATTTTTTAGAATTTTTATGATTTTTTAGAATTTTTTGGAATTTGTTTGATTTTTTGGAATTTTTTTGACTTTTTAAAATTTACTGTTTTTTTATGTTTTAATGTTTTAGAGTTTACACTTAAGTACCCGTGTTTCTAAAACTGACGCAAACCATCCCTGAATTAGTTAATTAACTCAAAGTTAACAAAATAAATGGATGGAGTTAAGTTAGTGGACTGAAATGGTTACGAAAATGAAACTAATGGACTGAAATCGCAATTTTTAAACTAATGGACTGAAACCGTTATTTTTGACAAACCTCAGGGACGAAAACAGTAATTAACTCATATATATATATATATATATATATATATATGTTGTTGCTGATGTTTTTGGCGGCCCGCGTACAGCTGGCCCAAAAGGGTTCGCGGCCCGTGATCCTCATAAGCCCAGCAAACATGTTTTATTTTCTGACAGAAGAACCCCTCAACCTTTTCATGCACTATTTAACTTTCAATCTTGTCATTTTTGGCACTTAACTTTCCATTTTCAAGTATATTTTCATTATAAGGTGTAAATGCGTTAGCGGCCAATCTTCGGCACACTCGGAAGTTCGACTGAGCATTACGGATTCCCGGTTCTTTTAAAAGATCATTCTAAAGTGTAGTTTCGTGCGTTGACGCCTTTAACCCCTTAATTCGCGAATTCGCGCGCATTATCACGAAATGGCATAGAATTCTTACATGGCCAACACTAAATACTCCCAAGGGTATGAACGAACATTGCGGAGTTTCTGGTTCGTTCAAAAGGCCTCTTAAAGGCGTAGTTTCACGCATTGACACTTTTAGTCCTTTTAACACACAAAGTTGTGCGTAATATCGTTTAATGATATTAAAGCCTTTCATGGCCCAAATAAGCACTCCTGAGAATATGTCCGAACATTACGATACTCCAGTTCGCTTAAATGATCTCTCAATGGTGTAGTTTTAGAAGTTGACGCTTTTGGTCCCTTTAATGCGCAAACTTGCGCGTATTATCGTTTAATAGCATCAAAGCCCTTTGTAGCCCATATTAGGCATTCCCGAGAGTATGATTGAACGTCATGATGCTTCGGGTTCCTTAAAAGGTCATTCATAGGTATAATTAAACATGTTGACGCTTTTAACCCCTTTAACTTGCAAACTTGCGCGTAATTTCACTTATTGGCGTAAAAGCCTTAAATGGCCAATATTAGGCATTCCCGAGAGTGTAATCAATATCATGAAGCTCTCGGTTTTTTAAAAGGTCACTCAGAGGTAAGAATTAACATGTTGACGCTTTTAATCCTTCGACGCGCAAACTTTCAAATAATTATGCAAACGGCTCCTCTCGACCAACAAGTGGCTCACTTGTGAATTTGAATACCGTATAACGTCATTCAGAGGCTTGGTTTAAGCATGTTGAGACTTTTAGTCCTTTCGCATTCAAAGTTTTTGATTTTTCGCAAAATTAGTCCTTCATAGTCAACGTTTGACTTTATTAGGGTTTAGTACACGTGTCAACACATCATTGGACGTGATTTTACGAGGTGTTACATATACAGACTTCATCTTCCCCAATTTCCTAACCCTAAAATCCTAACCACCACATCTTACCACCACCACCACATCCTGCCACTAAAACAACCACCACCGGCAACACCAAACAACCACCATCTCCATTTCATCTTTATAACTTACCCTCTATCCAACACTGCCGGCACCACACCACCCCCACTTAAACTCTCTCTAACTCTACCCTATCCCTTCTCTACTTATCAGTTCAGCCACATACAAACGCCCCAAGATCTAATTCAACACTTTAATACAATCAATATACTTCCCTAACTGAAAAAATACATACGCCTCATTCCCTAAGGTGAAAAAGTACTTACCTTTAGATCACCGTTGGTAACGATTCCATTCCCCAAACCAACAGGAGCAAACAACAATTTCAATGATTTCGAAAACAAAAAAACCTAGAAATTGTTCAGATGAACCACATCGGAACAATCACATAAAAATGATCAATTGAATCTCTAATTTTTTTTGATTGAAGACCTGAATACGTAAATTGCACATCCATGGTGTGAGTGAGACTGGTTTTTAGTGGTAGAGAGAAAGAGAATCTTGTGAGAGAGGAGAGTTCGTGTTGCTGATGTCGATCTAGGTTGGGTCTGAGTTGAGGGAAGATGGTGGTACTGCTCGTGGTTGCCGGAGGTTGGGTGGTGGTTGGCTGGTGGTGGTGGTTGTGGTTGGTAGTCGAGAAAGGGTAGAGGGGGAGTTGAGTGAGAGAAAGAGATGAGAGTTGAGAACTTGAGACACAGGGGATTTATCTTTTTATATATTCTTTTATAATTTTAAAAAATTCTTTTTGTTGTGTTTTTTAAATTCATTTTAAATAAAAGGTGTGAACAGACATAAATGCCCTCACATGAGGTGCACATGATATGACTTAACGTTTAAAGCTAACCTGGTTAGAGCCATAGGACGTAGGGTGTAATGACTTTTGCAAATAGAGGACTGTGACTGTAATTATTGAATTTAAACGTTATCTGTTGCAATTCGATCCACACATAAAGGATGAAAAGTGTAATTTACCATTTGGAATATAAATATGTTTTTAGATAAAAGTGTAATCATATACGTAATTTAGATAAATCAAACATGTTTTTCTTGGTTTAGTGGTTGGTATTAATAAGTATAAATTTGTATTGTTATTAGAGGTTATAATGGAAAGAGTTGGATGGGATTGTTGAGGTGTATTTATTAAATGAATGTGGATTTGTGCACTCAATTACAAAGGGTACAAAAAGTAGTACAAAGTTCAATAATGAATATGTGAGAATGAGTATTTTTGCTAAGTAATGAAGGGATAATTTTGTAATATGCACAATATAACAAGGAATGTGGGTTGAAATGGTTCTCTGGCATCTTCTAAAACTGATGTGGATAGACCAAGAAGATAAAACCAAAAAGATCTTTTACATTTACCCTTCCGATTTGAGAATACGTGACTTAATTTTCCACCATTAATTTTCTACCGTCATAAGAAGAAAGGTTGTATTGTATGACCAAGAAGATAAAACCAAAAGATATTTTAAATTTACTCTTCCAATTTAGTGACACATGACTTAGTTTTCCACCATCAATTTTGTACTCTGATGACATATAAGAACAATGGTTATATTGTAAGATATAAGTATTAACTACAATACACAACTTTTGTTAATAGTGATTTACAAATTTATAAGCATATTAATTGTACAATCTTGATTCTTATGTGTTGAAAGTACTAAATAACTTTTATCTTTTACTTCATAATTTTCTTTACACCCCTTAATTTTAATACATTGATTATACAACCCTACAATTTTAATAAAAAAAAATATTTTTGTTTTTAACAAATTTACATTACAGCCCCTAAACTTTAATAAAGTTACTGACACTCTCTGCACTTTAAGTTGCAATGGTTATGAACGACGTCTAGGTTTCATTTATATAAAGTTGCATATGTTGTGTTATCCTTTTTTTTTTGCTATACAAAGTGTCGATACAATATTGATATTATAATAAAAGAACCAATAAAACCATATTATCGCCACATCGCGCGAGGTTATATTACTAGTTGTACATCAACGAGTTGACGTCAACCCACGCGTTGCAACGTGATGTTGATTATAAATGTCTTTTGTATCGCTATATGAGATGCGAAACGTTTTAAGTTTCTGCAAAACATTCTTTCATTTTGCCTAACTCCAGCCTACAACCCCATACTAAAGAATAAGAAACAAATTTATGACATATGTGTATTTTTATGATAAATAAATGAGTTAATTGCCAAAATCGTCCCTAAGGTTCGGGTATGTTTGCTAGTTTCATCCAAAACAATTTTTTTGTACTAAATAGTCATTCACTTTTGAGATTTTTGCCATTTTCATCCAAAAGTCTAATTTGCTTTATTTTTCCTGTCAAATATTTGGATGAAAATGGTAAAAAAAAATCCCAAATCTCATGGACGATTTTGGCAAAAAAAAAAGTTAGACGTTTGGATGAAAATCACAAAAAATCATAAAAGTGAAGGGCAATATGGTACAAAAAAATTATTTTGGATGAAATTGGCAAACACGCCTAAACCTCAGGGACGATTTTCGCAATTTACTCTAAATAAAATAACGGAAAAGAAAATGATAAATAATGAAAACAACTAACGTGTATTTTATTTATTTATTTATTTTTTTTTTCAAAATAATGTATTTAATCGATCATTCATGGCGAACCGGCATGACTACATATTTCAAAAAAAAAAAAAAAAAAAAAAAAAAAAAAAAAAAAAAACATACCATTTCATTTGTTTATTTTCAAGGTGATTCTTTTCTTTTTTCTTTTTATTTTATAATCCAGATTTCTATACCCTATAATAAAACTGAAGAGTTAACAATAACAAAATGATAACGTCATTGTTTAAAGAATTCTTAATTTTTATGTATGTGTGTTTGTGGACAGGGAGATAGAATTGGGGGAGAGTGAGGATAACAAATTTAATGGTAAAATGATAAGTATAATCGAATGAAAAATCATTGAAGGATGAAGAAGAAAAATGAGACTGTAAGATTGTGAACATGTGAACATGGACAATATTCTTTAGTTTGGACTTAATGAAGAAGTGTGAGAAAGAAAAGTAGATTTTGAAAGGATTTTAGTTGCAGATATGGTATTATCAATGGGATAATAGAAATGAAATATATATAAAATATGAATGTTTGATATTTGTATATGTACGAAGAGGTGCGTGTGAAGCAGTACGAAGGGGATGGAAATTAAATGTTAGTTGCGCGAAGGGGTGGGAGTCAATTGTTGGTGACCGCAGTTACTTTTTGTAGTTATATATAATTTTGGAGACACGTGACTTAGTTTTCCACCATCAATTTTGTACTCATGACGCATGACTTATTTTGATGTTTAAGTACTTAAACTGTAGAAACTATGATGCATATATAGCTTTAAAGGCTTTTGTTAGGCTTTGCGTCACGCCTACGCTTCTCACCTTAAAGTGTTCAAGAAGATAATTATAACAAAAGGAAAAAGGCGCAATATACATATACTCTTATATTTACACTACTTAAATTCTTTCTTTTTTTTTCTTTTTGAAGTGACGACCACACCCATAAAATCTACTCCTAAAATCCATACATCATCCACTTTATGGGAGTTGAACCTGCACAAACTTAAATTCTTTCAACTTCTTAAATGTTGATATGGAGAGTGACATTCGTAAAAGGTATGCAAATCCACACTTGAGCAAATTTACCGAACTGTCATTATGTGACCAACCAATGTTAGTTTCAAATATATATCATATGTCTTACACCTACAAAACCAACTAATCTTGAACAATATGCTTTATCAGCTTTCGGTGTTGAACAAGACATGACTATATTGTCGGACACTTGTCGGATTCTAAATGTTATTTGATGTTTATCCATCTATGCACATCTATGGAAAGGGAGCAAAAAGATGTGGCTAAAGCACTAGCCACTTATCTATGAAGGAATTAAGCGAAGTTTCTCAAGGCAATCTTAGGTGTTGTTTGTTTTTTCAGAGGTAAAACGTCTGCAGTCTGTGGACCACATCTGCAAACATCTACAGCTGAAGAGGTGGACCAAACCTCTGCAGTCTGCAAGAAGAAGACTGTTTGTTTTTTGATTTCACACAATCATACATAATACAATTTTAATCAACCGTTTCATCAAGTTGAACAACTAATCAAAGAAACAAACAAACAATTATAAACAAAATTCAGAATTAAATTAACAAAATAATCAACCGATTCAGAATTAAATTAACAAAAATTCAGAATTAAATTAACAAAGAACAATTTTTTGAAAAAAATTAAAACTTAAAACATACCTGATGAGTGTCGGCTGAAGTGGTGTAGATGAGTGTCGGCTGCAATGGTGGAGAAGACGGTGGTGGAGGTGGGTGTCGGCTAGAGTGGAGGGAGTCGGCGCTGGAGTGGAGTCGCGATGGAGGTGGGTGTCGGCTGGAGTGCAGGGGCGGCGGAGGTGGAGGGCGACGGAGGTTGAGGGCTGACAGAGGTGGAGAGGCGGCTGGAGAAGTGGAGTGGGTGCTAGGGTTTTGAGCTTTTGAAGATCTAGAGGAGTTAGAAGAGGTTTGAAGTGGATAGAAGACCTAAGGCCAGGTCTGCGCGACAAAGAGGTGGGGAAGAGCTTTTTTAATGAAAGCACTTCTAAAAAACAAACAAGCTGCAGACCCCTATGTATGCGCGTGGTCTGCATGGGGAAGAGAAAAAAAGTTATGAAGTACTTTTCCTAAAAAAACAAACACCACCTTAGTGTTGAAAGTTGAAACAGGTTCTACTAAAATGAAATGATAATGGGATGAATAGCATACCCTAAACGGGACTCCTACCGGCACTTATGGCCAAATGATTAAATGTTCATTGCCTAATAAAAGGCTTAAAGATGTCAAAATATGTGATTTCAACCATGATATGCCAAACCAAATCTTATAGTTCTATCACAAATAGATGATCATGATATAACAAAATGAAGTTTAAAATGTGTCTATAGCAGCCTAATTTGGTCTTCTATCTGGACCCAACAGGAATCATCTTCACAGCAGCAGCAATCGGCATGCCTAGAAAACCAATAGTCACACTTGCAAACCACTGGGGAAGAGTGAGAGGACTTGTGTTTGCAAAGGTACCCAAATATTCAATGATTGTGATCTGGAAGATGACTGTGCACGTTAAAACACCCAGAAACACATAGTTCTTTAGCATTCCTTTCAACACGTCTATTTTCTCCATCTCTCTTGAGCTGATCTCATTGAACACCTGCATTAATTAAATCAACATAAATAAAACACGAACATGTGGGAATAGCAATAACAAAGGCCGTTACAACTTAAATAACCGACTTATCTATCACAATCAGAGCAATGTTATTGGTTTTGAAATGAACGTCATTTATTTAACGAACCTGACAGAAGACGAATGAGTTGAAGATAAGTGTGTTGAGAACCAAATCAGAATCTGAGTTGTCAAGGTGAAAGGCTGATTTTCCTCTGGTCTGAAGGAACCATATGACCACAAATTGATATAATGACTGTCCCATAATGTTCCTCCACATAACATTTGTTATGAAGTTTCCTTTTCTTCCGACCGGTTGCCGCTCCATCAATTCATCCGTAGGAGGTTCAGTGGCTAATGCAAGTGCTCCTAGTGTATCCATTATCATGTTTACCCATAGTAGCTGAACAGCAGTCAGAGGAGCACTTCCTGCAAACATAAAAGTACATTAAAATAAAATTAAATTAAAATATTAACAGAAGCTCCACCCCCTCCCGGCTCCCCTTAAAGGAGAACTGCATGATTACCTGTCAGACAGGCAGAAGAAAAGTTGACAATTAGCGCGACAACATTCACTGTCAGCTGAAACTGCACAAACTTCTGTATGTTCACATAAACCGAGCGACCCCACTTTGCCACAGTGACAATTGTGGAAAAATTATCATCTAGAATGATCACATCAGCACTCTCTTTCGCCACCTGGATAATTCAAACCCGAATGAAATTATAGTAATAAACTTATTAGCTTTGGACTATGCAGTTAATGCGGTAGAAAATCGTATATCGGTCAAGGACCGATATTTGAGATATAGGTTATCGCGGTGGGATATTGGTAATTTCAATATCATACAGAATTTATATATATAGCAATTTAACACTAACAACTTGGTATACTCTCCTACCATCAACAAATTAACCTTTTGCAACTTGCAAAACACTAACAATTGTACCAAGTAGGAATTGATTAAGACTTAAAACACTAACAATTAATAATTAAGACTTAAAACACTAATAGCAGCAATAAGAAGAAGGCCAAATGGTAGAACTAAGAAGAAAAGTACTGATATCGGGAAAATTAGTGATATAAAAGTAAATTATCGGTCTATATCGCCGATAATATCGGTACCGATATTTTACATGGGGGACGGTGATGTATCACCGTATTAACTGCATAGGATTTGAATAATATCCCATACAATAAGAGGCTAGAATAACTATATCATTACCTCCGTCCCTGCAATTCCCATTGCAAGTCCAATGTCTGCTTCATGAAGTGCTGGAGCATCATTGGTACCATCTCCGGTAACAGCAACAACCTCCTCAAATGTTGTTCTCAAGAGTTTCACAAGTGTATGCTTATCCATTGGAGAAGATCTTGCCATCACCTTATAGAATTTAAAATTAACAAAAAAAGAATAAAATTTAATCAAACAGTTTTGAAAAACAAAATGGCATTAAGGAACACAAAGGCACCTGAATTTTAGGAATAATTTTAAACAACTCTTCCTCGGTCTTTTCACGAAAGTCCGGGCCTTCAATGGCTATGCCATCATCTGTTAATATCCCGCATTCTCTAGCAATTGCTTTCGCAGTGTTTATATTATCACCTGTGACCATACGCACGGTAATACCAGCGGATCTGCAAATCGCAACAGATTCCTTCACACCTGGACGAACGGGATCTTTAATGCCCACAATCCCGATCAAAGTATACCCCTCAAATGGAATCGGATCTTTGGAATGGAATTCATTTCCCAATTCCTTATAGCAAAGGCAAAGAGTTCTAAGAGCTTCATTCGCTAATAGTTCAATCATTTTATTCAAATGGTTGTTTAATTCTTTATCAAGAGTAACAACCTCGCCACTTTCATTCAGGACTTTATCACATGCAGCTAATATAATTTCAGAAGCCCCCTTACAGTGGGCCCGGAAACATCCATCGGGGAGTTCTAGAACAACAGCCATGCGTTTCTTTTCAGAATTAAACGGTTCAACTTTGACCAGCTTTGACTTTTGAAGCTCGGTTTGTTTTTCTTTAAGCATGAGACCAAATTCCAAAAGTGCTGTTTCAGTTGGTGTACCGAGAATTTCAGTAGTGTTCTTATCGGTTTTAACCACTTCTCCACCTGTATTATTAAAAATTGATTCAACTAATATCCCGACAACCGAATCGGGAATTGTAGAATAGAACGCTGAGGCCGATTTCACTTCCCTGATTTCTCCGCAAATCCAAGTTTTAACAAGTGTCATGTGATTTGTAGTTAGCGTTCCTGTTTTGTCGCTGCAAATATTAGTAGCAGAACCCATGGTTTCACAAGCCGCCAGGTGGCGAACGAGAGCTCGATCATTCATCATTTTTTTCATGGCAAATGCAAGACTTAGTGTCACTGCTAACGGTAGTCCCTCCGGCACCGCAACCACGACAATCGTAACCGCAATAGCAAAGTACTCGAGCATCTCAAGGGCATCGTCTCCAGACCAAATCCAATGGGACCCATCCTGCATCTTGCGTACAAACAGTCCTTGCACCAAAACCGCAAAGGTAATAACAGCAAAAAACAGTCCGATTTTTCCAATAATTGTCGCTACTCCGTTTAACTTAACTTGTAACGGGGTCTCGTCATCTCCGCCTTCGCTTAAAGTCGCCATCAATTTTCCCCATTGGGTTCTCATTCCAACTGTAGTAACAACCATCTTACATGAACCGTTTTGGACTTTAGTTCCAGATAATAAGAACGGATTTTCAGCCGTTACAACTCTGGGATCACTTTCTCCTGTCAAACTTGATTCGTTTATCAGTAATGAAAAACCGGAAACAAATAGTCCATCAGCAGGGACCTGATCACCGACGGCAAGATGAACGATATCACCAACAAGAAGCTCGTATATCGAAATCTTTTGTCTGCAGTCATTTCTCGTAACTTGAATCGTAATTTTCTTTTTCTCTTTATCCAAATCTTTGAACTGTAAAGACTGTCGATAATCACTTGTGGCAGTAACGAATACAACCAGTAAAATACTTGCAACGATCCCGAGACCATCATGAGCACCCTTTGGCCACCCTTCCATTGTAATACCGACAATCAAAGACACAAACGCACATAAACCGAGTATCATTAGCGTTGTGTCTTGGAGGGCTTCCCATACGTAAACTAAGAAACCCTTTGATGGGCTTTCAGCGAATTGATTGATTCCGTAAATGTTTTTTCTTTTGTTGAGTAAATCCTCTGAAGTGGAAATTCCACTAGTGGTTGATGTGGCGATCTTTTTCACGATGCCTTCAACCCCGTCATGTGCTTTTAGCTTCTCTGAACTGCGGCCTTCGACTATTGATCCTAATTCATCGGGACCAATTTGAAAGCCTGCAGCTTTGACTTCCTCAGGAACACTGTAGGTTATACCATTGAGAAATTGAATTGCAGCATGTGAAACCAGCATCAAGGTTCTTAGACTCTCCTACAAGTTTAAATGCATCGTAAGAACAAAAACAGTGTCAAGGCAGCATAACCGTTAGGAATATACCGAAGAAAAGGCTCTAGAGCGATGCTTACATGGAGAAACTGTGTATACTGATCTAAGTTTTGTAAATTTAACTTTTCAGGAAGCGATGGTAGTTTGCATAGGATCATAATCCAGAATTTTCTTTGTTTTAGAAGTTAAACTAAATGAGACGGACCATATACAATCGACTAACTGTTCAGTCAAATGTTCAGCTTCTCTATGTTACCATGATTATGTATTTGTTATTACTTTTAAAAAGCATAACCACCATATCCCAAAATATAAAGCTTTTGTGGGATGTAGCGCACCCATTGACATGTCCATGGTGATTCATTGGGAGGTACAGAAAAGTGGAATTCAAATTGAAGGTCTCTAGGTTATACTAAACAAACCTCCATCACTTGAGTACTCATACTAGAATCATTTAAATGTTACAAGCATGCTTGATTTTATATATAAGTGCACTTTTATAAATAGAAAACATCGCATACCGATGTAGTGATGTACACATGTTTGTTCCGCCAAATAAATCTCATTCTAAAGCTAGATCCACAGTACACAAGCTTTGTTATAAAGAATACATCAAGCTAAAATATATATTATCAACTCAGGATTTAGGAAACCTCATTTCAGCAATATCAAGTTCAGATTTCAGAACATGATTTAAAGGTACACTTAAGGAGCACTCGGTGTTCAGCCAACTTAAGGTATCACGAGTCTCTTTCCAAACAATTCCTCTATTAATCTCTCTGTGACCACACATTACCTATAACTCATGAGAAATCAACTAGCAGACCTTGCTTTTAAAAAGCACGCCTGAGGCGCAAGGTGATCTGAATAATGCCTCAAAATTTAGGGTCCGCAGAAATGTGTTATGTAGAAACAACTAAGGAAAAGATAAAACATGAATGGTTTATTTGATTGGGCTCATAAAGTCATCCGTAAAATAGATAATAGAGATGCAACTTCCCGTAGTACATAAAGCTTATTTTGTCACACATAAAACTTATTTGGTTGTAGTTGTACATAGAGTAATACATAAAGAAACGCCTCAGCTATCGCAAGTTCGCAACCTAGACGGCACGTACTTTTTAAAACCAAGCTTCCAAGTAGATTTATATTGAATAAACTTCCTTATACCTTCAGCTTATGTTTAATGTGATTACAAATGCTACTTTATGAGATAGGAATCCCGATCAACTCAGTTAGGAACTACTAAAGTTCACCAGATCACTCAACACAAAAAGCAAAAGAGCAACACATAAACAACAAAACATATAGAAAAGAGAAAGAAGATAAACCAGATTAGATCGCTGAATAGCACGAGCTTCAAACCGCTTCGACAGATTCGCAGTAAAACGGAACCGTCGTTTCTTATTCTTCACCAACCAACAGAGCTTCCTCCATCTCTCCAACGCTTCTTCCGATGAATTCTTCGGCTTCACCTCAAAATTATCATTCAAATAACTCTCCATACCTACTAATCAAAAGTTCAAACAATAATCGCTGCTTCGTTGTTCAAATTACATCAGCAACTGAAGATCTTTTGCTACTACTGGCCAGCAGCGATTTGGATCTGAGTTCAGTGTGATTTTCTGTGTATTTAAACGAGGATTAGGTAGATCCATAATATCAATTACATATTACAGTTATACTAGTTAAGCGTTTGAAAATGAAGAGAGGGATGGTTGACCTGTTTTCGGAATGTTTAGATCAAAACGGCAAACCACTTTTGTTTTGTGCTTTTAGCTTTTAACCTAAACCCCAAGACTTTTGAGTGGGATATGGATTTTGACCGATAGGTTTTGGGTTCGATTCTTATAAGATGGGTTATTCCATATTTATTGAGTTTTTTTTCTCTTGAATTGATTTATAGACATTATGCCTAGTGAAGATGGATATGATCAGTGATCCAAATTTGCCGATCAAAACAAAACCAATTTAACCACAAGTTCTCTTAGGGACTGTTTGGCAACATTCGAATAGTTAAGTGCTGAACCAGTAACATGTTTGAATCATTAAGAGTCAGTATAATGCTTAACCGTTCATATGCAAATGTTTGACCATTTCAGATTAGAGATCTTAACCATTCAGACGACTATTTGGCAACTTTTGAATGGTTAAGTGTTGAACCAGTAGGAGATCTGAACCATTAAGTGCTGAACCAGTAAAAAGTTTGAACCATTAAGAGGCCAGTATAATGCTTGACCGTTCAGAGGCAAATGTCTGGCCAATTCAAATTATAGGTCTTAACCATTCAGACTTAGTATAATGCTTAATCATTCAGAGGCAAATGTTTGAACCATTCAGACATCTGCTCGCGAAACAAATAGTCTGAACCATTAAGTGCTGAAGCAGTAAGATGTCTGAACCATTAAGAGCTAAACAAATAGCCCCTTAGTATAATGTTTAACCATTCAGAGGCAAATGTCTGAACCATTCAGACATTGGTTCGAAAAACAAACGGTCTGAACCATTAAGTGCTGAATCAGTAAGTGTCTAAACCATTAAGAGTCATATTAAAAGCTAAACAAACAGCCATCTAGATGTTCTAATTCTAATTTTTGAGCTAAAAAAATAAACATGATATTATTGTTTTATTATTTATCCGTAATTTCAATAATATCTTACTTTAAAATATAGTTTTACTAGGTTAGAACCCCGTGTATCACACGGGTTGAATAAAAAAAATACTATCATAAGCAAATAACTTTAAGAAATATAATATTGTTAATTTGTTGCTTATAGTTATATTTTGTTGGAACGGTTGCTTATAATTATCATGAGATTGATACACAAAGCGGATTAGTACTTTGTTGCTAAGGGGCTGTTTGGTAGCCTCTTAATGACCATTCAGATGGTAACATTCTTTAAAAACTTGTATATTAGGCTATAGGGTGTGGTTATGACCCTCATGACTCTCCACGTCAGTGTCATGTCATGCACCTCTAATCCACCATCCACCACCACTCTAACCTTACAGGATATGATGCTGAAATTATGCTAAGAATTTTGTTTTCTAGAATTGACAACCGAGAAGGCGTGTCGTATTTACCAGGCGTTTTCTTGATAATTCTTTCCCGATTTGTAGACCGAGTTCATGACAACCCATAATTCTTTGTTGCAAATGTAAAGGCTGTTTTAAGCAAGTCTTAAAAATTAAGGCTGGAACCTGCAAATTTGAGGAAACATAAGGGACGTTTTGTGCAATTTACTCTTTATTTTAAGTTATCTTTTTCTAAAGAAAAAAGGAAATGATTTCTTGAAAAATGGAAAGAAGCACCATAGTTGTTATGACGAATCATGTCTCAATCATTACCCCCACACCCTTTAGCCTTACAAAAGTTGAATATCATTCAATTATAGATGGTTCATAAATCTTGATTTTAACTATTTAATATTTTTATTTAACCATATGAGTTCTGACCTAGTTGTTTACAATTTTTTTTCTCATTGTTTTCTAATTTAATTTAAGTAGTAAATTTCATGAGAATTGATAACTCCAAAATTATGTTTATAGGTGTTACTTAAATAATTAAAATGTAAAAAATTATATTTTCAGGTAAATAGAATACGAGTCACTAGTTAGACCATGTGTAGTGGTAACACCTTATAATGCCCCCACCATGGGGCATTATCCGACATGTGGCGTCCTAGTCAGCAAGGGGACATTATAGCAAAAGTGGCGTAGTGGGGCATTATGCCAATAACCCCCATTCAATCATTTCACAATCATTTCACAATTATTTTTTTTAATTTAAAACATAAAAAAAACTTCATTAATTTAAAAATAAAATTACATGCACTCGTAACCGCCTCTTGCTCAAGCTCCTCATTGGTCGAACCATCGCCATCCGCAAAATACTCATTGTAGTAAAAATTTATCATGGATGAAGAACTAGGAGAATCCATCAAGTTTTTTTAAAAATGGTGGGATTTTTTAGAGAGGTTTTGAGATTGTTTTTATTGAAAATGGATGAGTTTTGGTGGTTTATATATATATACTTAATAGGTTTAAAAAAAAAAATTAAATCAACTAGCCGTTGAGAGAACTAGCCGTTGATTGGTTGGTTCAAGTGTTGAGGAGCGTTTTAATTTAAACGCCGGGGGCAATTTTTTTCAAAAATCACGCCCTATAACGCCTACCGTAATGGTAGGGGGGCGTTATAGGGCGTTATAAAGCAAAAATTTTAAAAAAAAACGCCCCAGTACGGCCAGTCTTATGTATTTAAATGTATAGAATCACTTGGTTGAAATTTCAAAAGATTTTTTAATGATAATGTTATGGTTAATATAGCTGTATTTTACACATTCAATATGAGTATTTTACACATTCAATATGAGCATGGATATGTAGTTTAAAACAAAAGATTAAGAGTATTCACAAAACTATTAACCGATGAATGGGCCACTTTAGTTATCACATCAGATTTCAAAATTTTTGAAAATCGCTAGTTTTTTCTACAACACTACATTCCTTTCCAAACACCCATTTTTATATAAAAAGTATTAAAATAATATTGTTTGTATGTATGGAGCCTACTCTCTCGTTTGCAATGGGCTTGGAATTCCATACGAAGCTTAAGGACAAGTGGTGCGGACAAGCTCCACCATGGGGAAGGTTTCTAATGGGGATTTGAAAATTTCAGACGCCACATCACCCGAGTTTTGGGTGCTATAAGGGTGTTCGGAGCGGTAGTCGGCAAACGGTTTTGCCGAGCGGCAAACACCGCCGCCGAGCCTTTGCCGAGTCGGTGAAGGTTGTGGTGCAGGGAGGGGAAGCTGACGCGGGGAAGATGATTGAGAGAGAGGGTATTGTGGGGTGAGGTCCATTCCTATCTCAACCAATCACACCTTTTTTATTTTTAAAAAAAAAATAGTTTACCAATTCACCAAGTGTCTAAACCATTGCCAACACTTTTCACCAAAGTTTAAACACTTTTGACTGATTGACATAGCGTACTCTGATTGGTCGGTTTTTTGGTTTGCCACTTCAAAGTGTTTAACCACTCCTAGGATTAAATCATGATTAGTGTCTTTTGACTCTTTTGTGTCGATGATAAGTCAATCGATGGGACCCCTAGAATGAATTACTTAAAATTTAAGAATTAACTAGAATTGAGACCCGTCGCAATGCGGCGGAGATTCTATAGTTATAACTAAGTCAATTTAGAACTTACACGTTATGTTAAACATGTCAAACGGGAAAAAAAATAGATGATGTAAAAACGTTCACCCACACACGCACGTTACGTCTTGTTAACTCACAAAATTTAGAACGAAACGTAAAAACGTTAAACCAAAGACGCACGTTGCGATGTGTTAAGTCACAAAATTTAGAACCAAGCATAAAACGAAAAACTTGCGGAAAACGAAAATTATAAAGGACCAAAGTTGAAAGTAAAAAAAAGTTGCGAGAATAGATTGCAAAAGATAAAAAGTTTTGGGTTAAAAGTAAAAAAACAAATAGTTTTGGTTTAAAAGTAATTTATGAAATACTTTTTGATGAAAAGAAAAAAATCATTTTTTCTTGAAAATCCCCAAAGCCAAGGTCACGACAACCATATGCATAACCATTTTTTTTTCTTTAGAAAACCCCCAAAGCACACCCCGCGATGCGACGGGGCGTAAAACGGTGTCAAATAGTACTAATGTCACACAATCGTCATCGACCACCAACACTGACTCGACCTAGGATCTGCATGTTGCGACGAACCTGTCAAACATGAAAAAATGGAGGTAAAAAACGTTGAACCACACATGCACGTTGCGTCGTGTTAACTTGCAAAATTTGAAACAAAACATAAAAAAAGTAGAACCACACTCGTACGTTGCATTGTATTAAGTCGAAAAATTTAGAACTATACGTAAAGCGAAAATTTGCCAAAGATGAAAGTATAAGTGACAAAAGTTGTGAAGTTAAATCGTAAATAATGAAAAGTTTTGGGTTAAAGTTAAAAAAACAAATTATGTAAGGTTAAAATTGCAAAAGCTAAAAACCTTTAGGTTAGAAGTAAAAATCAAGTTTAGTTTTGGGTTAAAGTTAAAAAAACAAATTATGTAGGGTTAAAATTACAAAAACTAAAAGTCTTTGGGTTAAAAGTAAAAATTCAAGTTTTTTTTTGAAAAATTCCCAAAGCACAAGGTACAAGTAGTTATGCAAAAAAAAGTTGCTTATTTATATATGGAATAATGAAAATGTATTGTAATTTTCTTTTTTTTTAACGGTAAAAAATGTATTATAAATGTAGGTTGAGGACGAATAACCAGATGATTTTCACTCAAATTAAATTTTGTTATGTTCTGATATACCTAGTATCAGGATATAATAGAAAGTTTTTTTTTTTTTTTTTTTGCTAGCAAGGCTAGGAAGTAATCTTGACCATCAACTGATTTAATCAAATACTAAAATTAAATAAGTGAAACTGAAGAAAAAAAAGCGCGTGGGTTTGTGTAGGGACATTCTAGTCAATCCAGGGCAATAGTTTCTCAATCCTCCAATTCCCCCTCATTTTTTAAACGTTAATAACTCTTTCATACGATATTATTTTTTTTATAAAAATTGCACCAAAAAACAAGCATTTTTTATCTTTAAAACGAGTATACTATTGCTATATTTTCGAAAAAAAATCTTAAAATCTAGTTAAGTAAAACACAATGTACAAAAAGCGTAAAAAATGACTTTTTTCTAAAACACAATGGACAAGAAACACAAAGAAATGTTTTATTTCTAAAACGCAATGGTCAGAAAACACAAAAAAAATGTCTTATTTCTAAAACGCAATAGCCTAAAAACACTTCATAATGTGTTTTTCTAAAACGCAATGGACCAAAAAACACATAAAAATGTCCTTTTTCTAAAACGCAATGACCTAAAAACACAAAACAAAGTGTTCTTTCTAAAACGCAATGTACTGAAAACACATAAAAATGTGTTTTACCTAAAACGCAATGGACTAAAAACACTTCAAAATGTGTTTTTCTAAAACGCAAAGGACCAAAAACACATAAAAATGACTTTTTTCTAAAACGCAATGATCTAAAAACACAAAAAAAAAAAATTAAATTGCAATGGACTAAAAACACATAAAAATGTGTTTTGCCTAAAACGCAATGGACTAAAAACACTTTAAAATGTATTTTTCTAAAACGCATTGGACCAAAAAACACATAAAAATGTGTTTTCCTTAAACGCAATCATGGTTGTAAAACAAGGTTTCCAAGGCCGAGTACTCCCCGAGTAATCGCTACAAGGTGGGCTGCCGAGGCAACTTTCTTCGACTCCGCCTAATTACGCAGAGTCGGTCAAACACGGTCAACCTCAGCCAGAATTGAATCTAGTAGGTCAACTCGGGCCTAGTTTGACTTAAATAATAATAAAACATAATTTTTATACCTATCATATTAAAGAATGAATATCATTTTCACGTATTTTGTTATAAATATTAGTAAATTTATGTTATTTGACATATATTTAATCTCCAAAAAGTAATTTCTTTATAATTTAACATGTCCGAGTACTCCCCGAATACTCTCCGCCTAGACCGAGTACTCTCAACTCCCCAGTCGACCGACTAGGGAGCGCCTAGCGACTTTTACAACCACGAACGCAATAGATAAAAACACAAAATAAAGTGTTTTTTTTTCTAAAACGCGATGGACTAAAAACACATAAAATGTGTTTTACCTAAAACGTAATGAACTAAAAACACAATAAAATGTGTTGTTTCTAAAACCCAATAAACTGAAAATACAAAAAAAAAATGGTGTTTTTTCATTAATTTGTAAAACGTAATGATTCAATTCAAAAACTCAGATCGTAAAAATGTAATTAAAAAATTTCTTACATAGATCGAAGCCGATTTCTTCAGATTTATTCAACGATTGATGGAATTTGAATGTTAGAAACACTTATCAGCGATCGAATCAAACGAATCGAGTGATTCGCTTCAAAATCACGGGAAAAAAATGAGATATTATATGAAATTAACTGAGTTTTCTTCAAAAAAATTGAAGAACACGTTGATTGGGTGTTTGAATCATTGATTGGTGACGAAATTCGCAATATAATGTAGTGATTATTGAGATAGAAAGTGAAGAAAAGGTTGAAGATAGTGAGTTTTGAAAATTGTGGATTTTGAAGTTACAGAGAGAAGGGAGAAGATTAGATTAAATTGACTAAAATACTTACTCTTTATTTTAAATTTTGGCACATATCATAATCTTATTACTTCTTATCATTCCTAGTCAAAATAAACTTTCTATTTAATCCTCATCCATATTACCTAACTTTGCACATTTCATTTATTTTGGCTTTCTAGTTTTAAGTAATAATTATTTCATATTACCTAACTTTGCACATTTCATTTATTTTGGCTTTCTAGTTTTAAGCAATTATTATTTCAAATAAATATACTTACAAAAAGTAAGCTTGTAGATGACTTAAAATAAATATATGTTAAGTCGTTTTTCTATATGAAGCGATATAATATTCTTGATGGAATAAAAAGTAGCTCCATTAGCTAACCTGACCAATAATCATGTGCGATTCTTCAGTTACATGATTTTTTTTTAACAGCCAACAAAAGATATATATTAGATTAAATCAACGGTTAACATCAGCTAACCCAAAATTACATCCACCAAAATTTTACACATTCATACAAACTAGATCAAACATACACCAATTCTCCCAAGTGAGCGACACCGCCTTTGCCCGATATTTCAGCAAAAGAAAACTCAATACATTGATCTCGTTTACCACGTTCACCACCGCCACCCTTTTGTTATTGAAAACTGCATCATTACGCACTCGCCATATACATCAAATCGCCGTCTGGACAACCGAATAAACAACATTTTTCCATCTTCTCGAGCCGCGACAATGGTTGTGTAGTTCGAGAACATCTTTCGCACAAAAGAAAAAAAAGGAGTAGAAATACTGCACCATTTAAAAACCTCTTCCCAGATTTCCAAAACATACCTACATGCCGCAAAAAGATGATCGCCGGGTTCCGCAAATTCTTCGCAGAAAACACAGTCGGCACTCGCGATCTGGAAGTTCCGTCTCAACAGTGCTTCCTTAGCCGGTAATCGGTTTAAAAACAAACGCCAAGTCAGAAAGTTAACCTTTAATGGACCCATTTGTTCCAATAATGGGTCTGCATCACATTACCATTCGGAATGGGCCTCAAAAGTTGCCTTAGCCCACGACAGGGGCGGACCTAGTGTAGTCGGAGGCGTAGCCCGGGCTATGGCTCAACTTTTATCTGGTAGTGTAAATTTTTTTTTTTGATTTTTATACTATGGACACCCCTCAACAACAACTAGGACACCCCTCAACAACAACTAGGACACGGTGTATATGAGGATAAAATGAAAAGAAAAATATCTGGTAGACGGAAACGAAAATTTCCGATAGACTTCCGGAAGACAGAAACTTGCAGCGGGAATGTCTTAAAAAACGAAGAAGATAAAGTCGTATTATTTTGAGCATTGGGAAAGAATGAAAGAGAAAAAGTCTACTATGTCAGAACACAGTCAAAACTTCAATTAATAATTTATTTCATTTATTATTGGAAACATTACATAATTGTTTTATTTTCTTTTTTACTTTGTTTATATTCATATTTTTTTGTCAGCAGCTCCTAGCTGATTTCTGGTTTCTAAGTAAAGGTTTTGTTCATCTTTCAAAAAATAAAAAAAAAACCTTTATTAATAACCTTTGTTTTTTCTTTTTTTAACTCCTAAATAACACTCAAAGTTTTATAAAAGAATATCTAATAAGATTGTGGTGTGTGATACACCCATTAATAAAAAATAATGATAATCAACGTACACTTTAGAATGTAAAATCAAAATTATATAATCCTATAACTAAATTGTTTTTATTCTCTCACTTTATTAAAGAGTGACACTTTATTATAAAGTATGGATTAAGAAGGTTGATTAACAATTTTGCTATCTATACCTAATTAATACATAATTTTTCTTTTCAAAAATTAATACATAATTTCAGTTATATTTTAAACAATTAGTATACCTTGTAGCGAAATTCGGTTTACAATCTTCTTGCTCTAACGCACAGTCTTCATTCTTTGCGTAATCGACCGGCCCCTTACGTAAAAATTAAAAATAAATCTAGCCCGGTCTAAAACCTAAAAACTTATTGTCAATATTGATTCATAAAACATAGCTCAAATGTGAAATGCTCAATATGGATTCATTAACCTAAATACTAATATTAAAAAAAACTAGTTTATAAAATTTAATTCTTTAAGGCCTAAGTGTCTTTTTTTGGCTCGATCAGGGCACTTAATTCTAGTTCCGTCACTGGCCCACGAACCGAAAAGGAAACGGAATCATCCGAAACCCATTTCCAAGTATCTATGTTTTCCGTGATATTAATCTTTTCCAGCAAACTCGACAGGTCCATCATCTCTTTTATCTCCTGCGGTTGATGCGGACACCGGACAAAATGGTAAATAAATGTTTCATTAAGTCTTGCCTGACTCTTGTCCTTTTGGATTCTCTTTTTTTTTTAACCGCTAATTTCTTTAATCATCTATCATTTGTAGAACTTGAACCCAAGATCTTCCCATTCTTAACTTATGTGTTTTTAAAGGCTTTACCTTTGTCAATGGACATGGTTAGAATAAGTCGATTTAGAAACCGATGATTTGGTCATTTGGAAAAAATATAATGTTTTTATTGTTAGATTATAACCTTTAGTTATATTCGGTGGTGAATCCAAAAGAAAATTTCTAGGAGTGCAGAAAAAATCAAGAATTTTAGGCCCTTAGCTATGTATTTTTTTTTTTTTTTTTTTGTAGCGGGTCAGGTTGGGTCTTGTTAATATCTAACCAACTTAAACAATGTTTCAATTTCAATTTTCAAACCCTAGTTTTCAATCTAAAATCTAATCACATAAGCAAACAATGTTTTAATTATAGTTCTAATCACATAAACAAACAACTAACTCTAAATCCCCATAATCATCATTCATCAAAACAAACAACAACAAAAAAAAAAACTATAAAACGTGGGGATGTGGTGAAATAATCAAACCTTGGTTGGAATATGGTGGCTGGGGTAGTCGGAATTGTGGTTGGTGATGATATGGTGGAAGAGGTGGTTGGATTTTGGCCGATGGGTTGCCCAGCGCTACAACAGGAAATGCTGATGGAATTTTGGGTCCAGGCAGCACGATTTAGGCGGGAATTGAAAATCCTCCCTATTTTTTCTAATTTAAAAAGAATAAGTTGGTTTGTGCTGACGTAATGGCTTGGATAATGAATTGTAGATTGAAGTAATGCCTTAATGGGCTAATTGGTAATTTATATAAATTAAGTTAATAACTATAGTTTACAATTTTTTTATATAAATTTGTATTACAAAATAATTTTTCTTAGGAATCGGTTTCAAAAAGTTTTTTTTTTTGAGGGGGAAGAAGTGTGTGGGGGGGGGGGGTGGGGGATTTAAGGGGTGCAATCATGATTTTTTGCTATATTTAACATATTTTTATCATAATTTTTTGCTATATTTAACATATGTTTATATATTTTTTATATTAGGTTAGCAATTTTGTTATGATCTTTTTATAAATTAAATTTTATCTGTCACGTGTTATTTATTTTTTACGAACTATTAAATTTGTAATATTTTTCTTTCTAGAATATAGTTGGATTTATTAACTGAAATTAGTGAGTTCACTCATTTTTCAAATGTTACGGTTAATGGATTGTTCGGCCATTTATTCACGTATCCGATTCTTAGAGAAAAATATATAAAAAGGATATATATATATATATATATATATATATATATATATATATATATATATATATTAATAAATGAGATGATGTGGGCTATGTGTCCTTGAATGATGAAGCCATTTTGATGATGTGGCATCCTATGGTTAAATTGAGTGTGATTTTAGGAGGGAATTCATCTCATTCTCTATACACAAACCAAATTTATCAAAACACAAACAAAAACCTTAGTTGGACGCGGGATCCGTTTTTACAATGGGGCGACCCGATGTCAAATGGATCATATATGTTGACAAACCCTAAAGCTTCACAACCACACTTTTCAAAACACACACAATTCATCCTACCAAAAATCTCTGAAACCCTAAATCCCTCTAGATGTTTCTGTGAAATCGATCTTCCATATGATCCAATCCATTTTCTTTGATTCAAGTTACACCTTTCTCTCAATCGGCAAAAGTTTCCATCATGAAATCGATCATTGATATCTTTGCAGATTTGCAGATTATATGCCCTAATTTTGTGCCTTTATTATCCGAACTTGATAGGTCTTCAAATATTTCACATCAGCCGTGTGTTGTCGTGATTCCATATACATCGATGGGTATGATTTTCGTATATGCAATCTTTGCTTTTCTTTTATGGATGTGGTTTTCATATATGCAATCTTTGATGCCGTGTGTTTCCAGGATTCTGTATACATCGATTTGTTTCTGATTTCCCCCTTATTTTGGGGATTTTTTGTTACTATCAGAAACCCTACACATATTTTTATTTATACGTATTTTGTTCTTATCCTAAACCCTAACTGTATATATATTGGTGCGTAATGGTAGGATTTATTATGTTTTGTCACGACATGTTATGTTTTGTGATTGTGTGATACCATCAATTGAGTCGAAATGCTTCGTCTCTTGAAGACGGGTTGTCTTCATCTTTGGTTGCCACTGTTACTGTTTAGGGGTTTTAATACCTTATTTTCTCTTCGCATAACTCATTTGTTGCTTTTAAAATTGTGCATGTAAGGTGTTTGACGAAATGCTTTGTTGGCTTTCTTTTTGTTAAAGATGGTAAATTGCATCAAGATCAGGTTTCGTGAATCAGATCAGGTTTATTTCGTTACTTCGAGTTGAATTTATGTTTGCTTTTGTGATTTGTTTTAAAGTGCAATTGGATGTTGAAATGGTGAAATTTGTTTTACAGGCTATTGAGATGTTGGTTGACTGTGGATGTGAGACGAACGCCAGTGACGGTGTCGAAATACTCGCTGGTCTTCCACATGACTTCTACAAGTAGGTACACAAGTTTTTATGGTAATGAAGTTGAATTTTTAATCAATTAACTGAATGTGATTGAAGAAATTGGTAAACTAAAATAGTATTGTGTCTGCAAATGACTGATTATTTTTTAACTATATTGGGAACTTTTTTATTTTCTTTAATTTCTTGAATGAGTTATGTGTTTAATATCTAAAGTTTATGGTAATGAAGTTTAATTTTAATCAATAACTAGAGTGTGATCGAAAAATTTGTTAAAAACTTCTTCAGTTAAAGATTGATTGTTCCTGAACCATACTAATTTTTTTATTTGTAGTTTTTAATTTATGGAATGAATAGTGTGTTTAATATCTTAATAATATGGTAATGAAGTGTATTTTTTCATCAATCAACAGTGTTCTTGACTTTTGTTTAGTTGATTATAGTTGTGGGAAACCAATTTCGGTGGCACGCTATTACAGACGTTTGCCTTTTGCAAAATCATTCTCGCGATCGGTGATTTTACTTATTTAAATAAGTAAATATTGCATATAGGTTTTTGTATATGATATGGACTGAAGTTTTGTTTGAATTATCCAACGATTTGTGAGAAAACTCAATATTCCAATGATTCAATTACTAGGTTTGCAAATAGTTAATTTCTCTTGAATCAGCTGCTAAATACCATCATCAGGTATAGAATACAAGGGTCTGGTATTTGCCGGTTGTTTAGTTTTTTTTTAATTTTGGCAGTCTTGACCCGTTTATATACAAATGGGTAGGTTTATGTTATGCTCTATCTCATTGGGTCAAATGAGTTGAGCTAAATTATTTATAACTAAAGGAAATGTGCTAAATGGGATGGGTCGAACGGGTGAAAACCCTTTGAAATATAACCAAATGCATAAATCCTTTTGAACACTTTGAAATATACAGTATTAGTACCTAAAGGTGAATTGTAAATCCTTTTTTAGTTCCATGACTCGAAACTTTATCTATTTGCATGAATAAGAATGAAGAAATTCTCTTATTAATTAATTAGTTTTAATATAATTAAACTCATTTGATTTTTGAGTTAATTTTAATTTTAACTAGTGAGATTCCCCCGCGCTTCGCGGCGGGAATCAGTCGGCATTAGTTTGATTCGTTACGGTACTTGCATTTGCTATAGTATCATTCCAAAGAGGAAACATAACATCAGTCGAAAACAATAAAAGCGAATATCGATACCAGTAATGATCTTGTTCAGTTGATATTGTTTATATTCGTTTGCATTCTTTGTTTATTATATTTCATCATTGCAATTTATTTTTTGAAAACGGACGTTGTATCGCTGTCGTACCAAACCGAATTGAAACCGATTAAACAACATATGTATCAATCGGTACCAATATTTATTTTTAATTGTTAATGATTTCCATAAACTGACACCCTATCGTTACGATATCGTACCGAACAAAATAGGTACCGATATGCATCCATTTTTATAGTATTTTGTTTGATACACATACTTTGACCGTATTTTAAAAGTAATATAAGAACAAATTCGATTAAACTCAAATAAAGTAATAAAACAATAAAATAATGAAAACTAAAAAAATAATATTAAACAAAAATATTGAAATACTGTTTGTTGATGCAACAAACACGGGACCAAGGATGGTAGCTTGGCTGGTCAGGCAAAAGGGCTGAAAGGTTCAGTTTTGCCTAACGCAGGTCGCGGGGTCCCTCCACGTTTTGCAAAACGTGGAAGGAGGTTCACTAGTATGATTGAGATATTTGCTTTGAAGTTCTTTCTTCGAGACTAGCTCGAATTCAGAAAAGAAAGCAAATGAGATGAATCTGATGAAGAGTTATTTGGAGGTGACAAAGAACTCTTGAATGACAAGAGATTAAGGAATCTCTGCTTTTCGGAATGTCCAGGAAGTGTTTTCGAGCTGTCTTCTTATAATGGAAGACACCTCTCGAAATGGTATGGACTATACTAGTGGAACCTGTTTGCTTATGGAGGGTTTCCCCTTTTGGGGTTCAAGGCTTTGGACCCCTGGTTAATAGGGTGTGCCTGTACAGACCTGCTCTGACTTTGTGAGTTGGTTAGCGTGAGTTGGTGAGATGAGTTGGTGGACGTGACTAGTTACTGTTCCTCGATTCACTCATTATACAGCTTTTCATCCGATGAACCTTTCAACCTTTTAAGCTCTTTGCATATTAGTGATTTTATTTGTCTTTGGGCTACCCCCGTCGTCAGCCCCCCAAGTCAGAGGTTTTTGGGGTATTA